>NW_026612015.1:0-300000 GCF_023638135.1 Falco biarmicus | reverse complement strand
TGGGGAACCGCTGAATTTTGGACTCGGCCGGTGACAAAATGTTCCAAACACACCCCATGCACAACTCCACCGGGGAAGGTGCCAGACAGGAGTTCTCTTGGTAGTTTTTACACTACCTTGGTAGGCATCTGAAAGACACCACAAAAGTTGTTCTACCTGCTTTGTGGGCTGAGATGGGGAACCGCTGAATTTTGGAGTCGGCCGGTGACAAAATGTTCCAAACACACCCCATGCACAACTCCACCGGGGAAGGTGCCAGACAGGAGTTCTCCTGGTAGTTTTTACATTGCTCCGGTAGGCAGCTGAAAGGCACCACAAAAGTTGTTCTACCTGCTTTCTGGGCTGAGATGGGGAATCGCTGAATTTTGGAGTCGGCTGGTGACAAAATGTTCCAAACACACCCCATGCACAACTCCACCGGGGAAGGTGCCAGACAGGAGTTCTCTTGGTAGTTTTTACACTACCTTGGTAGGCATCTGAAAGACACCACAAAAGTTGTTCTACCTGCTTTCTGGGCTGAGATGGGGAACCGCTGAATTTTGGACTCCGCTGGTGACAAAATGTTCCAAACACACCCCATGCACAACTCCACCGGGGAAGGTGCCAGACAGGAGTTCTCTTGGTAGATTTTACACTACCTTGGTAGGCATCTGAAAGGCACCACAAAAGTTGTTCTACCTGCTTTCTGGGCTGAGATGAGGAACAGCTGAATTTTGGACTCGGCTGGTGACAAAATGTTCCAAACACACCCCATGCACGACTCCACCGGGGAAGGTGCCAGACAGGAGTTTTCTTGATAGATTTTACATTGCTCTGGTAGGCACCTCAAAGACACCACAAAACTCGTTCTACCTGCTTTCTGGGCTGAGATGGGGAACCGCTGAATTTTAGAGTCGGCTGGTGACAAAGTGTTCCAAACACACCCTATGCACAACTCCACCGGGGAAGGTGCCAGACAAGAGTTCTCCTGGTAGTTTTTACACTACCTTGGTAGGCATCTGAAAGACACCACAGAAGTTGTTCTACCTGCTTTCTGGGCTGAGATGGGGAAACGCTGAATTTTGGACTCGGCCGGTGACAAAATGTTCCAAACACACCCCATGCACAACTCCACCACGGAAGGTGCCAGACAGGAGTTCTCTTAATAGTTTTTACACTACCTTGGTAGGCATCTGAAAGACACCACAAAAGTTGTTCTACCTGCTTTCTGGGCTGAGATGGGGAAACGCTGAATTTTGGACTCGGCTGGTGACAAAATGTTCCAAACACACCCCCTGCACAACTCCACCGGGGAAGGTGCCAGACAGGAGTTCTCCTGGTAGTTTTTACACTACCTTGGTAGGCATCTGAAAGACACCACAAAAGTTGTTCTACCTGCTTTCTGGGCTGAGATGGGGAACCGCTGAATTTTGGAGTCGGCCGTTGACAAAATGTTCCAAACACACCCCATGCACAACTCCACCGGGGAAGGTGCCAGACAGGAGTTCTCTTGGTAGTTTTTACACTACCTTGGTAGGCATCTGAAAGACACCACAAAAGTTGTTCTACCTGCTTTCTGGGCTGAGATGGGGAATCGCTGAATTTTGGACTCGGCCGGTGACAAAATGTTCCAAACACACCCCATGCACAACTCCACCGGGGAAGGTGCCAGACAGGAGTTCTCTTGGTAGTTTTTACACTACCTTGGTAGGCAGCTGAAAGGCACCACAAAAGTTGTTCTACCTGCTTTCTGGGCTGAGATGGGGAATCGCTGAATTTTGGACTCGGCCGGTGACAAAATGTTCCAAACACACCCCATGCACAACTCCACCGGGGAAGGTGCCAGACAGGAGTTCTGTTGGTAGTTTTTACACTACCTTGGTAGGCAGCTGAAAGGCACCACAAAAGTTGTTCTACCTGCTTTCTGGGCTGAGATGGGGAAACGCTGAATTTTGGACTCGGCCGGTGACAAAATGTTCCAAACACACCCCATGCACAACTCCACCACGGAAGGTGCCAGACAGGAGTTCTCTTAGTAGTTTTTACACTACCTTGGTAGGCATTTGAAAGGCACCACAAAAGTTGTTCTACCTGCTTTCTGGGCTGAGATGGGGAACAGATGAATTTTGGAGTCGGCTGGTGACAAAATGTTCCAAACACACCCCATGCACAACTCCACCGGGGAAGGTGCCAGACAGGAGTTCTCCTGGTAGTTTTTACATTGCTCCGGTAGGCATCTGAAAGACACCACAAAAGTTGTTCTACCTGCTTTCTGGGCTGAGATGGGGAACAGCTGAATTTTGGAGTCGGCTGGTGACAAAATGTTCCACAGACACCCCATGCACAACTCCACCGGGGAAGGTGCCAGACAGGAGTTCTCTTAATAGTTTTTACACTACCTTGGTAGGCATCTGAAAGACACCACAAAAGTTGTTCTTCCTGCTTTCTGGGCTGAGATGGGGAACAGCTGAATTTTGGACTCGGCTGGTGACAAAATGTTCCAAACACACCCCCTGCACAACTCCACCGGGGAAGGTGCCAGACAGGAGTTCTCTTGATAGTTTTTACACTACCTTGGTAGGCACCTGAAAGACACCACAAAAGTTGTTCTACCTGCTTTCTGGGCTGAGATGTGGAACCGCTGAATTTTGGAGTCGGCTGGTGACAAAATGTTCCAAACACACCCTATGCACAACTCCACCGGGGAAGGTGCCAGACAAGAGTTGTCTTGATAGTTTTTACACTACCTTGGTAGGCATCTGAAAGGCACCAGAAAACTTGTTCTACCTGCTTTCTGGGCTGAGATGGGGAAACGCTGAATTTTGGACTCGGCCGGTGACAAAATGTTCCAAACACACCCCATGCACAACTCCACCACGGAAGGTGCCAGACAGGAGTTCTCTTAATAGTTTTTACACTACCTTGGTAGGCATCTGAAAGACACCACAAAAGTTGTTCTACCTGCTTTCTGGGCTGAGATGGGGAACCGCTGAATTTTGGAGTCGGCTGGTGACAAAATGTTCCAAACACACCCCATGCACAACTCCACCGGGGAAGGTGCCAGACAGGAGTTCTCCTGGTAGTTTTTACACTACCTTGGTAGGCATCTGAAAGACACCACAAAAGTTGTTCTACCTGCTTTCTGGGCTGAGATGGGGAACCGCTGAATTTTGGACTCGGCCGTTGACAAAATGTTCCAAACACACCCCATGCACAACTCCACCGGGGAAGGTGCCAGACAGGAGTTCTCTTGATAGTTTTTACACTACCTTGGTAGGCATCTGAAAGGCACCAGAAAACTTGTTCTACCTGCTTTCTGGGCTGAGATGGGGAACCGCTGAATTTTGGAGTCGGCCGGTGACAAAATGTTCCACAGACACCCCATGCACAACTCCACCGGGGAAGGTGCCAGACAGGAGTTTTCTTGATAGATTTTACATTGCTCTGGTAGGCACCTCAAAGACACCACAAAACTCGTTCTACCTGCTTTCTGGGCTGAGATGGGGAACAGCTGAATTTTGGACTCGGCCGGTGACAAAATGTTCCAAAGACACCCCATGCACAACTCCACCGGGGAAGGTGCCAGACAGGAGTTCTCTTAATAGTTTTTACACTACCTTGGTAGGCATCTGAAAGACACCACAAAAGTTGTTCTACCTGCTTTCTGGGCTGAGATGGGGAACCGCTGAATTTTGGACTCGGCTGGTGTACAAAATTTTAATAAATACACCCCATGCACAACTCCACTAGCGAAGGTGCCAGGAACGAATTCTGTTGGTAGGTTTTACATTGCTCTGGTAGGCAGCTGAAAGGCACCACAAAAGTTGTTCTACCTGCTTTCTGGGCTGAGATGGGGAACCGCTGAATTTTGGACTCCGCTGGTGACAAAATGTTCCAAACACACCCCATGCACAACTCCACCGGGGAAGGTGCCAGACAGGAGTTCTCTTGGTAGATTTTACACTACCTTGGTAGGCATCTGAAAGGCACCACAAAAGTTGTTCTACCTGCTTTCTGGGCTGAGATGAGGAACAGCTGAATTTTGGACTCGGCTGGTGACAAAATGTTCCAAACACACCCCATGCACGACTCCACCGGGGAAGGTGCCAGACAGGAGTTTTCTTGATAGATTTTACATTGCTCTGGTAGGCACCTCAAAGACACCACAAAACTCGTTCTACCTGCTTTCTGGGCTGAGATGGGGAACCGCTGAATTTTAGAGTCGGCTGGTGACAAAGTGTTCCAAACACACCCTATGCACAACTCCACCGGGGAAGGTGCCAGACAAGAGTTCTCTTGATAGTTTTTACACTACCTTGGTAGGCATCTGAAAGACACCATAGAAGTTGTTCTACCTGCTTTCTGGGCTGAGATGGGGAAACGCTGAATTTTGGACTCGGCCGGTGACAAAATGTTCCAAACACACCCCATGCACAACTCCACCACGGAAGGTGCCAGACAGGAGTTCTCTTAATAGTTTTTACACTACCTTGGTAGGCATCTGAAAGACACCACAAAAGTTGTTCTACCTGCTTTCTGGGCTGAGATGGGGAAACGCTGAATTTTGGACTCGGCTGGTGACAAAATGTTCCAAACACACCCCCTGCACAACTCCACCGGGGAAGGTGCCAGACAGGAGTTCTCCTGGTAGTTTTTACACTACCTTGGTAGGCATCTGAAAGACACCACAAAAGTTGTTCTACCTGCTTTCTGGGCTGAGATGGGGAACCGCTGAATTTTGGAGTCGGCCGTTGACAAAATGTTCCAAACACACCCCATGCACAACTCCACCGGGGAAGGTGCCAGACAGGAGTTCTCTTGGTAGTTTTTACACTACCTTGGTAGGCATCTGAAAGACACCACAAAAGTTGTTCTACCTGCTTTCTGGGCTGAGATGGGGAATCGCTGAATTTTGGAGTCGGCCGGTGACAAAATGTTCCAAACACACCCCATGCACAACTCCACCGGGGAAGGTGCCAGACAGGAGTTCTCTTGGTAGTTTTTACACTACCTTGGTAGGCAGCTGAAAGGCACCACAAAAGTTGTTCTACCTGCTTTCTGGGCTGAGATGGGGAACCGCTGAATTTTGGACTCGGCTGGTGACAAAATGTTCCAAACACACCCCATGCACAACTCCACCACGGAAGGTGCCAGACAGGAGTTCTCCTGGTAGTTTTTACACTACCTTGGTAGGCAGCTGAAAGACACCACAAAAGTTGTTCTACCTGCTTTCTGGGCTGAGATGGGGAATCGCTGAATTTTGGACTCGGCCGGTGACAAAATGTTCCAAACACACCCCATGCACAACTCCACCGGGGAAGGTGCCAGACAGGAGTTCTGTTGGTAGTTTTTACACTACCTTGGTAGGCAGCTGAAAGGCACCACAAAAGTTGTTCTACCTGCTTTCTGGGCTGAGATGGGGAACCGCTGAATTTTGGACTCGGCCGGTGACAAAATGTTCCAAACACACCCCATGCACAACTCCACCACGGAAGGTGCCAGACAGGAGTTCTCTTAGTAGTTTTTACACTACCTTGGTAGACATCTGAAAGACACCACAAAAGTTGTTCTACCTGCTTTCTGGGCTGAGATGGGGAACAGATGAATTTTGGAGTCGGCTGGTGACAAAATGTTCCAAACACACCCCATGCACAACTCCACCGGGGAAGGTGCCAGACAGGAGTTCTCCTGGTAGTTTTTACATTGCTCCGGTAGGCATCTGAAAGACACCACAAAAGTTGTTCTACCTGCTTTCTGGGCTGAGATGGGGAACAGCTGAATTTTGGAGTCGGCCGGTGACAAAATGTTCCACAGACACCCCATGCACAACTCCACCGGGGAAGGTGCCAGACAGGAGTTCTCTTAATAGTTTTTACACTACCTTGGTAGGCATCTGAAAGACACCACAAAAGTTGTTCTTCCTGCTTTCTGGGCTGAGATGGGGAACAGCTGAATTTTGGACTCGGCTGGTGACAAAATGTTCCAAACACACCCCCTGCACAACTCCACCGGGGAAGGTGCCAGACAGGAGTTCTCTTGATAGTTTTTACACTACCTTGGTAGGCACCTGAAAGACACCACAAAAGTTGTTCTACCTGCTTTCTGGGCTGAGATGGGGAACCGCTGAATTTTGGAGTCGGCTGGTGACAAAATGTTCCAAACACACCCTATGCACAACTCCACCGGGGAAGGTGCCAGACAAGAGTTGTCTTGATAGTTTTTACACTACCTTGGTAGGCATCTGAAAGGCACCAGAAAACTTGTTCTACCTGCTTTCTGGGCTGAGATGGGGAACCGCTGAATTTTGGAGTCGGCTGGTGACAAAATGTTCCAAACACACCCCCTGCACAACTCCACCACGGAAGGTGCCAGACAGGAGTTTTCTTGATAGATTTTACATTGCTCTGGTAGGCACCTCAAAGACACCACAAAACTCGTTCTACCTGCTTTCTGGGCTGAGATGGGGAACAGCTGAATTTTGGACTCGGCCGGTGACAAAATGTTCCAAAGACACCCCATGCACAACTCCACCGGGGAAGGCGCCAGACAGGAGTTCTCTTAATAGTTTTTACACTACCTTGGTAGGCATCTGAAAGACACCACAAAAGTTGTTCTACCTGCTTTCTGGGCTGAGATGGGGAACAGCTGAATTTTGGAGTCGGCTGGTGACAAAATGTTCCAAACACACCCCATGCACAACTCCACCGGGGAAGGTGCCAGACAGGAGTTCTCCTGGTAGTTTTTACACTACCTTGGTAGGCATCTGAAAGACACCACAAAAGTTGTTCTTCCTGCTTTCTGGGCTGAGATGGGGAACAGCTGAATTTTGGACTCGGCTGGTGACAAAATGTTCCAAACACACCCCCTGCACAACTCCACCACGGAAGGTGCCAGACAGGAGTTCTCCTGGTAGTTTTTACATTGCTCCGGTAGGCATCTGAAAGACACCACAAAAGTTGTTCTACCTGCTTTCTGGGCTGAGATGGGGAAACGCTGAATTTTGGACTCCGCTGGTGACAAAATGTTCCAAACACACCCCCTGCACAACTCCACCGGGGAAGGTGCCAGACAGGAGTTCTCTTAGTAGTTTTTACACTACCTTGGTAGGCAGCTGAAAGGCACCACAAAAGTTGTTCTACCTGCTTTCTGGGCTGAGATGGGGAAACGCTGAATTTTGGACTCCGCTGGTGACAAAATGTTCCAAACACACCCCATGCACAACTCCACCACGGAAGGTGCCAGACAGGAGTTCTCTTAGTAGTTTTTACACTACCTTGGTAGACATCTGAAAGACACCACAAAAGTTGTTCTACCTGCTTTCTGGGCTGAGATGGGGAACAGATGAATTTTGGAGTCGGCTGGTGACAAAATGTTCCAAACACACCCCATGCACAACTCCACCGGGGAAGGTGCCAGACAGGAGTTCTCCTGGTAGTTTTTACATTGCTCCGGTAGGCATCTGAAAGACACCACAAAAGTTGTTCTACCTGCTTTCTGGGCTGAGATGGGGAACAGCTGAATTTTGGAGTCGGCCGGTGACAAAATGTTCCACAGACACCCCATGCACAACTCCACCGGGGAAGGTGCCAGACAGGAGTTCTCTTAATAGTTTTTACACTACCTTGGTAGGCATCTGAAAGACACCACAAAAGTTGTTCTACCTGCTTTCTGGGCTGAGATGGGGAACAGCTGAATTTTGGACTCGGCTGGTGTACAAAATTTTAATAAATACACCCCATGCACAACTCCACTAGCGAAGGTGCCAGGAACGAATTCTGTTGGTAGGTTTTACATTGCTCCGGTAGGCAGCTGAAAGGCACCACAAAAGTTGTTCTACCTGCTTTCTGGGCTGAGATGGGGAACCGCTGAATTTTGGACTCCGCTGGTGACAAAATGTTCCAAACACACCCCATGCACAACTCCACCGGGGAAGGTGCCAGACAGGAGTTTTCTTGATAGATTTTACATTGCTCTGGTAGGCACCTCAAAGACACCACAAAACTCGTTCTACCTGCTTTCTGGGCTGAGATGGGGAACCGCTGAATTTTAGAGTCGGCTGGTGACAAAATGTTCCAAACACACCCTATGCACAACTCCACCGGGGAAGGTGCCAGACAAGAGTTGTCTTGATAGTTTTTACACTACCTTGGTAGGCATCTGAAAGACACCACAGAAGTCGTTCTACCTGCTTTCTGGGCTGAGATGGGGAAACGCTGAATTTTGGAGTCGGCTGGTGACAAAATGTTCCAAACACACCCCATGCACAACTCCACCGGGGAAGGTGCCAGACAGGAGTTCTCCTGGTAGTTTTTACACTACCTTGGTAGGCAGCTGAAAGGCACCACAAAAGTTGTTCTACCTGCTTTCTGGGCTGAGATGGGGAACCGCTGAATTTTGGACTCGGCTGGTGACAAAATGTTCCAAACACACCCCATGCACAACTCCACCGGGGAAGGTGCCAGACAGGAGTTCTCTTGGTAGTTTTTACACTACCTTGGTAGGCACCTGAAAGACACCACAAAAGTTGTTCTACCTGCTTTGTGGGCTGAGATGGGGAACCGCTGAATTTTGGAGTCGGCCGGTGACAAAATGTTCCAAACACACCCCATGCACAACTCCACCGGGGAAGGTGCCAGACAGGAGTTCTCCTGGTAGTTTTTACATTGCTCCGGTAGGCAGCTGAAAGGCACCACAAAAGTTGTTCTACCTGCTTTCTGGGCTGAGATGGGGAATCGCTGAATTTTGGAGTCGGCTGGTGACAAAATGTTCCAAACACACCCCATGCACAACTCCACCGGGGAAGGTGCCAGACAGGAGTTCTCTTGGTAGTTTTTACACTACCTTGGTAGGCATCTGAAAGACACCACAAAAGTTGTTCTACCTGCTTTCTGGGCTGAGATGGGGAAACGCTGAATTTTGGAGTCGGCTGGTGACAAAATGTTCCAAACACACCCCATGCACAACTCCACCGGGGAAGGTGCCAGACAGGAGTTCTCCTGGTAGTTTTTACATTGCTCCGGTAGGCATCTGAAAGACACCACAAAAGTTGTTCTACCTGCTTTCTGGGCTGAGATGGGGAACAGCTGAATTTTGGAGTCGGCCGGTGACAAAATGTTCCACAGACACCCCATGCACAACTCCACCGGGGAAGGTGCCAGACAGGAGTTCTCTTAATAGTTTTTACACTACCTTGGTAGGCATCTGAAAGACACCACAAAAGTTGTTCTTCCTGCTTTCTGGGCTGAGATGGGGAACAGCTGAATTTTGGACTCGGCTGGTGACAAAATGTTCCAAACACACCCCCTGCACAACTCCACCGGGGAAGGTGCCAGACAGGAGTTCTCTTGATAGTTTTTACACTACCTTGGTAGGCACCTGAAAGACACCACAAAAGTTGTTCTACCTGCTTTCTGGGCTGAGATGGGGAACCGCTGAATTTTGGAGTCGGCTGGTGACAAAATGTTCCAAACACACCCTATGCACAACTCCACCGGGGAAGGTGCCAGACAAGAGTTGTCTTGATAGTTTTTACACTACCTTGGTAGGCATCTGAAAGGCACCAGAAAACTTGTTCTACCTGCTTTCTGGGCTGAGATGGGGAACCGCTGAATTTTGGAGTCGGCTGGTGACAAAATGTTCCAAACACACCCCCTGCACAACTCCACCACGGAAGGTGCCAGACAGGAGTTTTCTTGATAGATTTTACATTGCTCTGGTAGGCACCTCAAAGACACCACAAAACTCGTTCTACCTGCTTTCTGGGCTGAGATGGGGAACAGCTGAATTTTGGACTCGGCCGGTGACAAAATGTTCCAAAGACACCCCATGCACAACTCCACCGGGGAAGGCGCCAGACAGGAGTTCTCTTAATAGTTTTTACACTACCTTGGTAGGCATCTGAAAGACACCACAAAAGTTGTTCTACCTGCTTTCTGGGCTGAGATGGGGAACAGCTGAATTTTGGAGTCGGCTGGTGACAAAATGTTCCAAACACACCCCATGCACAACTCCACCGGGGAAGGTGCCAGACAGGAGTTCTCCTGGTAGTTTTTACACTACCTTGGTAGGCATCTGAAAGACACCACAAAAGTTGTTCTTCCTGCTTTCTGGGCTGAGATGGGGAACAGCTGAATTTTGGACTCGGCTGGTGACAAAATGTTCCAAACACACCCCCTGCACAACTCCACCACGGAAGGTGCCAGACAGGAGTTCTCCTGGTAGTTTTTACATTGCTCCGGTAGGCATCTGAAAGACACCACAAAAGTTGTTCTACCTGCTTTCTGGGCTGAGATGGGGAAACGCTGAATTTTGGACTCCGCTGGTGACAAAATGTTCCAAACACACCCCCTGCACAACTCCACCGGGGAAGGTGCCAGACAGGAGTTCTCTTAGTAGTTTTTACACTACCTTGGTAGGCAGCTGAAAGGCACCACAAAAGTTGTTCTACCTGCTTTCTGGGCTGAGATGGGGAAACGCTGAATTTTGGACTCCGCTGGTGACAAAATGTTCCAAACACACCCCATGCACAACTCCACCACGGAAGGTGCCAGACAGGAGTTCTCTTAGTAGTTTTTACACTACCTTGGTAGACATCTGAAAGACACCACAAAAGTTGTTCTACCTGCTTTCTGGGCTGAGATGGGGAACAGATGAATTTTGGAGTCGGCTGGTGACAAAATGTTCCAAACACACCCCATGCACAACTCCACCGGGGAAGGTGCCAGACAGGAGTTCTCCTGGTAGTTTTTACATTGCTCCGGTAGGCATCTGAAAGACACCACAAAAGTTGTTCTACCTGCTTTCTGGGCTGAGATGGGGAACAGCTGAATTTTGGAGTCGGCCGGTGACAAAATGTTCCACAGACACCCCATGCACAACTCCACCGGGGAAGGTGCCAGACAGGAGTTCTCTTAATAGTTTTTACACTACCTTGGTAGGCATCTGAAAGACACCACAAAAGTTGTTCTACCTGCTTACTGGGCTGAGATGGGGAACAGCTGAATTTTGGACTCGGCTGGTGTACAAAATTTTAAAAAATACACCCCATGCACAACTCCACTAGCGAAGGTGCCAGGAACGAATTCTGTTGGTAGGTTTTACATTGCTCCGGTAGGCAGCTGAAAGGCACCACAAAAGTTGTTCTACCTGCTTTCTGGGCTGAGATGGGGAACCGCTGAATTTTGGACTCCGCTGGTGACAAAATGTTCCAAACACACCCCATGCACAACTCCACCGGGGAAGGTGCCAGACAGGAGTTTTCTTGATAGATTTTACATTGCTCTGGTAGGCACCTCAAAGACACCACAAAACTCGTTCTACCTGCTTTCTGGGCTGAGATGGGGAACCGCTGAATTTTAGAGTCGGCTGGTGACAAAATGTTCCAAACACACCCTATGCACAACTCCACCGGGGAAGGTGCCAGACAGGAGTTCTCCTGGTAGTTTTTACACTACCTTGGTAGGCAGCTGAAAGGCACCACAAAAGTTGTTCTTCCTGCTTTCTGGGCTGAGATGGGGAACCGCTGAATTTTGGAGTCGGCCGGTGACAAAATGTTCCAAACACACCCCATGCACAACTCCACCGGGGAAGGTGCCAGACAGGAGTTCTCCTGGTAGTTTTTACATTGCTCCGGTAGGCATCTGAAAGACACCACAAAAGTTGTTCTACCTGCTTTCTGGGCTGAGATGGGGAACCGCTGAATTTTGGACTCGGCTGGTGACAAAATGTTCCAAACACACCCCATGCACAACTCCACCGGGGAAGGTGCCAGACAGGAGTTCTCCTGGTAGTTTTTACACTACCTTGGTAGGCAGCTGAAAGGCACCACAAAAGTTGTTCTTCCTGCTTTCTGGGCTGAGATGGGGAACCGCTGAATTTTGGACTCGGCCGGTGACAAAATGTTCCAAACACACCCCATGCACAACTCCACCGGGGAAGGTGCCAGACAGGAGTTCTCTTGGTAGTTTTTACACTAGCTTGGTAGGCATCTGAAAGACACCACAAAAGTTGTTCTACCTGCTTTGTGGGCTGAGATGGGGAACCGCTGAATTTTGGAGTCGGCCGGTGACAAAATGTTCCAAACACACCCCATGCACAACTCCACCGGGGAAGGTGCCAGACAGGAGTTCTCCTGGTAGTTTTTACATTGCTCCGGTAGGCAGCTGAAAGGCACCACAAAAGTTGTTCTACCTGCTTTCTGGGCTGAGATGGGGAATCGCTGAATTTTGGAGTCGGCTGGTGACAAAATGTTCCAAACACACCCCATGCACAACTCCACCGGGGAAGGTGCCAGACAGGAGTTCTCTTGGTAGTTTTTACACTACCTTGGTAGGCATCTGAAAGACACCACAAAAGTTGTTCTACCTGCTTTCTGGGCTGAGATGGGGAAACGCTGAATTTTGGAGTCGGCTGGTGACAAAATGTTCCAAACACACCCCATGCACAACTCCACCGGGGAAGGTGCCAGACAGGAGTTCTCCTGGTAGTTTTTACACTACCTTGGTAGGCATTTGAAAGGCACCACAAAAGTTGTTCTTCCTGCTTTCTGGGCTGAGATGGGGAACCGCTGAATTTTGGACTCGGCCGGTGACAAAATGTTCCAAACACACCCCATGCAAAACTCCACCGGGGAAGGTGCCAGACAGGAGTTCTCCTGGTAGTTTTTACACTACCTTGGTAGGCATTTGAAAGGCACCACAAAAGTTGTTCTTCCTGCTTTCTGGGCTGAGATGGGGAAACGCTGAATTTTGGACTCGGCCGGTGACAAAATGTTCCAAACACACCCCATGCACAACTCCACCGGGGAAGGTGCCAGACAGGAGTTCTCTTAGTAGTTTTTACACTACCTTGGTAGGCATTTGAAAGGCACCACAAAAGTTGTTCTACCTGCTTTCTGGGCTGAGATGGGGAAACGCTGAATTTTGGACTCGGCTGGTGACAAAATGTTCCAAACACACCCCATGCACAACTCCACCGGGGAAGGTGCCAGACAGGAGTTCTCCTGGTAGTTTTTACACTACCTTGGTAGGCATCTGAAAGACACCACAAAAGTTTTTCTACCTGCTTTGTGGGCTGAGATGGGGAACCGCTGAATTTTGGACTCGGCCGGTGACAAAATGTTCCAAACACACCCCATGCACAACTCCACCGGGGAAGGTGCCAGACAGGAGTTCTCCTGGTAGTTTTTACATTGCTCCGGTAGGCAGCTGAAAGGCACCACAAAAGTTGTTCTACCTGCTTTCTGGGCTGAGATGGGGAATCGCTGAATTTTGGAGTCGGCTGGTGACAAAATGTTCCAAACACACCCCATGCACAACTCCACCGGGGAAGGTGCCAGACAGGAGTTCTCTTGGTAGTTTTTACACTACCTTGGTAGGCATCTGAAAGACACCACAAAAGTTGTTCTACCTGCTTTCTGGGCTGAGATGGGGAAACGCTGAATTTTGGACTCGGCTGGTGACAAAATGTTCCAAACACACCCCCTGCACAACTCCACCGGGGAAGGTGCCAGACAGGAGTTCTCCTGGTAGTTTTTACACTACCTTGGTAGGCATTTGAAAGGCACCACAAAAGTTGTTCTTCCTGCTTTCTGGGCTGAGATGGGGAACAGCTGAATTTTGGACTCGGCCGGTGACAAAATGTTCCAAACACACCCCATGCAAAACTCCACCGGGGAAGGTGCCAGACAGGAGTTCTCCTGGTAGTTTTTACACTACCTTGGTAGGCATTTGAAAGGCACCACAAAAGTTGTTCTACCTGCTTTCTGGGCTGAGATGGGGAACCGCTGAATTTTGGAGTCGGCCGGTGACAAAATGTTCCAAACACACCCCATGCACAACTCCACCGGGGAAGGTGCCAGACAGGAGTTCTCTTGGTAGTTTTTACACTACCTTGGTAGGCAGCTGAAAGGCACCACAAAAGTTGTTCTACCTGCTTTCTGGGCTGAGATGGGGAAACGCTGAATTTTGGACTCGGCTGGTGACAAAATGTTCCAAACACACCCCATGCACAACTCCACCGGGGAAGGTGCCAGACAGGAGTTCTCCTGGTAGTTTTTACACTACCTTGGTAGGCATCTGAAAGACACGACAAAAGTTGTTCTACCTGCTTTCTGGGCTGAGATGGGGAACCGCTGAATTTTGGACTCGGCCGGTGACAAAATGTTCCAAACACACCCCATGCACAACTCCACCGGGGAAGGTGCCAGACAGGAGTTCTCCTGGTAGTTTTTACACTACCTTGGTAGGCAGCTGAAAGACACCACAAAAGTTGTTCTACCTGCTTACTGGGCTGAGATGGGGAATCGCTGAATTTTGGACTCGGCCGGTGACAAAATGTTCCAAACACCCCATGCACAACTCCACCGGGGAAGGTGCCAGACAGGAGTTCTCTTGGTAGTTTTTACACTACCTTGGTAGGCAGCTGAAAGGCACCACAAAAGTTGTTCTACCTGCTTTCTGGGCTGAGATGGGGAAACGCTGAATTTTGGACTCGGCTGGTGACAAAATGTTCCAAACACACCCCATGCACAACTCCACCACGGAAGGTGCCAGACAGGAGTTCTCCTGGTAGTTTTTACACTACCTTGGTAGGCATCTGAAAGACACGACAAAAGTTGTTCTACCTGCTTTCTGGGCTGAGATGGGGAACCGCTGAATTTTGGACTCGGCCGGTGACAAAATGTTCCAAACACACCCCATGCACAACTCCACCGGGGAAGGTGCCAGACAGGAGTTCTCCTGGTAGTTTTTACACTACCTTGGTAGGCAGCTGAAAGACACCACAAAAGTTGTTCTACCTGCTTACTGGGCTGAGATGGGGAATCGCTGAATTTTGGACTCGGCCGGTGACAAAATGTTCCAAACACCCCATGCACAACTCCACCGGGGAAGGTGCCAGACAGGAGTTGTCTTAGTAGTTTTTACACTACCTTGGTAGGCATCTGAAAGACATCACAAAAGTTGTTCTACCTGCTTTGTGGGCTGAGATGGGGAAACGCTGAATTTTGGAGTCGGCTGGTGACAAAATGTTCCAAACACACCCCATGCACAACTCCACCGGGGAAGGTGCCAGACAGGAGTTCTCCTGGTAGTTTTTACACTACCTTGGTAGGCAGCTGAAAGGCACCACAAAAGTTGTTCTTCCTGCTTTCTGGGCTGAGATGGGGAACCGCTGAATTTTGGAGTCGGCCGGTGACAAAATGTTCCAAACACACCCCATGCACAACTCCACCGGGGAAGGTGCCAGACAGGAGTTCTCCTGGTAGTTTTTACATTGCTCCGGTAGGCATCTGAAAGACACCACAAAAGTTGTTCTACCTGCTTTCTGGGCTGAGATGGGGAATCGCTGACTTTTGGAGTCGGCTGGTGACAAAATGTTCCAAAAACACCCCATGCACAACTCCACCGGGGAAGGTGCCAGACAGGAGTTCTCTTGGTAGTTTTTACACTACCTTGGTAGGCATCTGAAAGACACCACAAAAGTTGTTCTTCCTGCTTTCTGGGCTGAGATGGGGAAACGCTGAATTTTGGAGTCGGCTGGTGACAAAATGTTCCAAACACACCCCCTGCACAACTCCACCGGGGAACGTGCCAGACAGGAGTTTTCTTGATAGATTTTACATTGCTCTGGTAGGGACCTCAAAGACACCACAAAACTCGTTCTACCTGCTTTCTGGGCTGAGATGGGGAACCGCTGAATTTTGGAGTCGGCCGGTGACAAAATGTTCCAAACACACCCCCTGCACAACTCCACCGGGGAAGGTGCCAGACAGGAGTTCTCTTAATAGTTTTTACACTACCTTGGTAGGCAGCTGAAAGGCACCACAAAAGTTGTTCTACCTGCTTTGTGGGCTGAGATGGGGAACCGCTGAATTTTGGAGTCGGCTGGTGACAAAATGTTCCAAACACACCCCATGCACAACTCCACCGGGGAAGGTGCCAGACAGGAGTTCTCCTGGTAGTTTTTACATTGCTCCGGTAGGCATCTGAAAGACACCACAAAGTTGTTCTACCTGCTTTCTGGGCTGAGATGGGGAACCGCTGAATTTTGGAGTCGGCTGGTGACAAAATGTTCCAAACACACCCCCTGCACAACTCCACCGGGGAAGGTGCCAGGAACGAATTCTGTTGGTAGTTTTTACACTACCTTGGTAGTCAGCTGAAAGGCACAAGAAAAGAAGTTGTACCTGCTTTGTGGGCTGAGATGGGGAACCGCTGAATTTTGGAGTCGGCCGGTGACAAAATGTTCCAAACACACCCCATGCACAACTCCACCGGGGAAGGTGCCAGACAGGAGTTCTCCTGGTAGTTTTTACACTACCTTGGTAGGCAGCTGAAAGGCACCACAAAAGTTGTTCTACCTGCTTTCTGGGCTGAGATGGGGAAACGCTGAATTTTGGACTCGGCCGGTGACAAAATGTTCCAAACACACCCCATGCACAACTCCACCACGGAAGGTGCCAGACAGGAGTTCTCTTAGTAGTTTTTACACTACCTTGGTAGACATCTGAAAGACACCACAAAAGTTGTTCTACCTGCTTTCTGGGCTGAGATGGGGAACAGATGAATTTTGGAGTCGGCTGGTGACAAAATGTTCCAAACACACCCCATGCACAACTCCACCGGGGAAGGTGCCAGACAGGAGTTCTCCTGGTAGTTTTTACATTGCTCCGGTAGGCATCTGAAAGACACCACAAAAGTTGTTCTACCTGCTTTCTGGGCTGAGATGGGGAACAGCTGAATTTTGGAGTCGGCCGGTGACAAAATGTTCCACAGACACCCCATGCACAACTCCACCGGGGAAGGTGCCAGACAGGAGTTGTCTTAGTAGTTTTTACACTACCTTGGTAGGCATCTGAAAGACACCACAAAAGTTGTTCTTCCTGCTTTCTGGGCTGAGATGGGGAACAGATGAATTTTGGAGTCGGCTGGTGACAAAATGTTCCAAACACACCCCCTGCACAACTCCACCACGGAAGGTGCCAGACAGGAGTTCTGGTAGTTTTTACATTGCTCCGGTAGGCATCTGAAAGACACCACAAAAGTTGTTCTACCTGCTTTCTGGGCTGAGATGGGGAAACGCTGAATTTTGGACTCCGCTGGTGACAAAATGTTCCAAACACACCCCCTGCACAACTCCACCGGGGAAGGTGCCAGACAGGAGTTCTCTTGATAGTTTTTACACTACCTTGGTAGGCACCTGAAAGACACCACAAAAGTTGTTCTACCTGCTTTCTGGGCTGAGATGGGGAACCGCTGAATTTTGGAGTCGGCTGGTGACAAAATGTTCCAAACACACCCTATGCACAACTCCACCGGGGAAGGTGCCAGACAAGAGTTGTCTTGATAGTTTTTACACTACCTTGGTAGGCATCTGAAAGGCACCAGAAAACTTGTTCTACCTGCTTTCTGGGCTGAGATGGGGAACCGCTGAATTTTGGAGTCGGCCGGTGACAAAATGTTCCACAGACACCCCATGCACAACTCCACCGGGGAAGGTGCCAGACAGGAGTTTTCTTGATAGATTTTACATTGCTCTGGTAGGCACCTCAAAGACACCACAAAACTCGTTCTACCTGCTTTCTGGGCTGAGATGGGGAACAGCTGAATTTTGGACTCGGCCGGTGACAAAATGTTCCAAAGACACCCCATGCACAACTCCACCGGGGAAGGTGCCAGACAGGAGTTCTCTTAATAGTTTTTACACTACCTTGGTAGGCATCTGAAAGACACCACAAAAGTTGTTCTACCTGCTTTCTGGGCTGAGATGGGGAACAGCTGAATTTTGGACTCGGCTGGTGTACAAAATTTTAATAAATACAACCCATGCACAACTCCACTAGCGAAGGTGCCAGGAACGAATTCTGTTGGTAGGTTTTACATTGCTCCGGTAGGCAGCTGAAAGGCACCACAAAAGTTGTTCTACCTGCTTTCTGGGCTGAGATGGGGAACCGCTGAATTTTGGACTCGGCTGGTGACAAAATGTTCCAAACACACCCCATGCACAACTCCACCGGGGAAGGTGCCAGACAGGAGTTCTCTTGGTAGATTTACACTACCTTGGTAGGCATCTGAAAGGCACCACAAAAGTTGTTCTACCTGCTTTCTGGGCTGAGATGAGGAACAGCTGAATTTTTGAGCGGCTGGTGACAAAATGTTCCAAACACACCCCATGCACGACTCCACCGGGGAAGGTGCCAGACAGGAGTTTTCTTGATAGATTTTACATTGCCCTGGTAGGCACCTCAAAGACACCACAAAACTCGTTCTACCTGCTTTCTGGGCTGAGATGGGGAACCGCTGAATTTTAGAGTCGGCTGGTGACAAAATGTTCCAAACACACCCTATGCACAACTCCACCGGGGAAGGTGCCAGACAGGAGTTCTCCTGGTAGTTTTTACACTACCTTGGTAGGCAGCTGAAAGGCACCACAAAAGTTGTTCTACCTGCTTTCTGGGCTGAGATGGGGAACCGCTGAATTTTGGACTCGGCTGGTGACAAAATGTTCCAAACACACCCCATGCACAACTCCACCGGGGAAGGTGCCAGACAGGAGTTCTCCTGGTAGTTTTTACACTACCTTGGTAGGCAGCTGAAAGGCACCACAAAAGTTGTTCTTCCTGCTTTCTGGGCTGAGATGGGGAACCGCTGAATTTTGGAGTCGGCTGGTGACAAAATGTTCCAAACACACCCCATGCACAACTCCACCGGGGAAGGTGCCAGACAGGAGTTCTCTTGGTAGTTTTTACACTACCTTGGTAGGCATCTGAAAGACACCACAAAAGTTGTTCTACCTGCTTTGTGGGCTGAGATGGGGAATCGCTGAATTTTGGACTCGGCCGGTGACAAAATGTTCCAAACACACCCCATGCAAAACTCCACCGGGGAAGGTGCCAGACAGGAGTTCTCCTGGTAGTTTTTACATTGCTCCGGTAGGCATCTGAAAGACACCACAAAAGTTGTTCTACCTGCTTTCTGGGCTGAGATGGGGAATCGCTGAATTTTGGAGTCGGCTGGTGACAAAATGTTCCAAAAACACCCCATGCACAACTCCACCGGGGAAGGTGCCAGACAGGAGTTCTCTTCGTAGTTTTTACACTACCTTGGTAGGAAGCTGAAAGGCACCACAAAAGTTGTTCTACCTGCTTTCTGGGCTGAGATGGGGAAACGCTGAATTTTGGACTCGGCTGGTGACAAAATGTTCCAAACACACCCCATGCACAACTCCACCGGGGAAGGTGCCAGACAGGAGTTCTCCTGGTAGTTTTTACATTGCTCCGGTAGGCATCTGAAAGACACCACAAAAGTTGTTCTACCTGCTTTCTGGGCTGAGATGGGGAATCGCTGAATTTTGGAGTCGGCTGGTGACAAAATGTTCCAAAAACACCCCCATGCACAACTCCACCGGGGAAGGTGCCAGACAGGAGTTCTCTTGGTAGTTTTTACACTACCTTGGTAGGCAGCTGAAAGGCACCACAAAAGTTGTTCTACCTGCTTTCTGGGCTGAGATGGGGAAACGCTGAATTTTGGACTCGGCTGGTGACAAAATGTTCCAAACACACCCCATGCACAACTCCACCGGGGAAGGTGCCAGACAGGAGTTCTCCTGGTAGTTTTTACACTACCTTGGTAGGCAGCTGCAAGGCACAAGAAAAGTTGTTCTACCTGCTTTCTGGGCTGAGATGGGGAACCGCTGAATTTTGGAGTCGGCTGGTGACAAAATGTTCCAAACACACCCCCTGCACAACTCCACCGGGGAAGGTGCCAGACAGGAGTTCTCCTGGTAGTTTTTACATTGCTCCGGTAGGCACCTGAAAGACACCACAAAAGTTGTTCTACCTGCTTTCTGGGCTGAGATGAGGAACAGCTGAATTTTGGAGTCGGCTGGTGGCAAAATGTTCCAAACACACCCCATGCACAACTCCACCGGGGAAGGTGCCAGACAGGAGTTTTCTTGATAGATTTTACATTGCTCCGGTAGGCATCTGAAAGACACCACAAAACTCGTTCTACCTGCTTTCTGGGCTGAGATGGGGAACCGCTGAATTTTGGAGTCGGCCGGTGACAAAATGTTCCAAACACACCCCATGCACAACTCCACCGGGGAAGGTGCCAGACAGGAGTTCTCTTAATAGTTTTTACACTACCTTGGTAGGCAGCTGAAAGGCACCACAAAAGTTGTTCTACCTGCTTTGTGGGCTGAGATGGGGAACCGCTGAATTTTGGAGTCGGCTGGTGACAAAATGTTCCAAACACACCCCATGCACAACTCCACCGGGGAAGGTGCCAGACAGGAGTTCTCCTGGTAGTTTTTACATTGCTCCGGTAGGCATCTGAAAGACACCACAAAAGTTGTTCTACCTGCTTTCTGGGCTGAGATGGGGAACCGCTGAATTTTGGAGTCGGCTGGTGACAAAATGTTCCAAACACACCCCCTGCACAACTCCACCGGGGAAGGTGCCAGACAGGAGTTCTCCTGGTAGTTTTTACACTACCTTGGTAGGCAGCTGAAAGGCACCACAAAAGTTGTTCTACCTGCTTTCTGGGCTGAGATGGGGAAACGCTGAATTTTGGACTCGGCCGGTGACAATATGTTCCAAACACACCCCATGCACAACTCCACCACGGAAGGTGCCAGACAGGAGTTCTCTTAGTAGTTTTTACACTACCTTGGTAGACATCTGAAAGACACCACAAAAGTTGTTCTACCTGCTTTCTGGGCTGAGATGGGGAAACGCTGAATTTTGGACTCGGCTGGTGACAAAATGTTCCAAACACACCCCATGCACAACTCCACCGGGGAAGGTGCCAGACAGGAGTTCTCCTGGTAGTTTTTACATTGCTCCGGTAGGCATCTGAAAGACACCACAAAAGTTGTTCTACCTGCTTTGTGGGCTGAGATGGGGAACAGCTGAATTTTGGAGTCGGCCGGTGACAAAATGTTCCACAGACACCCCATGCACAACTCCACCGGGGAAGGTGCCAGACAGGAGTTGTCTTAGTAGTTTTTACACTACCTTGGTAGGCATCTGAAAGACACCACAAAAGTTGTTCTACCTGCTTTCTGGGCTGAGATGGGGAACCGCTGAATTTTGGACTCGGCCGGTGACAAAATGTTCCAAACACACCCCATGCACAACTCCACCGGGGAAGGTGCCAGACAGGAGTTCTCTTGGTAGTTTTTACACTACCTTGGTAGGCAGCTGAAAGGCACCACAAAAGTTGTTCTACCTGCTTTCTGGGCTGATGTGGGGAAACGCTGAATTTCGGACTCGGCCGGTGACAAAATGTTCCAAACACACCCCATGCACAACTCCACCGGGGAAGG
The DNA here is from genome assembly GCF_023638135.1 of Falco biarmicus. Classification (NCBI taxonomy): domain Eukaryota; kingdom Metazoa; phylum Chordata; class Aves; order Falconiformes; family Falconidae; genus Falco; species Falco biarmicus. Next base: position 278,694 of record NW_026612015.1, on the reverse strand, counting down.
TGCCAGACAGGAGTTCTCCTGTAGTTTGTACATTGCTCCGGTAGGCAGCTGAAAGACACCACAAAAGTTGTTCTACCTGCTTTCTGGGCTGAGATGGGGAAACGCTGAATTTTGGACTCCGCTGGTGACAAAATGTTCCAAACACACCCCCTGCACACTCCACCGGGGAAGGTGCCAGACAGGAGTTCTCTTGATAGTTTTTACACTACCTTGGTAGGCACCTGAAAGACACCACAAAAGTTGTTCTACCTGCTTTCTGGGCTGAGATGGGGAACCGCTGAATTTTGGAGTCGGCTGGTGACAAAATGTTCCAAACACACCCTATGTACAACTCCACCGGGGAAGGTGCCAGACAAGAGTTGTCTTGATAGTTTTTACACTACCTTGGTAGGCATCTGAAAGGCACCAGAAAACTTGTTCTACCTGCTTTCTGGGCTGAGATGGGGAACCGCTGAATTTTGGAGTCGGCCGGTGACAAAATGTTCCACAGACACCCCATGCACAACTCCACCGGGGGAAGGTGCCAGACAGGAGTTTTCTTGATAGATTTTACATTGCTCTGGTAGGCACCTCAAAGACACCACAAAACTCGTTCTACCTGCTTTCTGGGATGAGATGGGGAACAGCTGAATTTTGGACTCGGCCCGGGTGACAAAATGTTCCAAGACACCCCATGCACAACTCCACCGGGGAAGGTGCCAGACAGGAGTTCTCTTAATAGTTTTTACACTACCTTGGTAGGCATCTGAAAGACACCACAAAAGTTGTTCTACCTGCTTTCTGGGCTGAGATGGGGAACAGCTGAATTTTGGACTCGGCTGGTGTAACAAAATTTTAATAAATACAACCCATGCACAACTCCACTAGCGAAGGTGCCAGGAACGAATTCTGTTGGTAGGTTTTACATTGCTCCGGTAGGCAGCTGAAAGGCACCACAAAAGTTGTTCTACCTGCTTTCTGGGCTGAGATGGGGAACCGCTGAATTTTGGACTCCGCTGGTGACAAAATGTTCCAAACACACCCCATGCACAACTCCACCGGGGAAGGTGCCAGACAGGAGTTCTCTTGGTAGATTTACACTACCCTTGGTAGGCATCTGAAAGGCACCACAAAAGTTGTTCTACCTGCTTTCTGGGCTGAGATGAGGAACAGCTGAATTTTTGAGCGGCTGGTGACAAAATGTTCCAAACACACCCCATGCACGACTCCACCGGGGAAGGTGCCAGACAGGAGTTTTCTTGATAGATTTTACATTGCCCTGGTAGGCACCTCAAAGACACCACAAAACTCATTCTACCTGCTTTCTGGGCTGAGATGGGGAACCGCTGAATTTTAGAGTCGGCTGGTGACAAAATGTTCCAAACACACCCTATGCACAACTCCATCGGGGAAGGTGCCAGACAGGAGTTCTCCTGGTAGTTTTTACACTACCTTGGTAGGCAGCTGAAAGGCACCACAAAAAGTTGTTCTACCTGCTTTCTGGGCTGAGATGGGGAACCGCTGAATTTTGGAGACGGCTGGTGACAAAATGTTCCAAACACACCCCATGCACAACTCCACCGGGGAAGGTGCCAGACAGGAGTTCTCCTGGTAGTTTTTACACTACCTTGGTAGGCAGTTGAAAGGCACCACAAAAGTTGTTCTACCTGCTTTCTGGGCTGAGATGGGGAAACGCTGAATTTTGGAGTCGGCTGGTGACAAAATGTTCCAAACACACCCCATGCACAACTCCACCGGGGAAGGTGCCAGACAGGAGTTCTCTTGGTAGTTTTTACACTACCTTGGTAGGCAGCTGAAAGGCACCACAAAAGTTGTTCTACCTGCTTTCTGGGCTGAGATGGGGAACCGCTGAATTTTGGACTCGGCCGGTGACAAAATGTTCCAAACACACCCCATGCACAACTCCACCGGGGAAGGTGCCAGACAGGAGTTCTCCTGGTAGTTTTTACACTACCTTGGTAGGCAGCTGAAAGGCACCACAAAAGTTGTTCTTCCTGCTTTCTGGGCTGAGATGGGGAACCGCTGAATTTTGGAGTCGGCCGGTGACAAATTGTTCCAAACACACCCCATGCACAACTCCACCGGGGAAGGTGCCAGACAGGAGTTCTCTTGGTAGTTTTTACACTACCTTGGTAGGCATCTGAAAGACACCACAAAAGTTGTTCTACCTGCTTTGTGGGCTGAGATGGGGAATCGCTGAATTTTGGACTCGGCCGGTGACAAAATGTTCCAAACACACCCCCTGCACAACTCCACCGGGGAAGGTGCCAGACAGGAGTTCTCCTGGTAGTTTTTACATTGCTCCGGTAGGCATCTGAAAGACACCACAAAAGTTGTTCTACCTGCTTTCTGGGCTGAGATGGGGAATCGCTGAATTTTGGACTCGGCCGGTGACAAAATGTTCCAAACACACCCCATGCACAACTCCACCGGGGAAGGTGCCAGACAGGAGTTCTCTTGGTAGATTTACACTACCTTGGTAGGCATCTGAAAGGCACCACAAAAGTTGTTCTACCTGCTTTCTGGGCTGAGATGAGGAACAGCTGAATTTTTGAGCGGCTGGTGACAAAATGTTCCAAACACACCCCATGCACGACTCCACCGGGGAAGGTGCCAGACAGGAGTTTTCTTGATAGATTTTACATTGCCCTGGTAGGCACCTCAAAGACACCACAAAACTCATTCTACCTGCTTTCTGGGCTGAGATGGGGAACCGCTGAATTTTAGAGTCGGCTGGTGACAAAATGTTCCAAACACACCCTATGCACAACTCCATCGGGGAAGGTGCCAGACAGGAGTTCTCCTGGTAGTTTTTACACTACCTTGGTAGGCAGCTGAAAGGCACCACAAAAGTTGTTCTACCTGCTTTCTGGGCTGAGATGGGGAACCGCTGAATTTTGGAGACGGCTGGTGACAAAATGTTCCAAACACACCCCATGCACAACTCCACCGGGGAAGGTGCCAGACAGGAGTTCTCCTGGTAGTTTTTACACTACCTTGGTAGGCAGTTGAAAGGCACCACAAAAGTTGTTCTACCTGCTTTCTGGGCTGAGATGGGGAAACGCTGAATTTTGGAGTCGGCTGGTGACAAAATGTTCCAAACACACCCCATGCACAACTCCACCGGGGAAGGTGCCAGACAGGAGTTCTCTTGGTAGTTTTTACACTACCTTGGTAGGCAGCTGAAAGGCACCACAAAAGTTGTTCTACCTGCTTTCTGGGCTGAGATGGGGAACCGCTGAATTTTGGACTCGGCTGGTGACAAAATGTTCCAAACACACCCCATGCACAACTCCACCGGGGAAGGTGCCAGACAGGAGTTCTCCTGGTAGTTTTTACACTACCTTGGTAGGCAGCTGAAAGGCACCACAAAAGTTGTTCTTCCTGCTTTCTGGGCTGAGATGGGGAACCGCTGAATTTTGGAGTCGGCCGGTGACAAATTGTTCCAAACACACCCCATGCACAACTCCACCGGGGAAGGTGCCAGACAGGAGTTCTCTTGGTAGTTTTTACACTACCTTGGTAGGCATCTGAAAGACACCACAAAAGTTGTTCTACCTGCTTTGTGGGCTGAGATGGGGAATCGCTGAATTTTGGACTCGGCCGGTGACAAAATGTTCCAAACACACCCCCTGCACAACTCCACCGGGGAAGGTGCCAGACAGGAGTTCTCCTGGTAGTTTTTACATTGCTCCGGTAGGCATCTGAAAGACACCACAAAAGTTGTTCTACCTGCTTTCTGGGCTGAGATGGGGAATCGCTGAATTTTGGACTCGGCCGGTGACAAAATGTTCCAAACACACCCCATGCACAACTCCACCGGGGAAGGTGCCAGACAGGAGTTCTCTTGGTAGTTTTTACACTACCTTGGTAGGCATCTGAAAGACACCACAAAAGTTGTTCTACCTGCTTTCTGGGCTGAGATGGGGAAACGCTGAATTTTGGAGTCGGCTGGTGACAAAATGTTCCAAACACACCCCATGCACAACTCCACCGGGGAAGGTGCCAGACAGGAGTTCTCCTGGTAGTTTTTACACTACCTTGGTAGGCATTTGAAAGGCACCACAAAAGTTGTTCTTCCTGCTTTCTGGGCTGAGCTGGGGAACCGCTGAATTTTGGAGTCGGCTGGTGACAAAATGTTCCAAACACACCCTATGCACAACTCCACCGGGGAAGGTGCCAGACAAGAGTTGTCTTGATAGTTTTTACACTACCTTGGTAGGCATCTGAAAGGCACCAGAAAACTTGTCCTACCTGCTTTCTGGGCTGAGATGGGGAACCGCTGAATTTTGGAGTCGGCCGGTGACAAAATGTTCCACAGACACCCCATGCACAACTCCACCGGGGAAGGTGCCAGACAGGAGTTTTCTTGATAGATTTTACATTGCTCTGGTAGGCACCTCAAAGACACCACAAAACTCGTTCTACCTGCTTTCTGGGCTGAGATGGGGAACAGCTGAATTTTGGAGTCGGCCGGTGACAAAATGTTCCAAAGACACCCCATGCACAACTCCACGGGGGAAGGTGCCAGACAGGAGTTCTCTTAATAGTTTTTACACTACCTTGGTAGGCATCTGAAAGACACCACAAAAGTTGTTCTACCTGCTTTCTGGGCTGAGATGGGGAACAGCTGAATTTTGGACTCGGCTGGTTTACAAAATTTTAATAAATACACCCCATGCACAACTCCACCACGGAAGGTGCCAGGAACGAATTCTGTTGGTAGGTTTTACATTGCTCCGGTAGGCAGCTGAAAGGCACCACAAAAGTTGTTCTACCTGCTTTCTGGGCTGAGATGGGGAACCGCTGAATTTTGGACTCCGCTGGTGACAAAATGTTCCAAACACACCCCATGCACAACTCCACCGGGGAAGGTGCCAGACAGGAGTTCTCCTGGTAGTTTTTACATTGCTCCGGTAGGCATCTGAAAGACACCACAAAAGTTGTTCTACCTGCTTTCTGGGCTGAGATGGGGAATCGCTGAATTTTGGAGTCGGCTGGTGACAAAATGTTCCAAAAACACCCCATGCACAACTCCACCGGGGAAGGTGCCAGACAGGAGTTCTCTTGGTAGTTTTTACACTACCTTGGTAGGCAGCTGAAAGGCACCACAAAAGTTGTTCTACCTGCTTTCTGGGCTGAGATGGGGAAACGCTGAATTTTGGACTCGGCTGGTGACAAAATGTTCCAAACACACCCCATGCACAACTCCACCGGGGAAGGTGCCAGACAGGAGTTCTCCTGGTAGTTTTTACACTACCTTGGTAGGCAGCTGCAAGGCACAAGAAAAGTTGTTCTACCTGCTTTCTGGGCTGAGATGGGGAACCGCTGAATTTTGGAGTCGGCTGGTGACAAAATGTTCCAAACACACCCCCTGCACAACTCCACCGGGGAAGGTGCCAGACAGGAGTTCTCCTGGTAGTTTTTACATTGCTCCGGTAGGCACCTGAAAGACACCACAAAAGTTGTTCTACCTGCTTTCTGGGCTGAGATGAGGAACAGCTGAATTTTGGAGTCGGCTGGTGGCAAAATGTTCCAAACACACCCCCATGCACAACTCCACCGGGGAAGGTGCCAGACAGGAGTTTTCTTGATAGATTTTACATTGCTCCGGTAGGCATCTGAAAGACACCACAAAACTCGTTCTACCTGCTTTCTGGGCTGAGATGGGGAACCGCTGAATTTTGGAGTCGGCCGGTGACAAAATGTTCCAAACACACCCCATGCACAACTCCACCGGGGAAGGTGCCAGACAGGAGTTCTCTTAATAGTTTTTACACTACCTTGGTAGGCAGCTGAAAGGCACCACAAAAGTTGTTCTACCTGCTTTGTGGGCTGAGATGGGGAACCGCTGAATTTTGGAGTCGGCTGGTGACAAAATGTTCCAAACACACCCCATGCACAACTCCACCGGGGAAGGTGCCAGACAGGAGTTCTCCTGGTAGTTTTTACATTGCTCCGGTAGGCATCTGAAAGACACCACAAAAGTTGTTCTACCTGCTTTCTGGGCTGAGATGGGGAACCGCTGAATTTTGGAGTCGGCTGGTGACAAAATGTTCCAAACACACCCCCTGCACAACTCCACCGGGGAAGGTGCCAGACAGGAGTTCTCCTGGTAGTTTTTACACTACCTTGGTAGGCAGCTGAAAGGCACCACAAAAGTTGTTCTACCTGCTTTCTGGGCTGAGATGGGGAAACGCTGAATTTTGGACTCGGCCGGTGACAAAATGTTCCAAACACACCCCATGCACAACTCCACCACGGAAGGTGCCAGACAGGAGTTCTCTTAGTAGTTTTTACACTACCTTGGTAGACATCTGAAAGACACCACAAAAGTTGTTCTACCTGCTTTCTGGGCTGAGATGGGGAAACGCTGAATTTTGGACTCGGCTGGTGACAAAATGTTCCAAACACACCCCATGCACAACTCCACCGGGGAAGGTGCCAGACAGGAGTTCTCCTGGTAGTTTTTACATTGCTCCGGTAGGCATCTGAAAGACACCACAAAAGTTGTTCTACCTGCTTTGTGGGCTGAGATGGGGAACAGCTGAATTTTGGAGTCGGCCGGTGACAAAATGTTCCACAGACACCCCATGCACAACTCCACCGGGGAAGGTGCCAGACAGGAGTTGTCTTAGTAGTTTTTACACTACCTTGGTAGGCATCTGAAAGACACCACAAAAGTTGTTCTACCTGCTTTCTGGGCTGAGATGGGGAACCGCTGAATTTTGGACTCGGCCGGTGACAAAATGTTCCAAACACACCCCATGCACAACTCCACCGGGGAAGGTGCCAGACAGGAGTTCTCTTGGTAGTTTTTACACTACCTTGGTAGGCAGCTGAAAGGCACCACAAAAGTTGTTCTACCTGCTTTCTGGGCTGATGTGGGGAAACGCTGAATTTTGGACTCGGCCGGTGACAAAATGTTCCAAACACACCCCATGCACAACTCCACCGGGGAAGGTGCCAGACAGGAGTTCTCCTGTAGTTTTTACATTGCTCCGGTAGGCAGCTGAAAGACACCACAAAAGTTGTTCTACCTGCTTTCTGGGCTGAGATGGGGAAACGCTGAATTTTGGACTCCGCTGGTGACAAAATGTTCCAAACACACCCCCTGCACAACTCCACCGGGGAAGGTGCCAGACAGGAGTTCTCTTGATAGTTTTTACACTACCTTGGTAGGCACCTGAAAGACACCACAAAAGTTGTTCTACCTGCTTTCTGGGCTGAGATGGGGAACCGCTGAATTTTGGAGTCGGCTGGTGACAAAATGTTCCAAACACACCCTATGTACAACTCCACCGGGGAAGGTGCCAGACAAGAGTTGTCTTGATAGTTTTTACACTACCTTGGTAGGCATCTGAAAGACACCACAAAAGTTGTTCTACCTGCTTTCTGGGCTGAGATGGGGAACCGCTGAATTTTGGAGTCGGCCGGTGACAAAATGTTCCACAGACACCCCATGCACAACTCCACCGGGGAAGGTGCCAGACAGGAGTTTTCTTGATAGATTTTACATTGCTCTGGTAGGCACCTCAAAGACACCACAAAACTCGTTCTACCTGCTTTCTGGGATGAGATGGGGAACAGCTGAATTTTGGACTCGGCCGGTGACAAAATGTTCCAAAGACACCCCATGCACAACTCCACCGGGGAAGGTGCCAGACAGGAGTTCTCTTAATAGTTTTTACACTACCTTGGTAGGCATCTGAAAGACACCACAAAAGTTGTTCTACCTGCTTTCTGGGCTGAGATGGGGAACAGCTGAATTTTGGACTCGGCTGGTGTACAAAATTTTAATAAATACAACCCATGCACAACTCCACTAGCGAAGGTGCCAGGAACGAATTCTGTTGGTAGGTTTTACATTGCTCCGGTAGGCAGCTGAAAGGCACCACAAAAGTTGTTCTACCTGCTTTCTGGGCTGAGATGGGGAACCGCTGAATTTTGGACTCCGCTGGTGACAAAATGTTCCAAACACACCCCATGCACAACTCCACCGGGGAAGGTGCCAGACAGGAGTTCTCTTGGTAGATTTACACTACCTTGGTAGGCATCTGAAAGGCACCACAAAAGTTGTTCTACCTGCTTTCTGGGCTGAGATGAGGAACAGCTGAATTTTTGAGCGGCTGGTGACAAAATGTTCCAAACACACCCCATGCACGACTCCACCGGGGAAGGTGCCAGACAGGAGTTTTCTTGATAGATTTTACATTGCCCTGGTAGGCACCTCAAAGACACCACAAAACTCATTCTACCTGCTTTCTGGGCTGAGATGGGGAACCGCTGAATTTTGGAGACGGCTGGTGACAAAATGTTCCAAACACACCCCATGCACAACTCCACCGGGGAAGGTGCCAGAAAGGAGTTCTCCTGGTAGTTTTTACACTACCTTGGTAGGCAGTTGAAAGGCACCACAAAAGTTGTTCTACCTGCTTTCTGGGCTGAGATGGGGAAACGCTGAATTTTGGAGTCGGCTGGTGACAAAATATTCCAAACACACCCCATGCACAACTCCACCGGGGAAGGTGCCAGACAGGAGTTCTCTTGGTAGTTTTTACACTACCTTGGTAGGCAGCTGAAAGGCACCACAAAAGTTGTTCTACCTGCTTTCTGGGCTGAGATGGGGAACCGCTGAATTTTGGACTCGGCTGGTGACAAAATGTTCCAAACACACCCCATGCACAACTCCACCGGGGAAGGTGCCAGACAGGAGTTCTCCTGGTAGTTTTTACACTACCTTGGTAGGCAGCTGAAAGGCACCACAAAAGTTGTTCTTCCTGCTTTCTGGGCTGAGATGGGGAACCGCTGAATTTTGGAGTCGGCCGGTGACAAATTGTTCCAAACACACCCCATGCACAACTCCACCGGGGAAGGTGCCAGACAGGAGTTCTCTTGGTAGTTTTTACACTACCTTGGTAGGCATCTGAAAGACACCACAAAAGTTGTTCTACCTGCTTTGTGGGCTGAGATGGGGAATCGCTGAATTTTGGACTCGGCCGGTGACAAAATGTTCCAAACACACCCCCTGCACAACTCCACCGGGGAAGGTGCCAGACAGGAGTTCTCCTGGTAGTTTTTACATTGCTCCGGTAGGCATCTGAAAGACACCACAAAAGTTGTTCTACCTGCTTTCTGGGCTGAGATGGGGAATCGCTGAATTTTGGACTCGGCCGGTGACAAAATGTTCCAAACACACCCCATGCACAACTCCACCGGGGAAGGTGCCAGACAGGAGTTCTCTTGGTAGTTTTTACACTACCTTGGTAGGCATCTGAAAGACACCACAAAAGTTGTTCTACCTGCTTTCTGGGCTGAGATGGGGAAACGCTGAATTTTGGAGTCGGCTGGTGACAAAATGTTCCAAACACACCCCATGCAAAACTCCACCGGGGAAGGTGCCAGACAGGAGTTCTCCTGGTAGTTTTTACACTACCTTGGTAGGCATTTGAAAGGCACCACAAAAGTTGTTCTTCCTGCTTTCTGGGCTGAGCTGGGGAACCGCTGAATTTTGGAGTCGGCTGGTGACAAAATGTTCCAAACACACCCTATGCACAACTCCACCGGGGAAGGTGCCAGACAAGAGTTGTCTTGATAGTTTTTACACTACCTTGGTAGGCATCTGAAAGGCACCAGAAAACTTGTCCTACCTGCTTTCTGGGCTGAGATGGGGAACCGCTGAATTTTGGAGTCGGCCGGTGACAAAATGTTCCACAGACACCCCATGCACAACTCCACCGGGGAAGGTGCCAGACAGGAGTTTTCCTTGATAGATTTTACATTGCTCTGGTAGGCACCTCAAAGACACCACAAAACTCGTTCTACCTGCTTTCTGGGCTGAGATGGGGAACAGCTGAATTTTGGAGTCGGCCGGTGACAAAATGTTCCAAAGACACCCCATGCACAACTCCACCGGGGAAGGTGCCAGACAGGAGTTCTCTTAATAGTTTTTACACTACCTTGGTAGGCATCTGAAAGACACCACAAAAGTTGTTCTACCTGCTTTCTGGGCTGAGATGGGGAACAGCTGAATTTTGGACTCGGCTGGTTTACAAAATTTTAATAAATACACCCCATGCACAACTCCACTAGCGAAGGTGCCAGGAACGAATTCTGTTGGTAGGTTTTACATTGCTCCGGTAGGCAGCTGAAAGGCACCACAAAAGTTGTTCTACCTGCTTTCTGGGCTGAGATGGGGAACCGCTGAATTTTGGACTCCGCTGGTGACAAAATGTTCCAAACACACCCCATGCACAACTCCACCGGGGAAGGTGCCAGACAGGAGTTCTCTTGGTAGATTTTACACTACCTTGGTAGGCATCTGAAAGGCACCACAAAAGTTGTTCTACCTGCTTTCTGGGCTGAGATGAGGAACAGCTGAATTTTGGAGTGGCTGGTGACAAAATGTTCCAAACACACCCCATGCACGACTCCACCGGGGAAGGTGCCAGACAGGAGTTCTCCTGGTAGTTTTTACATTGCTCCGGTAGGCATCTGAAAGACACCACAAAAGTTGTTCTACCTGCTTTCTGGGCTGAGATGGGGAATCGCTGAATTTTGGACTCGGCCGGTGACAAAATGTTCCAAACACACCCCATGCACAACTCCACCGGGGAAGGTGCCAGACAGGAGTTCTCTTGGTAGTTTTTACACTACCTTGGTAGGCATCTGAAAGACACCACAAAAGTTGTTCTACCTGCTTTCTGGGCTGAGATGGGGAAACGCTGAATTTTGGACTCGGCTGGTGACAAAATGTTCCAAACACACCCCATGCACAACTCCACCGGGGAAGGTGCCAGACAGGAGTTCTCCTGGTAGTTTTTACACTACCTTGGTAGGCATTTGAAAGGCACCACAAAAGTTGTTCTTCCTGCTTTCTGGGCTGAGCTGGGGAACCGCTGAATTTTGGAGTCGGCTGGTGACAAAATGTTCCAAACACACCCTATGCACAACTCCACCGGGGAAGGTGCCAGACAAGAGTTGTCTTGATAGTTTTTACACTACCTTGGTAGGCATCTGAAAGGCACCAGAAAACTTGTCCTACCTGCTTTCTGGGCTGAGATGGGGAACCGCTGAATTTTGGAGTCGGCCGGTGACAAAATGTTCCACAGACACCCCATGCACAACTCCACCGGGGAAGGTGCCAGACAGGAGTTTTCTTGATAGATTTTACATTGCTCTGGTAGGCACCTCAAAGACACCACAAAACTCGTTCTACCTGCTTTCTGGGCTGAGATGGGGAACAGCTGAATTTTGGAGTCGGCCGGTGACAAAATGTTCCAAAGACACCCCATGCACAACTCCACCGGGGAAGGTGCCAGACAGGAGTTCTCTTAATAGTTTTTACACTACCTTGGTAGGCATCTGAAAGACACCACAAAAGTTGTTCTACCTGCTTTCTGGGCTGAGATGGGGAACAGCTGAATTTTGGACTCGGCTGGTTTACAAAATTTTAATAAATACACCCCATGCACAACTCCACTAGCGAAGGTGCCAGGAACGAATTCTGTTGGTAGGTTTTACATTGCTCCGGTAGGCAGCTGAAAGGCACCACAAAAGTTGTTCTACCTGCTTTCTGGGCTGAGATGGGGAACCGCTGAATTTTGGACTCCGCTGGTGACAAAATGTTCCAAACACACCCCATGCACAACTCCACCGGGGAAGGTGCCAGACAGGAGTTCTCTTGGTAGATTTTACACTACCTTGGTAGGCATCTGAAAGGCACCACAAAAGTTGTTCTACCTGCTTTCTGGGCTGAGATGAGGAACAGCTGAATTTTGGAGCGGCTGGTGACAAAATGTTCCAAACACACCCCATGCACGACTCCACCGGGGAAGGTGCCAGACAGGAGTTCTCCTGGTAGTTTTTACACTACCTTGGTAGGCATTTGAAAGGCACCACAAAAGTTGTTCTTCCTGCTTTCTGGGCTGAGATGGGGAACCGCTGAATTTTGGAGTCGGCCGGTGACAAAATGTTCCAAACACACCCCATGCAAAACTCCACCGGGGAAGGTGCCAGACAGGAGTTCTCTTGGTAGTTTTTACACTACCTTGGTAGGCATCTGAAAGACACCACAAAAGTTGTTCTACCTGCTTTCTGGGCTGAGATGGGGAAACGCTGAATTTTGGACTCGGCTGGTGACAAAATGTTCCAAACACACCCCATGCACAACTCCACCGGGGAAGGTGCCAGACAGGAGTTCTCCTGGTAGTTTTTACACTACCTTGGTAGGCATCTGAAAGACACCACAAAAGTTGTTCTACCTGCTTTCTGGGCTGAGATGGGGAACCGCTGAGTTTTGGACTCGGCCGGTGACAAAATGTTCCAAACACACCCCATGCACAACTCCACCGGGGAAGGTGCCAGACAGGAGTTCTCCTGGTAGTTTTTACACTACCTTGGTAGGCAGCTGAAAGACACCACAAAAGTTGTTCTACCTGCTTTCTGGGCTGAGATGGGGAATCGCTGAATTTTGGACTCGGCCGGTGACAAAATGTTCCAAACACCCCATGCACAACTCCACCGGGGAAGGTGCCAGACAGGAGTTGTCTTAGTAGTTTTTACACTACCTTGGTAGGCATCTGAAAGACATCACAAAAGTTGTTCTACCTGCTTTCTGGGCTGAGATGGGGAAACGCTGAATTTTGGAGTCGGCTGGTGACAAAATGTTCCAAACACACCCCATGCACAACTCCACCGGGGAAGGTGCCAGACAGGAGTTCTCCTGGTAGTTTTTACACTACCTTGGTAGGCAGCTGAAAGGGACCACAAAAGTTGTTCTACCTGCTTTCTGGGCTGAGATGGGGAACCGCTGAATTTTGGAGTCGGCTGGTGACAAAATGTTCCAAACACACCCCATGCACAACTCCACCGGGGAAGGTGCCAGACAGGAGTTCTCCTGGTAGTTTTTACACTACCTTGGTAGGCATCTGAAAGACACCACAAAAGTTGTTCTACCTGCTTTCTGGGCTGAGATGGGGAATCGCTGAATTTTGGAGTCGGCCGGTGACAAAATGTTCCAAAAACACCCCATGCACAACTCCACCGGGGAAGGTGCCAGACAGGAGTTCTCTTGGTAGTTTTTACACTACCTTGGTAGGCATCTGAAAGACACCACAAAAGTTGTTCTACCTGCTTTCTGGGCTGAGATGGGGAAACGCTGAATTTTGGAGTCGGCTGGTGACAAAATGTTCCAAACACACCCCATGCACAACTCCACCGGGGAAGGTGCCAGACAGGAGTTCTCGTGGTAGTTTTTACACTACCTTGGTAGGCAGCTGCAAGGCACAAGAAAAGTTGTTCTACCTGCTTTCTGGGCTGAGATGGGGAACCGCTGAATTTTGGAGTCGGCTGGTGACAAAATGTTCCAAACACACCCCATGCACAACTCCACCGGGGAAGGTGCCAGACAGGAGTTCTCCTGGTAGTTTTTACACTACCTTGGTAGGCATTTGAAAGGCACCACAAAAGTTGTTCTTCCTGCTTTCTGGGCTGAGCTGGGGAACCGCTGAATTTTGGAGTCGGCTGGTGACAAAATGTTCCAAACACACCCTATGCACAACTCCACCGGGGAAGGTGCCAGACAAGAGTTGTCTTGATAGTTTTTACACTACCTTGGTAGGCATCTGAAAGGCACCAGAAAACTTGTCCTACCTGCTTTCTGGGCTGAGATGGGGAACCGCTGAATTTTGGAGTCGGCCGGTGACAAAATGTTCCACAGACACCCCATGCACAACTCCACCGGGGAAGGTGCCAGACAGGAGTTTTCTTGATAGATTTTACATTGCTCTGGTAGGCACCTCAAAGACACCACAAAACTCGTTCTACCTGCTTTCTGGGCTGAGATGGGGAACAGCTGAATTTTGGACTCGGCCGGTGACAAAATGTTCCAAAGACACCCCATGCACAACTCCACCGGGGAAGGTGCCAGACAGGAGTTCTCTTAATAGTTTTTACACTACCTTGGTAGGCATCTGAAAGACACCACAAAAGTTGTTCTACCTGCTTTCTGGGCTGAGATGGGGAACCGCTGAATTTTGGACTCGGCTGGTTTACAAAATTTTAATAAATACACCCCATGCACAACTCCACTAGCGAAGGTGCCAGGAACGAATTCTGTTGGTAGGTTTTACATTGCTCCGGTAGGCAGCTGAAAGGCACCACAAAAGTTGTTCTACCTGCTTTCTGGGCTGAGATGGGGAACCGCTGAATTTTGGACTCCGCTGGTGACAAAATGTTCCAAACACACCCCATGCACAACTCCACCGGGGAAGGTGCCAGACAGGAGTTCTCTTGGTAGATTTTACACTACCTTGGTAGGCATCTGAAAGGCACCACAAAAGTTGTTCTACCTGCTTTCTGGGCTGAGATGAGGAACAGCTGAATTTTGGAGCGGCTGGTGACAAAATGTTCCAAACACACCCCATGCACGACTCCACCGGGGAAAGTGCCAGACAGGAGTTCTCCTGGTAGTTTTTACACTACCTTGGTAGGCATTTGAAAGGCACCACAAAAGTTGTTCTTCCTGCTTTCTGGGCTGAGATGGGGAACCGCTGAATTTTGGAGTCGGCCGGTGACAAAATGTTCCAAACACACCCCATGCAAAACTCCACCGGGGAAGGTGCCAGACAGGAGTTCTCTTGGTAGTTTTTACACTACCTTGGTAGGCATCTGAAAGACACCACAAAAGTTGTTCTACCTGCTTTCTGGGCTGAGATGGGGAAACGCTGAATTTTGGACTCGGCTGGTGACAAAATGTTCCAAACACACCCCATGCACAACTCCACCGGGGAAGGTGCCAGACAGGAGTTCTCCTGGTAGTTTTTACACTACCTTGGTAGGCATCTGAAAGACACCACAAAAGTTGTTCTTCCTGCTTTCTGGGCTGAGATGGGGAACCGCTGAGTTTTGGACTCGGCCGGTGACAAAATGTTCCAAACACACCCCATGCACAACTCCACCGGGGAAGGTGCCAGACAGGAGTTCTCCTGGTAGTTTTTACACTACCTTGGTAGGCAGCTGAAAGACACCACAAAAGTTGTTCTACCTGCTTTCTGGGCTGAGATGGGGAACCGCTGAATTTTGGACTCGGCCGGTGACAAAATGTTCCAAACACACCCCATGCACAACTCCACCGGGGAAGGTGCCAGACAGGAGTTGTCTTAGTAGTTTTTACACTACCTTGGTAGGCATCTGAAAGACATCACAAAAGTTGTTCTACCTGCTTTCTGGGCTGAGATGGGGAAACGCTGAATTTTGGAGTCGGCTGGTGACAAAATGTTCCAAACACACCCCATGCACAACTCCACCGGGGAAGGTGCCAGACAGGAGTTCTCCTGGTAGTTTTTACACTACCTTGGTAGGCAGCTGAAAGGGACCACAAAAGTTGTTCTACCTGCTTTCTGGGCTGAGATGGGGAACCGCTGAATTTTGGAGTCGGCCGGTGACAAAATGTTCCAAACACACCCCATGCACAACTCCACCGGGGAAGGTGCCAGACAGGAGTTCTCTTGGTAGTTTTTACACTACCTTGGTAGGCATCTGAAAGACACCACAAAAGTTGTTCTACCTGCTTTCTGGGCTGAGATGGGGAAACGCTGAATTTTGGAGTCGGCTGGTGACAAAATGTTCCAAACACACCCCATGCACAACTCCACCGGGGAAGGTGCCAGACAGGAGTTCTCGTGGTAGTTTTTACACTACCTTGGTAGGCAGCTGCAAGGCACAAGAAAAGTTGTTCTACCTGCTTTCTGGGCTGAGATGGGGAACCGCTGAATTTTGGAGTCGGCTGGTGACAAAATGTTCCAAACACACCCCATGCACAACTCCACCGGGGAAGGTGCCAGACAGGAGTTCTCCTGGTAGTTTTTACACTACCTTGGTAGGCATTTGAAAGGCACCACAAAAGTTGTTCTTCCTGCTTTCTGGGCTGAGCTGGGGAACCGCTGAATTTTGGAGTCGGCTGGTGACAAAATGTTCCAAACACACCCTATGCACAACTCCACCGGGGAAGGTGCCAGACAAGAGTTGTCTTGATAGTTTTTACACTACCTTGGTAGGCATCTGAAAGGCACCAGAAAACTTGTCCTACCTGCTTTCTGGGCTGAGATGGGGAACCGCTGAATTTTGGAGTCGGCCGGTGACAAAATGTTCCACAGACACCCCATGCACAACTCCACCGGGGAAGGTGCCAGACAGGAGTTTTCTTGATAGATTTTACATTGCTCTGGTAGGGACCTCAAAGACACCACAAAACTCGTTCTACCTGCTTTCTGGGCTGAGATGGGGAACAGCTGAATTTTGGAGTCGGCCGGTGACAAAATGTTCCAAACACACCCCCTGCACAACTCCACCGGGGAAGGTGCCAGACAGGAGTTCTCTTAATAGTTTTTACACTACCTTGGTAGGCAGCTGAAAGGCACCACAAAAGTTGTTCTACCTGCTTTGTGGGCTGAGATGGGGAACCGCTGAATTTTGGAGTCGGCTGGTGACAAAATGTTCCAAACACACCCCATGCACAACTCCACCGGGGAAGGTGCCAGACAGGAGTTCTCCTGGTAGTTTTTACATTGCTCCGGTAGGCATCTGAAAGACACACAAAGTTGTTCTACCTGCTTTCTGGGCTGAGATGGGGAACCGCTGAATTTTGGAGTCGGCTGGTGACAAAATGTTCCAAACACACCCCCTGCACAACTCCACCGGGGAAGGTGCCAGACAGGAGTTCTCCTGGTAGTTTTTACACTACCTTGGTAGGCAGCTGAAAGGCACCACAAAAGTTGTTCTTCCTGCTTTCTGGGCTGAGATGGGGAACCGCTGAATTTTGGAGTCGGCCGGTGACAAAATGTTCCAAACACTCCCCATGCACAACTCCACCGGGGAAGGTGCCAGACAGGAGTTCTCTTGGTAGTTTTTACACTACCTTGGTAGGCATCTGAAAGACACCACAAAAGTTGTTCTACCTGCTTTGTGGGCTGAGATGGGGAATCGCTGAATTTTGGACTCGGCCGGTGACAAAATGTTCCAAACACACCCCATGCAAAACTCCACCGGGGAAGGTGCCAGACAGGAGTTTTCTTGATAGATTTTACATTGCTCTGGTAGGCACCTCAAAGACACCACAAAACTCGTTCTACCTGCTTTCTGGGATGAGATGGGGAACCGCTGAATTTTGGACTCGGCCGGTGACAAAATGTTCCAAAGACACCCCATGCACAACTCCACCGGGGAAGGTGCCAGACAGGAGTTCTCTTAATAGTTTTTACACTACCTTGGTAGGCATCTGAAAGGCACCAGAAAACTTGTTCTACCTGCTTTCTGGGCTGAGATGGGGAACCGCTGAATTTTGGAGTCGGCCGGTGACAAAATGTTCCACAGACACCCCATGCACAACTCCACCGGGGAAGGTGCCAGACAGGAGTTTTCTTGATAGATTTTACATTGCTCTGGTAGGCACCTCAAAGACACCACAAAACTCCTTCTACCTGCTTTCTGGGCTGAGATGGGGAACAGCTGAATTTTGGAGTCGGCTGGTGTACAAAATTTTAATAAATACACCCCATGCACAACTCCACTAGCGAAGGTGCCAGGAACGAATTCTGTTGGTAGGTTTTACATTGCTCCGGTAGGCAGCTGAAAGGCACCACAAAAGTTGTTCTACCTGCTTTCTGGGCTGAGATGGGGAACCGCTGAATTTTGGACTCCGCTGGTGACAAAATGTTCCAAACACACCCCATGCACAACTCCACCGGGGAAGGTGCCAGACAGGAGTTCTCTTGGTAGATTTTACACTACCTTGGTAGGCATCTGAAAGGCACCACAAAAGTTGTTCTACCTGCTTTCTGGGCTGAGATGAGGAACAGCTGAATTTTGGAGCGGCTGGTGACAAAATGTTCCAAACACACCCCATGCACGACTCCACCGGGGAAGGTGCCAGACAGGAGTTCTCCTGGTAGTTTTTACACTACCTTGGTAGGCATTTGAAAGGCACCACAAAAGTTGTTCTTCCTGCTTTCTGGGCTGAGATGGGGAACCGCTGAATTTTGGAGTCGGCCGGTGACAAAATGTTCCAAACACACCCCATGCAAAACTCCACCGGGGAAGGTGCCAGACAGGAGTTCTCTTGGTAGTTTTTACACTACCTTGGTAGGCATCTGAAAGACACCACAAAAGTTGTTCTACCTGCTTTCTGGGCTGAGATGGGGAACCGCTGAATTTTGGAGTCGGCCGGTGACAAAATGTTCCAAACACACCCCATGCAAAACTCCACCGGGGAAGGTGCCAGACAGGAGTTCTCCTGGTAGTTTTTACACTACCTTGGTAGGCATCTGAAAGACACGACAAAAGTTGTTCTACCTGCTTTCTGGGCTGAGATGGGGAAACGCTGAGTTTTGGACTCGGCCGGTGACAAAATGTTCCAAACACACCCCATGCACAACTCCACCGGGGAAGGTGCCAGACAGGAGTTCTCCTGGTAGTTTTTACACTACCTTGGTAGGCAGCTGAAAGACACCACAAAAGTTGTTCTACCTGCTTTCTGGGCTGAGATGGGGAATCGCTGAATTTTGGACTCGGCCGGTGACAAAATGTTCCAAACACCCCATGCACAACTCCACCGGGGAAGGTGCCAGACAGGAGTTGTCTTAGTAGTTTTTACACTACCTTGGTAGGCATCTGAAAGACATCACAAAAGTTGTTCTACCTGCTTTCTGGGCTGAGATGGGGAAACGCTGAATTTTGGAGTCGGCTGGTGACAAAATGTTCCAAACACACCCCATGCACAACTCCACCGGGGAAGGTGCCAGACAGGAGTTCTCCTGGTAGTTTTTACACTACCTTGGTAGGCAGCTGAAAGGGACCACAAAAGTTGTTCTACCTGCTTTCTGGGCTGAGATGGGGAACCGCTGAATTTTGGAGTCGGCTGGTGACAAAATGTTCCAAACACACCCCATGCACAACTCCACCGGGGAAGGTGCCAGACAGGAGTTCTCCTGGTAGTTTTTACACTACCTTGGTAGGCAGCTGAAAGGCACCACAAAAGTTGTTCTTCCTGCTTTCTGGGCTGAGATGGGGAACCGCTGAATTTTGGAGTCGGCCGGTGACAAAATGTTCCAAACACTCCCCATGCACAACTCCACCGGGGAAGGTGCCAGACAGGAGTTCTCTTGGTAGTTTTTACACTACCTTGGTAGGCATCTGAAAGACACCACAAAAGTTGTTCTACCTGCTTTGTGGGCTGAGATGGGGAATCGCTGAATTTTGGACTCGGCCGGTGACAAAATGTTCCAAACACACCCCATGCAAAACTCCACCGGGGAAGGTGCCAGACAGGAGTTCTCCTGGTAGTTTTTACATTGCTCCGGTAGGCATCTGAAAGACACCACAAAAGTTGTTCTACCTGCTTTCTGGGCTGAGATGGGGAATCGCTGAATTTTGGAGTCGGCTGGTGACAAAATGTTCCAAAAACACCCCATGCACAACTCCACCGGGGAAGGTGCCAGACAGGAGTTCTCTTGGTAGTTTTTACACTACCTTGGTAGGCATCTGAAAGACACCACAAAAGTTGTTCTACCTGCTTTCTGGGCTGAGATGGGGAAACGCTGAATTTTGGAGTCGGCTGGTGACAAAATGTTCCAAACACACCCCATGCACAACTCCACCGGGGAAGGTGCCAGACAGGAGTTCTCGTGGTAGTTTTTACACTACCTTGGTAGGCAGCTGCAAGGCACAAGAAAAGTTGTTCTACCTGCTTTCTGGGCTGAGATGGGGAACCGCTGAATTTTGGAGTCGGCTGGTGACAAAATGTTCCAAACACACCCCCTGCACAACTCCACCGGGGAAGGTGCCAGACAGGAGTTCTCCTGGTAGTTTTTACATTGCTCCGGTAGGCACCTGAAAGACACCACAAAAGTTGTTCTACCTGCTTTCTGGGCTGAGATGAGGAACAGCTGAATTTTGGAGTCGGCCGGTGACAAAATGTTCCACAGACACCCCATGCACAACTCCACCGGGGAAGGTGCCAGACAGGAGTTTTCTTGATAGATTTTACATTGCTCTGGTAGGCACCTCAAAGACACCACAAAACTCGTTCTACCTGCTTTCTGGGATGAGATGGGGAACCGCTGAATTTTGGACTCGGCCGGTGACAAAATGTTCCAAAGACACCCCATGCACAACTCCACCGGGGAAGGTGCCAGACAGGAGTTCTCTTAATAGTTTTTACACTACCTTGGTAGGCATCTGAAAGGCACCAGAAAACTTGTTCTACCTGCTTTCTGGGCTGAGATGGGGAACCGCTGAATTTTGGAGTCGGCCGGTGACAAAATGTTCCACAGACACCCCATGCACAACTCCACCGGGGAAGGTGCCAGACAGGAGTTTTCTTGATAGATTTTACATTGCTCTGGTAGGCACCTCAAAGACACCACAAAACTCCTTCTACCTGCTTTCTGGGCTGAGATGGGGAACAGCTGAATTTTGGACTCGGCCGGTGACAAAATGTTCCAAAGACACCCCATGCACAACTCCACCGGGGAAGGTGCCAGACAGGAGTTCTCTTAATAGTTTTTACACTACCTTGGTAGGCATCTGAAAGACACCACAAAAGTTGTTCTACCTGCTTTCTGGGCTGAGATGGGGAACAGCTGAATTTTGGACTCGGCTGGTGTACAAAATTTTAATAAATACACCCCATGCACAACTCCACTAGCGAAGGTGCCAGGAACGAATTCTGTTGGTAGGTTTTACATTGCTCCGGTAGGCAGCTGAAAGGCACCACAAAAGTTGTTCTACCTGCTTTCTGGGCTGAGATGGGGAACCGCTGAATTTTGGACTCCGCTGGTGACAAAATGTTCCAAACACACCCCATGCACAACTCCACCGGGGAAGGTGCCAGACAGGAGTTCTCTTGGTAGATTTTACACTACCTTGGTAGGCATCTGAAAGGCACCACAAAAGTTGTTCTACCTGCTTTCTGGGCTGAGATGAGGAACAGCTGAATTTTGGAGCGGCTGGTGACAAAATGTTCCAAACACACCCCATGCACGACTCCACCGGGGAAGGTGCCAGACAGGAGTTCTCCTGGTAGTTTTTACACTACCTTGGTAGGCATTTGAAAGGCACCACAAAAGTTGTTCTTCCTGCTTTCTGGGCTGAGATGGGGAACCGCTGAATTTTGGAGTCGGCCGGTGACAAAATGTTCCAAACACACCCCATGCAAAACTCCACCGGGGAAGGTGCCAGACAGGAGTTCTCTTGGTAGTTTTTACACTACCTTGGTAGGCATCTGAAAGACACCACAAAAGTTGTTCTACCTGCTTTCTGGGCTGAGATGGGGAAACGCTGAATTTTGGACTCGGCTGGTGACAAAATGTTCCAAACACACCCCATGCACAACTCCACCGGGGAAGGTGCCAGACAGGAGTTCTCCTGGTAGTTTTTACACTACCTTGGTAGGCATCTGAAAGACACGACAAAAGTTGTTCTACCTGCTTTCTGGGCTGAGATGGGGAACCGCTGAGTTTTGGACTCGGCCGGTGACAAAATGTTCCAAACACACCCCATGCACAACTCCACCGGGGAAGGTGCCAGACAGGAGTTCTCCTGGTAGTTTTTACACTACCTTGGTAGGCAGCTGAAAGACACCACAAAAGTTGTTCTACCTGCTTTCTGGGCTGAGATGGGGAATCGCTGAATTTTGGACTCGGCCGGTGACAAAATGTTCCAAACACCCCATGCACAACTCCACCGGGGAAGGTGCCAGACAGGAGTTGTCTTAGTAGTTTTTACACTACCTTGGTAGGCATCTGAAAGACATCACAAAAGTTGTTCTACCTGCTTTCTGGGCTGAGATGGGGAACCGCTGAATTTTGGACTCGGCTGGTGACAAAATGTTCCAAACACACCCCATGCACAACTCCACCGGGGAAGGTGCCAGACAGGAGTTCTCCTGGTAGTTTTTACACTACCTTGGTAGGCATTTGAAAGGGACCACAAAAGTTGTTCTACCTGCTTTCTGGGCTGAGATGGGGAACCGCTGAATTTTGGAGTCGGCTGGTGACAAAATGTTCCAAACACACCCCATGCACAACTCCACCGGGGAAGGTGCCAGACAGGAGTTCTCCTGGTAGTTTTTACACTACCTTGGTAGGCAGCTGAAAGGCACCACAAAAGTTGTTCTTCCTGCTTTCTGGGCTGAGATGGGGAACCGCTGAATTTTGGAGTCGGCCGGTGACAAAATGTTCCAAACACACCCCATGCACAACTCCACCGGGGAAGGTGCCAGACAGGAGTTCTCTTGGTAGTTTTTACACTACCTTGGTAGGCATCTGAAAGACACCACAAAAGTTGTTCTACCTGCTTTGTGGGCTGAGATGGGGAATCGCTGAATTTTGGACTCGGCCGGTGACAAAATGTTCCAAACACACCCCATGCAAAACTCCACCGGGGAAGGTGCCAGACAGGAGTTCTCCTGGTAGTTTTTACATTGCTCCGGTAGGCATCTGAAAGACACCACAAAAGTTGTTCTACCTGCTTTCTGGGCTGAGATGGGGAATCGCTGAATTTTGGAGTCGGCCGGTGACAAAATGTTCCAAAAACACCCCATGCACAACTCCACCGGGGAAGGTGCCAGACAGGAGTTCTCTTGGTAGTTTTTACACTACCTTGGTAGGCATCTGAAAGACACCACAAAAGTTGTTCTACCTGCTTTCTGGGCTGAGATGGGGAAACGCTGAATTTTGGAGTCGGCTGGTGACAAAATGTTCCAAACACACCCCATGCACAACTCCACCGGGGAAGGTGCCAGACAGGAGTTCTCGTGGTAGTTTTTACACTACCTTGGTAGGCAGCTGCAAGGCACAAGAAAAGTTGTTCTACCTGCTTTCTGGGCTGAGATGGGGAACCGCTGAATTTTGGAGTCGGCTGGTGACAAAATGTTCCAAACACACCCCCTGCACAACTCCACCGGGGAAGGTGCCAGACAGGAGTTCTCCTGGTAGTTTTTACATTGCTCCGGTAGGCACCTGAAAGACACCACAAAAGTTGTTCTACCTGCTTTCTGGGCTGAGATGAGGAACAGCTGAATTTTGGAGTCGGCTGGTGGCAAAATGTTCCAAACACACCCCATGCACAACTCCACCGGGGAAGGTGCCAGACAGGAGTTTTCTTGATAGATTTTACATTGCTCTGGTAGGGACCTCAAAGACACCACAAAACTCGTTCTACCTGCTTTCTGGGCTGAGATGGGGAACAGCTGAATTTTGGAGTCGGCCGGTGACAAAATGTTCCAAACACACCCCCTGCACAACTCCACCGGGGAAGGTGCCAGACAGGAGTTCTCTTAATAGTTTTTACACTACCTTGGTAGGCAGCTGAAAGGCACCACAAAAGTTGTTCTACCTGCTTTGTGGGCTGAGATGGGGAACCGCTGAATTTTGGAGTCGGCTGGTGACAAAATGTTCCAAACACACCCCATGCACAACTCCACCGGGGAAGGTGCCAGACAGGAGTTCTCCTGGTAGTTTTTACATTGCTCCGGTAGGCATCTGAAAGACACCACAAAGTTGTTCTACCTGCTTTCTGGGCTGAGATGGGGAACCGCTGAATTTTGGAGTCGGCTGGTGACAAAATGTTCCAAACACACCCCCTGCACAACTCCACCGGGGAAGGTGCCAGGAACGAATTCTGTTGGTAGTTTTTACACTACCTTGGTAGTCAGCTGAAAGGCACAAGAAAAGAAGTTGTACCTGCTTTGTGGGCTGAGATGGGGAACCGCTGAATTTTGGAGTCGGCCGGTGACAAAATGTTCCAAACACACCCCATGCACAACTCCACCGGGGAAGGTGCCAGACAGGAGTTCTCCTGGTAGTTTTTACACTACCTTGGTAGACATCTGAAAGACACCACAAAAGTTGTTCTACCTGCTTTCTGGGCTGAGATGGGGAACAGATGAATTTTGGAGTCGGCTGGTGACAAAATGTTCCAAACACACCCCATGCACAACTCCACCGGGGAAGGTGCCAGACAGGAGTTCTCCTGGTAGTTTTTACATTGCTCCGGTAGGCATCTGAAAGACACCACAAAAGTTGTTCTACCTGCTTTCTGGGCTGAGATGGGGAACCGCTGAATTTTGGACTCGGCCGGTGACAAAATGTTCCACAGACACCCCATGCACAACTCCACCGGGGAAGGTGCCAGACAGGAGTTGTCTTAGTAGTTTTCACACTACCTTGGTAGGCATCTGAAAGACAGCACAAAAGTTGTTCTTCCTGCTTTCTGGGCTGAGATGGGGAACAGCTGAATTTTGGACTCGGCTGGTGTACAAAATTTTAATAAATACACCCCATGCACAACTCCACTAGCGAAGGTGCCAGGAACGAATTCTGTTGGTAGGTTTTACATTGCTCCGGTAGGCAGCTGAAAGGCACCACAAAAGTTGTTCTACCTGCTTTCTGGGCTGAGATGAGGAACAGCTGAATTTTTGAGCGGCTGGTGACAAAATGTTCCAAACACACCCCATGCACGACTCCACCGGGGAAGGTGCCAGACAGGAGTTTTCTTGATAGATTTTACATTGCCCTGGTAGGCACCTCAAAGACACCACAAAACTCGTTCTACCTGCTTTCTGGGCTGAGATGGGGAACCGCTGAATTTTAGAGTCGGCTGGTGACAAAATGTTCCAAACACACCCTATGCACAACTCCACCGGGGAAGGTGCCAGACAGGAGTTCTCTTGGTAGTTTTTACACTACCTTGGTAGGCAGCTGAAAGGCACCACAAAAGTTGTTCTACCTGCTTTCTGGGCTGAGATGGGGAACAGATGAATTTTGGACTCGGCTGGTGACAAAATGTTCCAAACACACCCCATGCACAACTCCACCGGGGAAGGTGCCAGACAGGAGTTCTCTTGGTAGTTTTTACACTACCTTGGTAGGCAGCTGAAAGGCACCACAAAAGTTGTTCTACCTGCTTTCTGGGCTGAGATGGGGAAACGCTGAATTTTGGAGTCGGCTGGTGACAAAATGTTCCAAACACACCCCATGCACAACTCCACCGGGGAAGGTGCCAGACAGGAGTTCTCTTGGTAGTTTTTACACTACCTTGGTAGGCATCTGAAAGACACCACAAAAGTTGTTCTACCTGCTTTGTGGGCTGAGATGGGGAATCGCTGAATTTTGGAGTCGGCCGGTGACAAAATGTTCCAAACACACCCCATGCAAAACTCCACCGGGGAAGGTGCCAGACAGGAGTTCTCCTGGTAGTTTTTACATTGCTCCGGTAGGCATCTGAAAGACACCACAAAAGTTGTTCTACCTGCTTTCTGGGCTGAGATGGGGAATCGCTGAATTTTGGACTCGGCCGGTGACAAAATGTTCCAAACACACCCCCTGCACAACTCCACCGGGGAAGGTGCCAGACAGGAGTTCTCTTGGTAGTTTTTACACTACCTTGGTAGGCATCTGAAAGACACCACAAAAGTTGTTCTACCTGCTTTCTGGGCTGAGATGGGGAAACGCTGAATTTTGGAGTCGGCTGGTGACAAAATGTTCCAAACACACCCCATGCACAACTCCACCGGGGAAGGTGCCAGACAGGAGTTCTCCTGGTAGTTTTTACACTACCTTGGTAGGCATTTGAAAGGCACCACAAAAGTTGTTCTTCCTGCTTTCTGGGCTGAGATGGGGAACCGCTGAATTTTGGACTCGGCCGGTGACAAAATGTTCCAAACACACCCCATGCAAAACTCCACCGGGGAAGGTGCCAGACAGGAGTTCTCCTGGTAGTTTTTACACTACCTTGGTAGGCATTTGAAAGGCACCACAAAAGTTGTTCTTCCTGCTTTCTGGGCTGAGATGGGGAACCGCTGAATTTTGGAGTCGGCCGGTGACAAAATGTTCCAAACACACCCCCTGCACAACTCCACCGGGGAAGGTGCCAGACAGGAGTTCTCTTGGTAGTTTTTACACTACCTTGGTAGGCATCTGAAAGACACCACAAAAGTTGTTCTACCTGCTTTGTGGGCTGAGATGGGGAAACGCTGAATTTTGGACTCGGCTGGTGACAAAATGTTCCAAACACACCCCATGCACAACTCCACCGGGGAAGGTGCCAGACAGGAGTTCTCCTGGTAGTTTTTACACTACCTTGGTAGGCATCTGAAAGACACGACAAAAGTTGTTCTACCTGCTTTCTGGGCTGAGATGGGGAAACGCTGAATTTTGGAGTCGGCCGGTGACAAAATGTTCCAAACACACCCCATGCACAACTCCACCGGGGAAGGTGCCAGACAGGAAGTTCTCCTGGTAGTTTTTACACTACCTTGGTAGGCAGCTGAAAGACACCACAAAAGTTGTTCTACCTGCTTTCTGGGCTGAGATGGGGAATCGCTGAATTTTGGACTCGGCCGGTGACAAAATGTTACAAACACCCCATGCACAACTCCACCGGGGAAGGTGCCAGACAGGAGTTGTCTTAGTAGTTTTTACACTACCTTGGTAGGCATTTGAAAGACATCACAAAAGTTGTTCTACCTGCTTTCTGGGCTGAGATGGGGAAACGCTGAATTTTGGACTCCGCTGGTGACAAAATGTTCCAAACACACCCCATGCACAACTCCACCGGGGAAGGTGCCAGACAGGAGTTCTCCTGGTAGTTTTTACACTACCTTGGTAGGCAGCTGAAAGGGACCACAAAAGTTGTTCTTCCTGCTTTCTGGGCTGAGATGGGGAATCGCTGAATTTTGGACTCGGCCGGTGACAAAATGTTCCAAACACACCCTATGCACAACTCCACCGGGGAAGGTGCCAGACAGGAGTTCTCTTGGTAGTTTTTACACTACCTTGGTAGGCAGCTGAAAGGCACCACAAAAGTTGTTCTACCTGCTTTCTGGGCTGAGATGGGGAACCGCTGAATTTTGGACTCGGCTGGTGACAAAATGTTCCAAACACACCCCATGCACAACTCCACCACGGAAGGTGCCAGACAGGAGTTCTCCTGGTAGTTTTTACACTACCTTGGTAGGCAGCTGAAAGACACCACAAAAGTTGTTCTACCTGCTTTATGGGCTGAGATGGGGAATCGCTGAATTTTGGACTCGGCCGGTGACAAAATGTTCCAAACACCCCATGCACAACTCCACCGGGGAAGGTGCCAGACAGGAGTTGTCTTAGTAGTTTTTACACTACCTTGGTAGGCATCTGAAAGACATCACAAAAGTTGTTCTACCTGCTTTCTGGGCTGAGATGGGGAAACGCTGAATTTTGGACTCCGCTGGTGACAAAATGTTCCAAACACACCCCATGCACAACTCCACCGGGGAAGGTGCCAGACAGGAGTTCTCCTGGTAGTTTTTACACTACCTTGGTAGGCAGCTGAAAGGGACCACAAAAGTTGTTCTACCTGCTTTCTGGGCTGAGATGGGAAACCGCTGAATTTTGGACTCGGCTGGTGACAAAATGTTCCAAACACACCCCATGCACAACTCCACCGGGGAAGGTGCCAGACAGGAGTTTTCCTGGTAGTTTTTACACTACCTTGGTAGGCATCTGAAAGGCACCACAAAAGTTGTTCTTCCTGCTTTCTGGGCTGAGATGGGGAACCGCTGAATTTTGGAGTCGGCCGGTGACAAAATGTTCCAAACACACCCCATGCACAACTCCACCGGGGAAGGTGCCAGACAGGAGTTCTCTTGGTAGTTTTTACACTACCTTGGTAGGCATCTGAAAGACACCACAAAAGTTGTTCTACCTGCTTTGTGGGCTGAGATGGGGAATCGCTGAATTTTGGACTCGGCCGGTGACAAAATGTTCCAAACACACCCCATGCAAAACTCCACCGGGGAAGGTGCCAGACAGGAGTTCTCCTGGTAGTTTTTACATTGCTCCGGTAGGCATCTGAAAGACACCACAAAAGTTGTTCTACCTGCTTTCTGGGCTGAGATGGGGAATCGCTGAATTTTGGACTCGGCCGGTGACAAAATGTTCCAAACACACCCCATGCACAACTCCACCGGGGAAGGTGCCAGACAGGAGTTCTCTTGGTAGTTTTTACACTACCTTGGTAGGCATCTGAAAGACACCACAAAAGTTGTTCTACCTGCTTTCTGGGCTGAGATGGGGAAACGCTGAATTTTGGAGTCGGCTGGTGACAAAATGTTCCAAACACACCCCATGCACAACTCCACCGGGGAAGGTGCCAGACAGGAGTTCTCGTGGTAGTTTTTACACTACCTTGGTAGGCAGCTGCAAGGCACAAGAAAAGTTGTTCTACCTGCTTTCTGGGCTGAGATGGGGAACCGCTGAATTTTGGAGTCGGCTGGTGACAAAATGTTCCAAACACACCCCCTGCACAACTCCACCGGGGAAGGTGCCAGACAGGAGTTCTCCTGGTAGTTTTTACATTGCTCCGGTAGGCACCTGAAAGACACCACAAAAGTTGTTCTACCTGCTTTCTGGGCTGAGATGAGGAACAGCTGAATTTTGGAGTCGGCTGGTGGCAAAATGTTCCAAACACACCCCATGCACAACTCCACCGGGGAAGGTGCCAGACAGGAGTTTTCTTGATAGATTTTACATTGCTCTGGTAGGGACCTCAAAGACACCACAAAACTCGTTCTACCTGCTTTCTGGGCTGAGATGGGGAACAGCTGAATTTTGGAGTCGGCCGGTGACAAAATGTTCCAAACACACCCCCTGCACAACTCCACCGGGGAAGGTGCCAGACAGGAGTTCTCTTAATAGTTTTTACACTACCTTGGTAGGCAGCTGAAAGGCACCACAAAAGTTGTTCTACCTGCTTTGTGGGCTGAGATGGGGAACCGCTGAATTTTGGAGTCGGCTGGTGACAAAATGTTCCAAACACACCCCCTGCACAACTCCACCGGGGAAGGTGCCAGACAGGAGTTCTCCTGGTAGTTTTTACATTGCTCCGGTAGGCATCTGAAAGACACCACAAAGTTGTTCTACCTGCTTTCTGGGCTGAGATGGGGAACCGCTGAATTTTGGAGTCGGCTGGTGACAAAATGTTCCAAACACACCCCCTGCACAACTCCACCGGGGAAGGTGCCAGGAACGAATTCTGTTGGTAGTTTTTACACTACCTTGGTAGTCAGCTGAAAGGCACAAGAAAAGAAGTTGTACCTGCTTTGTGGGCTGAGATGGGGAACCGCTGAATTTTGGAGTCGGCCGGTGACAAAATGTTCCAAACACACCCCATGCACAACTCCACCGGGGAAGGTGCCAGACAGGAGTTCTCCTGGTAGTTTTTACACTACCTTGGTAGACATCTGAAAGACACCACAAAAGTTGTTCTACCTGCTTTCTGGGCTGAGATGGGGAACAGATGAATTTTGGAGTCGGCTGGTGACAAAATGTTCCAAACACACCCCATGCACAACTCCACCGGGGAAGGTGCCAGACAGGAGTTCTCCTGGTAGTTTTTACATTGCTCCGGTAGGCATCTGAAAGACACCACAAAAGTTGTTCTACCTGCTTTCTGGGCTGAGATGGGGAACAGCTGAATTTTGGAGTCGGCCGGTGACAAAATGTTCCACAGACACCCCATGCACAACTCCACCGGGGAAGGTGCCAGACAGGAGTTGTCTTAGTAGTTTTCACACTACCTTGGTAGGCATCTGAAAGACAGCACAAAAGTTGTTCTTCCTGCTTTCTGGGCTGAGATGGGGAACAGCTGAATTTTGGACTCGGCTGGTGACAAAATGTTCCAAACACACCCCCTGCACAACTCCACCACGGAAGGTGCCAGACAGGAGTTCTCCTGGTAGTTTTTACATTGCTCCGGTAGGCATCTGAAAGACACCACAAAAGTTGTTCTACCTGCTTTCTGGGCTGAGATGGGGAAACGCTGAATTTTGGACTCCGCTGGTGACAAAATGTTCCAAACACACCCCCTGCACAACTCCACCGGGGAAGGTGCCAGACAGGAGTTCTCTTGATAGTTTTTACACTACCTTGGTAGGCACCTGAAAGACACCACAAAAGTTGTTCTACCTGCTTTCTGGGCTGAGATGGGGAACCGCTGAATTTTGGAGTCGGCTGGTGACAAAATGTTCCAAACACACCCTATGCACAACTCCACCGGGGAAGGTGCCAGACAAGAGTTGTCTTGATAGTTTTTACACTACCTTGGTAGGCAGCTGCAAGGCACCAGAAAAGTTGTTCTACCTGCTTTCTGGGCTGAGATGGGGAACCGCTGAATTTTGGAGTCGGCCGGTGACAAAATGTTCCACAGACACCCCATGCACAACTCCACCGGGGAAGGTGCCAGACAGGAGTTTTCTTGATAGATTTTACATTGCTCTGGTAGGCACCTCAAAGACACCACAAAACTCGTTCTACCTGCTTTCTGGGATGAGATGGGGAACAGCTGAATTTTGGACTCGGCCGGTGACAAAATGTTCCAAAGACACCCCCTGCACAACTCCACCGGGGAAGGTGCCAGACAGGAGTTCTCTTAATAGTTTTTACACTACCTTGGTAGGCATCTGAAAGACACCACAAAAGTTGTTCTACCTGCTTTCTGGGCTGAGATGGGGAACAGCTGAATTTTGGACTCGGCTGGTGTACAAAATTTTAATAAATACAGCCCATGCACAACTCCACTAGCGAAGGTGCCAGGAACGAATTCTGTTGGTAGGTTTTACATTGCTCCGGTAGGCAGCTGAAAGGCACCACAAAAGTTGTTCTACCTGCTTTCTGGGCTGAGATGAGGAACAGCTGAATTTTTGAGCGGCTGGTGACAAAATGTTCCAAACACACCCCATGCACGACTCCACCGGGGAAGGTGCCAGACAGGAGTTTTCTTGATAGATTTTACATTGCCCTGGTAGGCACCTCAAAGACACCACAAAACTCGTTCTACCTGCTTTCTGGGCTGAGATGGGGAACCGCTGAATTTTAGAGTCGGCTGGTGACAAAATGTTCCAAACACACCCTATGCACAACTCCACCGGGGAAGGTGCCAGACAGGAGTTCTCTTGGTAGTTTTTACACTACCTTGGTAGGCAGCTGAAAGGCACCACAAAAGTTGTTCTACCTGCTTTCTGGGCTGAGATGGGGAACCGCTGAATTTTGGACTCGGCTGGTGACAAAATGTTCCAAACACACCCCATGCACAACTCCACCGGGGAAGGTGCCAGACAGGAGTTCTCTTGGTAGTTTTTACACTACCTTGGTAGGCAGCTGAAAGGCACCACAAAAGTTGTTCTACCTGCTTTCTGGGCTGAGATGGGGAAACGCTGAATTTTGGAGTCGGCTGGTGACAAAATGTTCCAAACACACCCCATGCACAACTCCACCGGGGAAGGTGCCAGACAGGAGTTCTCTTGGTAGTTTTTACACTACCTTGGTAGGCATCTGAAAGACACCACAAAAGTTGTTCTACCTGCTTTGTGGGCTGAGATGGGGAATCGCTGAATTTTGGAGTCGGCCGGTGACAAAATGTTCCAAACACACCCCATGCAAAACTCCACCGGGGAAGGTGCCAGACAGGAGTTCTCCTGGTAGTTTTTACATTGCTCCGGTAGGCATCTGAAAGACACCACAAAAGTTGTTCTACCTGCTTTCTGGGCTGAGATGGGGAATCGCTGAATTTTGGACTCGGCCGGTGACAAAATGTTCCAAACACACCCCCTGCACAACTCCACCGGGGAAGGTGCCAGACAGGAGTTCTCTTGGTAGTTTTTACACTACCTTGGTAGGCATCTGAAAGACACCACAAAAGTTGTTCTACCTGCTTTCTGGGCTGAGATGGGGAAACGCTGAATTTTGGAGTCGGCTGGTGACAAAATGTTCCAAACACACCCCATGCACAACTCCACCGGGGAAGGTGCCAGACAGGAGTTCTCCTGGTAGTTTTTACACTACCTTGGTAGGCATTTGAAAGGCACCACAAAAGTTGTTCTTCCTGCTTTCTGGGCTGAGATGGGGAACCGCTGAATTTTGGACTCGGCCGGTGACAAAATGTTCCAAACACACCCCATGCAAAACTCCACCGGGGAAGGTGCCAGACAGGAGTTCTCCTGGTAGTTTTTACACTACCTTGGTAGGCATTTGAAAGGCACCACAAAAGTTGTTCTTCCTGCTTTCTGGGCTGAGATGGGGAACCGCTGAATTTTGGAGTCGGCCGGTGACAAAATGTTCCAAACACACCCCCTGCACAACTCCACCGGGGAAGGTGCCAGACAGGAGTTCTCTTGGTAGTTTTTACACTACCTTGGTAGGCATCTGAAAGACACCACAAAAGTTGTTCTACCTGCTTTGTGGGCTGAGATGGGGAAACGCTGAATTTTGGACTCGGCTGGTGACAAAATGTTCCAAACACACCCCATGCACAACTCCACCGGGGAAGGTGCCAGACAGGAGTTCTCCTGGTAGTTTTTACACTACCTTGGTAGGCATCTGAAAGACACGACAAAAGTTGTTCTACCTGCTTTCTGGGCTGAGATGGGGAACCGCTGAATTTTGGAGTCGGCCGGTGACAAAATGTTCCAAACACACCCCATGCACAACTCCACCGGGGAAGGTGCCAGACAGGAAGTTCTCTTGGTAGTTTTTACACTACCTTGGTAGGCATCTGAAAGACACCACAAAAGTTGTTCTACCTGCTTTCTGGGCTGAGATGGGGAATCGCTGAATTTTGGACTCGGCCGGTGACAAAATGTTCCAAACACACCCCATGCACAACTCCACCGGGGAAGGTGCCAGACAGGAGTTGTCTTAGTAGTTTTTACACTACCTTGGTAGGCATTTGAAAGACATCACAAAAGTTGTTCTACCTGCTTTCTGGGCTGAGATGGGGAAACGCTGAATTTTGGACTCCGCTGGTGACAAAATGTTCCAAACACACCCCATGCACAACTCCACCGGGGAAGGTGCCAGACAGGAGTTCTCCTGGTAGTTTTTACACTACCTTGGTAGGCAGCTGAAAGGGACCACAAAAGTTGTTCTTCCTGCTTTCTGGGCTGAGATGGGGAATCGCTGAATTTTGGACTCGGCCGGTGACAAAATGTTCCAAACACACCCCATGCACAACTCCACCGGGGAAGGTGCCAGACAGGAGTTCTCTTGGTAGTTTTTACACTACCTTGGTAGGCAGCTGAAAGGCACCACAAAAGTTGTTCTACCTGCTTTCTGGGCTGAGATGGGGAACCGCTGAATTTTGGACTCGGCTGGTGACAAAATGTTCCAAACACACCCCATGCACAACTCCACCACGGAAGGTGCCAGACAGGAGTTCTCCTGGTAGTTTTTACACTACCTTGGTAGGCATCTGAAAGACACCACAAAAGTTGTTCTACCTGCTTTATGGGCTGAGATGGGGAATCGCTGAATTTTGGACTCGGCCGGTGACAAAATGTTCCAAACACCCCATGCACAACTCCACCGGGGAAGGTGCCAGACAGGAGTTGTCTTAGTAGTTTTTACACTACCTTGGTAGGCATCTGAAAGACATCACAAAAGTTGTTCTACCTGCTTTCTGGGCTGAGATGGGGAAACGCTGAATTTTGGACTCCGCTGGTGACAAAATGTTCCAAACACACCCCATGCACAACTCCACCGGGGAAGGTGCCAGACAGGAGTTCTCCTGGTAGTTTTTACACTACCTTGGTAGGCAGCTGAAAGGGACCACAAAAGTTGTTCTACCTGCTTTCTGGGCTGAGATGGGAAACCGCTGAATTTTGGACTCGGCTGGTGACAAAATGTTCCAAACACACCCCATGCACAACTCCACCGGGGAAGGTGCCAGACAGGAGTTTTCCTGGTAGTTTTTACACTACCTTGGTAGGCATCTGAAAGGCACCACAAAAGTTGTTCTTCCTGCTTTCTGGGCTGAGATGGGGAACCGCTGAATTTTGGAGTCGGCCGGTGACAAAATGTTCCAAACACACCCCATGCACAACTCCACCGGGGAAGGTGCCAGACAGGAGTTCTCTTGGTAGTTTTTACACTACCTTGGTAGGCATCTGAAAGACACCACAAAAGTTGTTCTACCTGCTTTGTGGGCTGAGATGGGGAATCGCTGAATTTTGGACTCGGCCGGTGACAAAATGTTCCAAACACACCCCATGCAAAACTCCACCGGGGAAGGTGCCAGACAGGAGTTCTCCTGGTAGTTTTTACATTGCTCCGGTAGGCATCTGAAAGACACCACAAAAGTTGTTCTACCTGCTTTCTGGGCTGAGATGGGGAATCGCTGAATTTTGGACTCGGCCGGTGACAAAATGTTCCAAACACACCCCATGCACAACTCCACCGGGGAAGGTGCCAGACAGGAGTTCTCTTGGTAGTTTTTACACTACCTTGGTAGGCATTTGAAAGGCACCACAAAAGTTGTTCTTCCTGCTTTCTGGGCTGAGATGGGGAACCGCTGAATTTTGGAGTCGGCCGGTGACAAAATGTTCCAAACACACCCCATGCACAACTCCACCGGGGAAGGTGCCAGACAGGAGTTCTCTTGGTAGTTTTTACACTACCTTGGTAGGCATCTGAAAGACACCACAAAAGTTGTTCTACCTGCTTTCTGGGCTGAGATGGGGAACCGCTGAATTTTGGACTCGGCTGGTGACAAAATGTTCCAAACACACCCCATGCACAACTCCACCGGGGAAGGTGCCAGACAGGAGTTCTCCTGGTAGTTTTTACACTACCTTGGTAGGCAGCTGAAAGACACCACAAAAGTTGTTCTACCTGCTTTCTGGGCTGAGATGGGGAATCGCTGAATTTTGGACTCGGCCGGTGACAAAATGTTCCAAACACCCCATGCACAACTCCACCGGGGAAGGTGCCAGACAGGAGTTGTCTTAGTAGTTTTTACACTACCTTGGTAGGCATTTGAAAGGCACCACAAAAGTTGTTCTTCCTGCTTTCTGGGCTGAGATGGGGAACCGCTGAATTTTGGAGTCGGCCGTTGACAAAATGTTCCAAACACACCCCATGCACAACTCCACCGGGGAAGGTGCCAGACAGGAGTTGTCTTAGTAGTTTTTACACTACCTTGGTAGGCATCTGAAAGACATCACAAAAGTTGTTCTACCTGCTTTCTGGGCTGAGATGGGGAAACGCTGAATTTTGGAGTCGGCTGGTGACAAAATGTTCCAAACACACCCCATGCACAACTCCACCGGGGAAGGTGCCAGACAGGAGTTCTCGTGGTAGTTTTTACACTACCTTGGTAGGCAGCTGCAAGGCACAAGAAAAGTTGTTCTACCTGCTTTCTGGGCTGAGATGGGGAACCGCTGAATTTTGGAGTCGGCTGGTGACAAAATGTTCCAAACACACCCCCTGCACAACTCCACCGGGGAAGGTGCCAGACAGGAGTTCTCCTGGTAGTTTTTACATTGCTCCGGTAGGCACCTGAAAGACACCACAAAAGTTGTTCTACCTGCTTTCTGGGCTGAGATGAGGAACAGCTGAATTTTGGAGTCGGCTGGTGGCAAAATGTTCCAAACACACCCCATGCACAACTCCACCGGGGAAGGTGCCAGACAGGAGTTTTCTTGATAGATTTTACATTGCTCTGGTAGGGACCTCAAAGACACCACAAAACTCGTTCTACCTGCTTTCTGGGCTGAGATGGGGAACAGCTGAATTTTGGAGTCGGCCGGTGACAAAATGTTCCAAACACACCCCCTGCACAACTCCACCGGGGAAGGTGCCAGACAGGAGTTCTCTTGGTAGTTTTTACACTACCTTGGTAGGAAGCTGAAAGGCACCACAAAAGTTGTTCTACCTGCTTTGTGGGCTGAGATGGGGAACCGCTGAATTTTGGAGTCGGCTGGTGACAAAATGTTCCAAACACACCCCATGCACAACTCCACCGGGGAAGGTGCCAGACAGGAGTTCTCCTGGTAGTTTTTACATTGCTCCGGTAGGCATCTGAAAGACACCACAAAGTTGTTCTACCTGCTTTCTGGGCTGAGATGGGGAACCGCTGAATTTTGGAGTCGGCTGGTGACAAAATGTTCCAAACACACCCCCTGCACAACTCCACCGGGGAAGGTGCCAGGAACGAATTCTGTTGGTAGTTTTTACACTACCTTGGTAGTCAGCTGAAAGGCACAAGAAAAGAAGTTGTACCTGCTTTGTGGGCTGAGATGGGGAACCGCTGAATTTTGGAGTCGGCCGGTGACAAAATGTTCCAAACACACCCCATGCACAACTCCACCGGGGAAGGTGCCAGACAGGAGTTCTCTTAGTAGTTTTTACACTACCTTGGTAGACATCTGAAAGACACCACAAAAGTTGTTCTACCTGCTTTCTGGGCTGAGATGGGGAACAGATGAATTTTGGAGTCGGCTGGTGACAAAATGTTCCAAACACACCCCATGCACAACTCCACCGGGGAAGGTGCCAGACAGGAGTTCTCCTGGTAGTTTTTACATTGCTCCGGTAGGCATCTGAAAGACACCACAAAAGTTGTTCTACCTGCTTTCTGGGCTGAGATGGGGAAGAGCTGAATTTTGGAGTCGGCCGGTGACAAAATGTTCCACAGACACCCCATGCACAACTCCACCGGGGAAGGTGCCAGACAGGAGTTGTCTTAGTAGTTTTCACACTACCTTGGTAGGCATCTGAAAGACAGCACAAAAGTTGTTCTTCCTGCTTTCTGGGCTGAGATGGGGAACAGCTGAATTTTGGACTCGGCTGGTGACAAAATGTTCCAAACACACCCCCTGCACAACTCCACCACGGAAGGTGCCAGACAGGAGTTCTCCTGGTAGTTTTTACATTGCTCCGGTAGGCATCTGAAAGACACCACAAAAGTTGTTCTACCTGCTTTCTGGGCTGAGATGGGGAAACGCTGAATTTTGGACTCGGCTGGTGACAAAATGTTCCAAACACACCCCCTGCACAACTCCACCGGGGAAGGTGCCAGACAGGAGTTCTCTTGATAGTTTTTACACTACCTTGGTAGGCACCTGAAAGACACCACAAAAGTTGTTCTACCTGCTTTCTGGGCTGAGATGGGGAACCGCTGAATTTTGGAGTCGGCTGGTGACAAAATGTTCCAAACACACCCTATGCACAACTCCACCGGGGAAGGTGCCAGACAAGAGTTGTCTTGATAGTTTTTACACTACCTTGGTAGGCATCTGAAAGGCACCAGAAAACTTGTTCTACCTGCTTTCTGGGCTGAGATGGGGAACCGCTGAATTTTGGAGTCGGCCGGTGACAAAATGTTCCACAGACACCCCATGCACAACTCCACCGGGGAAGGTGCCAGACAGGAGTTTTCTTGATAGATTTTACATTGCTCTGGTAGGCACCTCAAAGACACCACAAAACTCGTTCTACCTGCTTTCTGGGATGAGATGGGGAACAGCTGAATTTTGGACTCGGCCGGTGACAAAATGTTCCAAAGACACCCCATGCACAACTCCACCGGGGAAGGTGCCAGACAGGAGTTCTCTTAATAGTTTTTACACTACCTTGGTAGGCATCTGAAAGACACCACAAAAGTTGTTCTACCTGCTTTCTGGGCTGAGATGGGGAACAGCTGAATTTTGGACTCGGCTGGTGTACAAAATTTTAATAAATACACCCCATGCACAACTCCACTAGCGAAGGTGCCAGGAACGAATTCTGTTGGTAGGTTTTACATTGCTCCGGTAGGCAGCTGAAAGGCACCACAAAAGTTGTTCTACCTGCTTTCTGGGCTGAGATGAGGAACAGCTGAATTTTTGAGCGGCTGGTGACAAAATGTTCCAAACACACCCCATGCACGACTCCACCGGGGAAGGTGCCAGACAGGAGTTTTCTTGATAGATTTTACATTGCCCTGGTAGGCACCTCAAAGACACCACAAAACTCGTTCTACCTGCTTTCTGGGCTGAGATGGGGAACCGCTGAATTTTAGAGTCGGCTGGTGACAAAATGTTCCAAACACACCCTATGCACAACTCCACCGGGGAAGGTGCCAGACAGGAGTTCTCTTGGTAGTTTTTACACTACCTTGGTAGGCAGCTGAAAGGCACCACAAAAGTTGTTCTACCTGCTTTCTGGGCTGAGATGGGGAACCGCTGAATTTTGGAGTCGGCTGGTGACAAAATGTTCCAAACACACCCCATGCACAACTCCACCGGGGAAGGTGCCAGACAGGAGTTCTCCTGGTAGTTTTTACACTACCTTGGTAGGCAGCTGAAAGGCACCACAAAAGTTGTTCTACCTGCTTTCTGGGCTGAGATGGGGAAACGCTGAATTTTGGAGTCGGCTGGTGACAAAATGTTCCAAACACACCCCATGCACAACTCCACCGGGGAAGGTGCCAGACAGGAGTTCTCTTGGTAGTTTTTACACTACCTTGGTAGGCATCTGAAAGACACCACAAAAGTTGTTCTACCTGCTTTGTGGGCTGAGATGGGGAATCGCTGAATTTTGGAGTCGGCCGGTGACAAAATGTTCCAAACACACCCCATGCAAAACTCCACCGGGGAAGGTGCCAGACAGGAGTTCTCCTGGTAGTTTTTACATTGCTCCGGTAGGCATCTGAAAGACACCACAAAAGTTGTTCTACCTGCTTTCTGGGCTGAGATGGGGAATCGCTGAATTTTGGACTCGGCCGGTGACAAAATGTTCCAAACACACCCCCTGCACAACTCCACCGGGGAAGGTGCCAGACAGGAGTTCTCTTGGTAGTTTTTACACTACCTTGGTAGGCATCTGAAAGACACCACAAAAGTTGTTCTACCTGCTTTCTGGGCTGAGATGGGGAAACGCTGAATTTTGGAGTCGGCTGGTGACAAAATGTTCCAAACACACCCCATGCACAACTCCACCGGGGAAGGTGCCAGACAGGAGTTCTCCTGGTAGTTTTTACACTACCTTGGTAGGCATTTGAAAGGCACCACAAAAGTTGTTCTTCCTGCTTTCTGGGCTGAGATGGGGAACCGCTGAATTTTGGACTCGGCCGGTGACAAAATGTTCCAAACACACCCCATGCAAAACTCCACCGGGGAAGGTGCCAGACAGGAGTTCTCCTGGTAGTTTTTACACTACCTTGGTAGGCATTTGAAAGGCACCACAAAAGTTGTTCTTCCTGCTTTCTGGGCTGAGATGGGGAACCGCTGAATTTTGGAGTCGGCCGGTGACAAAATGTTCCAAACACACCCCCTGCACAACTCCACCGGGGAAGGTGCCAGACAGGAGTTCTCTTGGTAGTTTTTACACTACCTTGGTAGGCATCTGAAAGACACCACAAAAGTTGTTCTACCTGCTTTGTGGGCTGAGATGGGGAAACGCTGAATTTTGGACTCGGCTGGTGACAAAATGTTCCAAACACACCCCATGCACAACTCCACCGGGGAAGGTGCCAGACAGGAGTTCTCCTGGTAGTTTTTACACTACCTTGGTAGGCATCTGAAAGACACGACAAAAGTTGTTCTACCTGCTTTCTGGGCTGAGATGGGGAAACGCTGAATTTTGGACTCGGCCGGTGACAAAATGTTCCAAACACACCCCATGCACAACTCCACCGGGGAAGGTGCCAGACAGGAAGTTCTCCTGGTAGTTTTTACACTACCTTGGTAGGCAGCTGAAAGACACCACAAAAGTTGTTCTACCTGCTTTCTGGGCTGAGATGGGGAATCGCTGAATTTTGGACTCGGCCGGTGACAAAATGTTCCAAACACCCCATGCACAACTCCACCGGGGAAGGTGCCAGACAGGAGTTGTCTTAATAGTTTTTACACTACCTTGGTAGGCATCTGAAAGACATCACAAAAGTTGTTCTACCTGCTTTCTGGGCTGAGATGGGGAAACGCTGAATTTTGGACTCCGCTGGTGACAAAATGTTCCAAACACACCCCATGCACAACTCCACCGGGGAAGGTGCCAGACAGGAGTTCTCCTGGTAGTTTTTACACTACCTTGGTAGGCAGCTGAAAGGGACCACAAAAGTTGTTCTTCCTGCTTTCTGGGCTGAGATGGGGAATCGCTGAATTTTGGACTCGGCCGGTGACAAAATGTTCCAAACACACCCCATGCACAACTCCACCGGGGAAGGTGCCAGACAGGAGTTCTCTTGGTAGTTTTTACACTACCTTGGTAGGCAGCTGAAAGGCACCACAAAAGTTGTTCTACCTGCTTTCTGGGCTGAGATGGGGAACCGCTGAATTTTGGACTCGGCTGGTGACAAAATGTTCCAAACACACCCCATGCACAACTCCACCACGGAAGGTGCCAGACAGGAGTTCTCCTGGTAGTTTTTACACTACCTTGGTAGGCATCTGAAAGACACCACAAAAGTTGTTCTTCCTGCTTTCTGGGCTGAGATGGGGAATCGCTGAATTTTGGACTCGGCCGGTGACAAAATGTTCCAAACACCCCATGCACAACTCCACCGGGGAAGGTGCCAGACAGGAGTTGTCTTAGTAGTTTTTA
Source organism: Falco biarmicus (assembly GCF_023638135.1). NCBI lineage: Eukaryota > Metazoa > Chordata > Aves > Falconiformes > Falconidae > Falco > Falco biarmicus. Next base: position 238,303 of record NW_026612015.1, on the reverse strand, counting down.
CACTACCTTGGTAGGCATCTGAAAGACATCACAAAAGTTGTTCTACCTGCTTTCTGGGCTGAGATGGGGAAACGCTGAATTTTGGACTCCGCTGGTGACAAAATGTTCCAAACACACCCCATGCACAACTCCACCGGGGAAGGTGCCAGACAGGAGTTCTCCTGGTAGTTTTTACACTACCTTGGTAGGCAGCTGAAAGGGACCACAAAAGTTGTTCTACCTGCTTTCTGGGCTGAGATGGGGAACCGCTGAATTTTGGACTCGGCTGGTGACAAAATGTTCCAAACACACCCCATGCACAACTCCACCGGGGAAGGTGCCAGACAGGAGTTCTCCTGGTAGTTTTTACACTACCTTGGTAGGCAGCTGAAAGGCACCACAAAAGTTGTTCTACCTGCTTTCTGGGCTGAGATGGGGAACCGCTGAATTTTGGAGTCGGCCGGTGACAAAATGTTCCAAACACACCCCATGCACAACTCCACCGGGGAAGGTGCCAGACAGGAGTTCTCTTGGTAGTTTTTACACTACCTTGGTAGGCATCTGAAAGACACCACAAAAGTTGTTCTACCTGCTTTCTGGGCTGAGATGGGGAATCGCTGAATTTTGGACTCGGCCGGTGACAAAATGTTCCAAACACACCCCATGCAAAACTCCACCGGGGAAGGTGCCAGACAGGAGTTCTCCTGGTAGTTTTTACATTGCTCCGGTAGGCATCTGAAAGACACCACAAAAGTTGTTCTACCTGCTTTCTGGGCTGAGATGGGGAATCGCTGAATTTTGGACTCGGCCGGTGACAAAATGTTCCAAACACACCCCATGCACAACTCCACCGGGGAAGGTGCCAGACAGGAGTTCTCTTGGTAGTTTTTACACTACCTTGGTAGGCATTTGAAAGGCACCACAAAAGTTGTTCTTCCTGCTTTCTGGGCTGAGATGGGGAACCGCTGAATTTTGGAGTCGGCCGGTGACAAAATGTTCCAAACACACCCCATGCACAACTCCACCGGGGAAGGTGCCAGACAGGAGTTCTCTTGGTAGTTTTTACACTACCTTGGTAGGCATCTGAAAGACACCACAAAAGTTGTTCTACCTGCTTTCTGGGCTGAGATGGGGAACCGCTGAATTTTGGACTCGGCTGGTGACAAAATGTTCCAAACACACCCCATGCACAACTCCACCGGGGAAGGTGCCAGACAGGAGTTCTCCTGGTAGTTTTTACACTACCTTGGTAGGCATCTGAAAGACACGACAAAAGTTGTTCTACCTGCTTTCTGGGCTGAGATGGGGAACCGCTGAATTTTGGAGTCGGCCGGTGACAAAATGTTCCAAAGACACCCCATGCACAACTCCACCGGGGAAGGTGCCAGACAGGAGTTCTCCTGGTAGTTTTTACACTACCTTGGTAGGCAGCTGAAAGACACCACAAAAGTTGTTCTACCTGCTTTCTGGGCTGAGATGGGGAATCGCTGAATTTTGGACTCGGCCGGTGACAAAATGTTCCAAACACCCCATGCACAACTCCACCGGGGAAGGTGCCAGACAGGAGTTCTCCTGGTAGTTTTTACACTACCTTGGTAGGCATTTGAAAGGCACCACAAAAGTTGTTCTACCTGCTTTCTGGGCTGAGATGGGGAAACGCTGAATTTTGGAGTCGGCTGGTGACAAAATGTTCCAAACACACCCCATGCACAACTCCACCGGGGAAGGTGCCAGACAGGAGTTCTCCTGGTAGTTTTTACACTACCTTGGTAGGCAGCTGAAAGGCACCACAAAAGTTGTTCTACCTTGCGGCGAATGAGGAGACGGGACGCAGCTTGATGCAAGCAAATGTCGGTTTATTGTACAGGAGCACAACTTTATATACACTTTCAAAGGCTGCGCGTCTGAAACCAATTGGTTCCTGAGGCTAACCCTTGCATACTAGGCAATCCCTGATTGGCGGCTAATTAACAGCAAGGTGTTGCCTTTCCTTGGCGCCAACTTTGGCGCCATCCGTTTCCCGCTCCCCTGTGCTCTGCAAACAGGCCTTATCATGTTAATTGCTGTCTAGACAAGCTCATCATGTTGATTGTTGTCCAGACAAGCCCGAGCACATTCCCCCCAGCTAACTTATTGCCACGCATGGTCCTAGTTTCCAGCCTGCTCCTGCATCTCCCCCTTCCTGTTACACAAAAGAACCCCTGAAACCGAGCAAAAACAAGGCACAAGTAATAGAACAAATAAAAAAGCAACTAAGACATATTATCAATGTCAAAATAACCCACTGTCTTTGTTCCGTACAATTTTACAATTTTCCCTTTTTTTTTTTGAACAGCTAGTACCAGGTTTGCCATGTTCTGCAGGGCCCTTGCAAACATGACAGCAACCAAGGCAATAGCAAACAAACAATACTGCCAATCGAGTGAATGGATGCCAGAAAAGGCTGAAATTTTCTCAGATTTTGATAACATGTTGCTGCAGTGGGGCGCCTAAAATCCACGCAGCACATACCATCAAAATCCTCACAGCCACGTCCTTGAACCAACAACAAAAAGCATCGGCAATTTTGACTCACATGCTTAACTGCCTACCAAACAAGGTGATTTAACTCTTTAATGCTTTCCCTGCTGTTACTCTGCGTAAGAGAAGAAGCGCTGCGACACGTTCCCATCCTAGCCTCCTACTACATTAGCATCTACAGAAAGACAATGCTCGACATGCAAAGTGTAAACAACATCACCTTCTTTTGGATTAACGTTATACGTAGGCGGAAGGGCACACCAAACAAGAACTGGTTCAGTCAAAAAGTTCGAAACATCGCATGCCTTCTCTGAACATACCTCTGGGGTCATTCCCTTCATTCCCTCTTTTTTATGCAAAGAGAAACACTTTTACCATAACAGAGAAGCCCCTATTTACATCTCTGAGCCCGGACACAAACCGCAGCTGTATGCTCCACCAGGCTCAGGGCAGAAACCATTCATGTAGTTACATAGCTATATATCACTACAAGCATGCAGACACCTATTAAACACTAAATAACCATGTTTATCTTTCCTATTCTCCTTCACAATACCTAGTTGTTTTCTCATCTCTTGTTAGGTCAAATATTCTCCAGCTTCCTCTCCTACATCTCTCTTCAGACATTCTCTATCCTCCTCTTTTTTGCTTGTTAATTGCGACAATGCAAAGGTTGTGTGTAGCTGGGTGACCATGACCTGATTTATGTTACAATCAACTAAACACTGAATACAGGAAAAAAAGGTATGGGAGACATAAGGCAAACATCAATAAGGTGGTTAAAGATAATTATAATAAAACCTGTAATACTTTTGAGTCATGGGCCAAAGTTTCCCAGCCGTGAGAAGAGACCAAAGGCATCCCGCCGCTGGCTCTGTTGCAGATCTTTGTTTTAAGGCTTTTAAGTTTTGTATACTTTTGTAAATTAATTCACAGTGGTCACTCAGATTCACGTAACACATCCTATCAAAGTCTTCACACTTGTGTCCCTGTGCTAATAATAAAAATCAATAGCAACTCGGTTCTGTAGCAACATATGATGGACAGAATCAACATCTATTAATAAGCCAGAAAAAAAAAAGAACAGTATTTGTAGTATTACTTTGTTTAGCAAGCTAGCAGCCTAATTTACTAAGCAAGTTAAGAGCGTGTACTATTCTTACAGAAGAGATCAGAGAAGCAAAAATGTGTTATGCTGCATTCCAGAACTCAGCCTGAGAATTACAGTCTGCTGTGAGTTCTGCGTTACAATCATTTGACACATGTTGGGGTTGCGATTGTGAAAGTTGCCCATTTACAATTTTCATTGACATTATCACAACTAGTTGTTTTAAAAGCAACCCTTGAGCTTCCTGATGTTCGACTTGTTGCAAAATATTCTGAAGCCAATCAATCAAGTTAGTATTAAAGTTAGTGACTCTCTAGGACCCTGCAAGACTGTGGCAAGACTCCTGCATCCTGCTTTAATAGCCATCTCATTCATTTGCAAACAGTTGTCCCTGGGATACCTTGCCTGAGTCACAGAATAGGCACAGGTAATTGCTCCAGCTAACTGCTCATAGTTAACAGCAATTCCCCGATTAAGGTTTTCAGTCAAGGCCACTACACATAGCTCACAAAAATCAGATAACCACATCATATACTCTCAGTTAGTACCATACAAAGCAATGACTTCCAATCATGCAGTGTGAGTGTATAAGGCTCTGCCATCACTTCAAGAAGAGACATAGCAAATGTATTATGAATCCTCCCTTCCCGCACTGCTTTGCTTAACCCTTTAACAGCCTCGTATCGCACAGGCTGCCACTCTGCAAGTTGATTTGTCTGACAAAATACTGAACATGCCATAGCGACTCCCAAAACCCATCACTGAAGTGTTTCCCACTTGCATTCCCGTCACCAATCCCTCAGACCCCCTTTCACCCTCCCCCCAAAATACAATCAATGCATCAGGAGAGACGAGGGGGTGGGGGAAAGGTCTAGCTCCTTTTCCAGGTCTATAGGACCTGGATCAAAAGGTTTATCAGAGTCAATGAAATCATTGTCCGAGTTGTCCTGTTCCCGTGCTTGCTCCTGTGTTGTGAAGGTCGCTGCAATCAGTGATAGAAGCTTTGGGGGCAGAGGAGGTGTGGACAGAATCGCCGTCGCTGACGGTGTCTTGAGAAGAGTCGCGCTGTCGGTGGAATTTACAGCTTCCTCTGGTTTAGCACCGTTAGTAGAATTAGTCCACACTTGGCAAAGAGTAGTCAGAATTTGCCACCAAGATGTTAAATGCATTCCCGACACGGAGTTCCCCTCCGCGGCAGCATCTTACAATTGGCTGCTGTATGTACACACTTTCATTCTTTCAAAGTCTCTAAGGTTTCTTGGCTGCTCACCTGTCTCGATGCATACAGGCGTTATCCTCGGGGTTTAGGTTGTCCGCCTGGTCCAGACAGTAAGACGATCGTTCAGCCAAGCCGTCTCCTCCGGAACGCAGCCCTCTTCCACGAGCTGTCTTTTTTCCGTCCTTATTCTTCCAAGGCTTCGGAACACCACCATAGGGGTCACCATTTGAGGAGACTGAGGCACGGACTCCCTGATCTGACTAGAAGACCCTTTATGAGTCCATATACGTCTCTTTCTGGGGACGAAGCCTGATTCCCCATTACGGATTTCCCACAGCTCACCTCTCACCTCCGGAGGGATTTCTGGCCGGCTCCTGCTTCCTTTCAGCAGATCATTCAAAGTTCTGTGGGATTCGCTGCATGTCGCTCAGATAGGCGATTCGAGAGCCCTTCACGTTAGATCCTTAAACGCATCACGTCGGGGTCACCAATTTGCGGCGAATGAGGAGACGGGACGCAGCTTGATGCAAGCAAATGTCGGTTTATTGTACAGGAGCACAACTTTATATACACTTTCAAAGGCTGCGCGTCTTAAACCAATTGGTTCCTGAGGCTAACCCTTGCATACTAGGCAATCCCTGATTGGCGGCTAATTAACAGCAAGGTGTTGCCTTTCCTTGGCGCCAACTTTGGCGCCATCCGTTTCCCGCTCCCCTGTGCTCTGCAAACAGGCCTTATCATGTTAATTGCTGTCTAGACAAGCTCATCATGTTGATTGTTGTCCAGACAAGCCCGAGCACATTCCCCCCAGCTAACTTATTGCCACGCATGGTCCTAGTTTCCAGCCTGCTCCTGCACTACCTGCTTTCTGGGCTGAGATGGGGAACCGCTGAATTTTGGACTCGGCTGGTGACAAAATGTTCCAAACACACCCCATGCACAACTCCACCGGGGAAGGTGCCAGACAGGAGTTCTCCTGGTAGTTTTTACACTACCTTGGTAGGCAGCTGAAAGGCACCACAAAAGTTGTTCTTCCTGCTTTCTGGGCTGAGATGGGGAACCGCTGAATTTTGGACTCGGCCGGTGACAAAATGTTCCAAACACACCCCATGCACAACTCCACCGGGGAAGGTGCCAGACAGGAGTTCTCTTGGTAGTTTTTACACTACCTTGGTAGGCATCTGAAAGACACCACAAAAGTTGTTCTACCTGCTTTGTGGGCTGAGATGGGGAATCGCTGAATTTTGGAGTCGGCCGGTGACAAAATGTTCCAAACACACCCCATGCAAAATTCCACCGGGGAAGGTGCCAGACAGGAGTTCTCTTGGTAGTTTTTACACTACCTTGGTAGGCATCTGAAAGACACCACAAAAGTTGTTCTACCTGCTTTCTGGGCTGAGATGGGGAAACGCTGAATTTTGGAGTCGGCTGGTGACAAAATGTTCCAAACACACCCCATGCACAACTCCACCGGGGAAGGTGCCAGACAGGAGTTCTCCTGGTAGTTTTTACACTACCTTGGTAGGCATCTGAAAGGCACCACAAAAGTTGTTCTTCCTGCTTTCTGGGCTGAGATGGGGAACCGCTGAATTTTGGACTCGGCCGGTGACAAAATGTTCCAAACACACCCCATGCAAAACTCCACCGGGGAAGGTGCCAGACAGGAGTTCTCCTGGTAGTTTTTACACTACCTTGGTAGGCATCTGAAAGACACCACAAAAGTTGTTCTACCTGCTTTGTGGGCTGAGATGGGGAACCGCTGAATTTTGGAGTCGGCCGGTGACAAAATGTTCCAAACACACCCCATGCACAACTCCACCGGGGAAGGTGCCAGACAGGAGTTCTCTTGGTAGTTTTTACACTACCTTGGTAGGCAGCTGAAAGGCACCACAAAAGTTGTTCTACCTGCTTTCTGGGCTGAGATGGGGAATCGCTGAATTTTGGACTCGGCCGGTGACAAAATGTTCCAAACACACCCCATGCACAACTCCACCGGGGAAGGTGCCAGACAGGAGTTCTCTTGGTAGTTTTTACACTACCTTGGTAGGCAGCTGAAAGGCACCACAAAAGTTGTTCTACCTGCTTTCTGGGCTGAGATGGGGAACCGCTGAATTTTGGACTCGGCCGGTGACAAAATGTTCCAAACACACCCCATGCACAACTCCACCGGGGAAGGTGCCAGACAGGAGTTCTCCTGGTAGTTTTTACACTACCTTGGTAGGCATTTGAAAGGCACCACAAAAGTTGTTCTTCCTGCTTTCTGGGCTGAGATGGGGAACCGCTGAATTTTGGACTCGGCCGGTGACAAAATGTTCCAAACACACCCCATGCACAACTCCACCGGGGAAGGTGCCAGACAGGAGTTCTCTTGGTAGTTTTTACACTACCTTGGTAGGCATCTGAAAGACACCACAAAAGTTGTTCTACCTGCTTTGTGGGCTGAGATGGGGAATCGCTGAATTTTGGAGTCGGCCGGTGACAAAATGTTCCAAACACACCCCATGCAAAATTCCACCGGGGAAGGTGCCAGACAGGAGTTCTCTTGGTAGTTTTTACACTACCTTGGTAGGCATCTGAAAGACACCACAAAAGTTGTTCTACCTGCTTTCTGGGCTGAGATGGGGAAACGCTGAATTTTGGAGTCGGCTGGTGACAAAATGTTCCAAACACACCCCATGCACAACTCCACCGGGGAAGGTGCCAGACAGGAGTTCTCCTGGTAGTTTTTACACTACCTTGGTAGGCATCTGAAAGGCACCACAAAAGTTGTTCTTCCTGCTTTCTGGGCTGAGATGGGGAACCGCTGAATTTTGGACTCGGCCGGTGACAAAATGTTCCAAACACACCCCATGCAAAACTCCACCGGGGAAGGTGCCAGACAGGAGTTCTCCTGGTAGTTTTTACACTACCTTGGTAGGCATCTGAAAGACACCACAAAAGTTGTTCTACCTGCTTTGTGGGCTGAGATGGGGAACCGCTGAATTTTGGAGTCGGCCGGTGACAAAATGTTCCAAACACACCCCATGCACAACTCCACCGGGGAAGGTGCCAGACAGGAGTTCTCTTGGTAGTTTTTACACTACCTTGGTAGGCAGCTGAAAGGCACCACAAAAGTTGTTCTACCTGCTTTCTGGGCTGAGATGGGGAATCGCTGAATTTTGGACTCGGCCGGTGACAAAATGTTCCAAACACACCCCATGCACAACTCCACCGGGGAAGGTGCCAGACAGGAGTTCTCTTGGTAGTTTTTACACTACCTTGGTAGGCAGCTGAAAGGCACCACAAAAGTTGTTCTACCTGCTTTCTGGGCTGAGATGGGGAAACGCTGAATTTTGGACTCGGCCGGTGACAAAATGTTCCAAACACACCCCATGCACAACTCCACCGGGGAAGGTGCCAGACAGGAGTTCTCCTGGTAGTTTTTACACTACCTTGGTAGGCATCTGAAAGACACCACAAAAGTTGTTCTACCTGCTTTCTGGGCTGAGATGGGGAACCGCTGAATTTTGGACTCGGCCGGTGACAAAATGTTCCAAACACACCCCATGCAAAACTCCACCGGGGAAGGTGCCAGACAGGAGTTCTCCTGGTAGTTTTTACATTGCTCCGGTAGGCATCTGAAAGACACCACAAAAGTTGTTCTACCTGCTTTCTGGGCTGAGATGGGGAACCGCTGAATTTTGGAGTCGGCCGTTGACAAAATGTTCCAAACACACCCCATGCAAAACTCCACCGGGGAAGGTGCCAGACAGGAGTTCTCCTGGTAGTTTTTACACTACCTTGGTAGGCATTTGAAAGGCACCACAAAAGTTGTTCTACCTGCTTTCTGGGCTGAGATGGGGAACCGCTGAATTTTGGAGTCGGCCGTTGACAAAATGTTCCAAACACACCCCATGCACAACTCCACCGGGGAAGGTGCCAGACAGGAGTTCTCTTGGTAGTTTTTACACTACCTTGGTAGGCATCTGAAAGACACCACAAAAGTTGTTCTACCTGCTTTCTGGGCTGAGATGGGGAATCGCTGAATTTTGGACTCGGCCGGTGACAAAATGTTCCAAACACACCCCATGCACAACTCCACCGGGGAAGGTGCCAGACAGGAGTTCTCTTGGTAGTTTTTACACTACCTTGGTAGGCAGCTGAAAGACACCACAAAAGTTGTTCTACCTGCTTTGTGGGCTGAGATGGGGAATCGCTGAATTTTGGACTCGGCCGGTGACAAAATGTTCCAAACACACCCCATGCAAAACTCCACCGGGGAAGGTGCCAGACAGGAGTTCTCCTGGTAGTTTTTACATTGCTCCGGTAGGCATCTGAAAGACACCACAAAAGTTGTTCTACCTGCTTTCTGGGCTGAGATGGGGAATCGCTGAATTTTGGAGTCGGCCGGTGACAAAATGTTCCAAACACACCCCATGCACAACTCCACCGGGGAAGGTGCCAGACAGGAGTTCTCCTGGTAGTTTTTACACTACCTTGGTAGGCATTTGAAAGGCACCACAAAAGTTGTTCTTCCTGCTTTCTGGGCTGAGATGGGGAACCGCTGAATTTTGGACTCGGCCGGTGACAAAATGTTCCAAACACACCCCATGCACAACTCCACCGGGGAAGGTGCCAGACAGGAGTTCTCTTGGTAGTTTTTACACTACCTTGGTAGGCAGCTGAAAGGCACCACAAAAGTTGTTCTACCTGCTTTCTGGGCTGAGATGGGGAACCGCTGAATTTTGGAGTCGGCCGGTGACAAAATGTTCCACAGACACCCCATGCATAACTCCACCGGGGAAGGTGCCAGACAAGAGTTCTCTTGATAGTTTTTACACTACCTTGGTAGGCACCTGAAAGGCACCAGAAAACTTGTTCTACCTGCTTTCTGGGCTGAGATGGGGAACCGCTGAATTTTGGAGTCGGCCGGTGACAAAATGTTCCACAGACACCCCATGCATAACTCCACCGGGGAAGGTGCCAGACAGGAGTTCTCCTGGTAGTTTTTACACTACCTTGGTAGGCAGCTGAAAGACACCACAAAAGTTGTTCTACCTGCTTTCTGGGCTGAGATGGGGAATCGCTGAATTTTGGAGTCGGCCGGTGACAAAATGTTCCAAACACACCCCATGCACAACTCCACCGGGGAAGGTGCCAGACAGGAGTTCTCCTGGTAGTTTTTACACTACCTTGGTAGGCATTTGAAAGGCACCACAAAAGTTGTTCTACCTGCTTTGTGGGCTGAGATGGGGAACCGCTGAATTTTGGACTCGGCTGGTGACAAAATGTTCCAAACACACCCCATGCACAACTCCACCGGGGAAGGTGCCAGACAGGAGTTCTCCTGGTAGTTTTTACACTACCTTGGTAGGCATCTGAAAGACACCACAAAAGTTGTTCTACCTGCTTTCTGGGCTGAGATGGGGAACCGCTGAATTTTGGAGTCGGCTGGTGGCAAAAAGTTCCAAACACACCCCCTGCACAACTCCACCGGGGAAGGTGCCAGACAGGAGTTCTCTTGGTAGTTTTTACACTACCTTGGTAGGCATCTGAAAGACACCACAAAAGTTGTTCTACCTGCTTTGTGGGCTGAGATGGGGAATCGCTGAATTTTGGACTCGGCCGGTGACAAAATGTTCCAAACACACCCCATGCACAACTCCACCGGGGAAGGTGACAGACAGGAGTTCTCTTGGTAGTTTTTACACTACCTTGGTAGGCAGCTGAAAGGCACCACAAAAGTTGTTCTACCTGCTTTCTGGGCTGAGATGGGGAACCGCTGAATTTTGGACTCGGCCGGTGACAAAATGTTCCAAACACACCCCATGCACAACTCCACCGGGGAAGGTGCCAGACAGGAGTTCTCCTGGTAGTTTTTACACTACCTTGGTAGGCAGCTGAAAGGCACCACAAAAGTTGTTCTTCCTGCTTTCTGGGCTGAGATGGGGAACCGCTGAATTTTGGAGTCGGCCGGTGACAAAATGTTCCAAACACACCCCATGCACAACTCCACCGGGGAAGGTGCCAGACAGGAGTTCTCTTGGTAGTTTTTACACTACCTTGGTAGGCATCTGAAAGACACCACAAAAGTTGTTCTACCTGCTTTCTGGGCTGAGATGGGGAATCGCTGAATTTTGGACTCGGCCGGTGACAAAATGTTCCAAACACACCCCATGCAAAACTCCACCGGGGAAGGTGCCAGACAGGAGTTCTCCTGGTAGTTTTTACATTGCTCCGGTAGGCATCTGAAAGACACCACAAAAGTTGTTCTACCTGCTTTCTGGGCTGAGATGGGGAATCGCTGAATTTTGGAGTCGGCCGGTGACAAAATGTTCCAAACACACCCCATGCACAACTCCACCGGGGAAGGTGCCAGACAGGAGTTCTCTTGGTAGTTTTTACACTACCTTGGTAGGCATCTGAAAGGCACCACAAAAGTTGTTCTACCTGCTTTCTGGGCTGAGATGGGGAACCGCTGAATTTTGGACTCGGCTGGTGACAAAATGTTCCAAACACACCCCATGCACAACTCCACCACGGAAGGTGCCAGACAGGAGTTCTCCTGGTAGTTTTTACACTACCTTGGTAGGCATCTGAAAGACACCACAAAAGTTGTTCTACCTGCTTTCTGGGCTGAGATGGGGAATCGCTGAATTTTGGACTCGGCCGGTGACAAAATGTTCCAAACACACCCCATGCACAACTCCACCGGGGAAGGTGCCAGACAGGAGTTCTCCTGGTAGTTTTTACACTACCTTGGTAGGCATCTGAAAGACATCACAAAAGTTGTTCTACCTGCTTTCTGGGCTGAGATGGGGAAACGCTGAATTTTGGACTCGGCTGGTGACAAAATGTTCCAAACACACCCCATGCACAACTCCACCGGGGAAGGTGACAGACAGGAGTTCTCCTGGTAGTTTTTACACTACCTTGGTAGACAGCTGAAAGGCACCACAAAAGTTGTTCTACCTGCTTTCTGGGCTGAGATGGGGAACCGCTGAATTTTGGACTCGGCCGGTGACAAAATGTTCCAAACACACCCCATGCACAACTCCACCGGGGAAGGTGCCAGACAGGAGTTCTCCTGGTAGTTTTTACACTACTTTGGTAGGCAGCTGAAAGGCACCACAAAAGTTGTTCTTCCTGCTTTCTGGGCTGAGATGGGGAACCGCTGAATTTTGGAGTCGGCCGGTGACAAAATGTTCCAAACACACCCCATGCACAACTCCACCGGGGAAGGTGCCAGACAGGAGTTCTCTTGGTAGTTTTTACACTACCTTGGTAGGCATCTGAAAGACACCACAAAAGTTGTTCTACCTGCTTTCTGGGCTGAGATGGGGAATCGCTGAATTTTGGACTCGGCCGGTGACAAAATGTTCCAAACACACCCCATGCAAAACTCCACCGGGGAAGGTGCCAGACAGGAGTTCTCCTGGTAGTTTTTACATTGCTCCGGTAGGCATCTGAAAGACACCACAAAAGTTGTTCTACCTGCTTTCTGGGCTGAGATGGGGAATCGCTGAATTTTGGAGTCGGCCGGTGACAAAATGTTCCAAACACACCCCATGCACAACTCCACCGGGGAAGGTGCCAGACAGGAGTTCTCTTGGTAGTTTTTACACTACCTTGGTAGGCATTTGAAAGGCACCACAAAAGTTGTTCTTCCTGCTTTCTGGGCTGAGATGGGGAACCGCTGAATTTTGGAGTCGGCCGGTGACAAAATGTTCCAAACACACCCCATGCACAACTCCACCGGGGAAGGTGCCAGACAGGAGTTCTCTTGGTAGTTTTTACACTACCTTGGTAGGCAGCTGAAAGGCACCACAAAAGTTGTTCTACCTGCTTTCTGGGCTGAGATGGGGAATCGCTGAATTTTGGACTCGGCCGGTGACAAAATGTTCCAAACACACCCCATGCACAACTCCACCGGGGAAGGTGCCAGACAGGAGTTCTCTTGGTAGTTTTTACACTACCTTGGTAGGCATCTGAAAGACACCACAAAAGTTGTTCTACCTGCTTTGTGGGCTGAGATGGGGAATCGCTGAATTTTGGACTCGGCCGGTGACAAAATGTTCCAAACACACCCCATGCAAAACTCCACCGGGGAAGGTGCCAGACAGGAGTTCTCCTGGTAGTTTTTACATTGCTCCGGTAGGCATCTGAAAGACACCACAAAAGTTGTTCTACCTGCTTTCTGGGCTGAGATGGGGAACCGCTGAATTTTGGACTCGGCTGGTGACAAAATGTTCCAAACACACCCCATGCACAACTCCACCGGGGAAGGTGCCAGACAGGAGTTCTCCTGGTAGTTTTTACACTACCTTGGTAGGCATCTGAAAGACACCACAAAAGTTGTTCTACCTGCTTTCTGGGCTGAGATGGGGAATCGCTGAATTTTGGACTCGGCCGGTGACAAAATGTTCCAAACACACCCCATGCACAACTCCACCGGGGAAGGTGCCAGACAGGAGTTCTCCTGGTAGTTTTTACACTACCTTGGTAGGCATCTGAAAGACATCACAAAAGTTGTTCTTCCTGCTTTCTGGGCTGAGATGGGGAACCGCTGAATTTTGGAGTCGGCCGGTGACAAAATGTTCCAAACACACCCCATGCACAACTCCACCGGGGAAGGTGCCAGACAGGAGTTCTCTTGGTAGTTTTTACACTACCTTGGTAGGCATCTGAAAGACACCACAAAAGTTGTTCTACCTGCTTTCTGGGCTGAGATGGGGAATCGCTGAATTTTGGACTCGGCCGGTGACAAAATGTTCCAAACACACCCCATGCAAAACTCCACCGGGGAAGGTGCCAGACAGGAGTTCTCCTGGTAGTTTTTACATTGCTCCGGTAGGCATCTGAAAGACACCACAAAAGTTGTTCTACCTGCTTTCTGGGCTGAGATGGGGAATCGCTGAATTTTGGAGTCGGCCGGTGACAAAATGTTCCAAACACACCCCATGCACAACTCCACCGGGGAAGGTGCCAGACAGGAGTTCTCTTGGTAGTTTTTACACTACCTTGGTAGGCATTTGAAAGGCACCACAAAAGTTGTTCTTCCTGCTTTCTGGGCTGAGATGGGGAAACGCTGAATTTTGGAGTCGGCCGGTGACAAAATGTTCCAAACACACCCCATGCACAACTCCACCGGGGAAGGTGCCAGACAGGAGTTCTCTTGGTAGTTTTTACACTACCTTGGTAGGCAGCTGAAAGGCACCACAAAAGTTGTTCTACCTGCTTTCTGGGCTGAGATGGGGAATCGCTGAATTTTGGACTCGGCCGGTGACAAAATGTTCCAAACACACCCCATGCACAACTCCACCGGGGAAGGTGCCAGACAGGAGTTCTCTTGGTAGTTTTTACACTACCTTGGTAGGCATCTGAAAGACACCACAAAAGTTGTTCTACCTGCTTTGTGGGCTGAGATGGGGAATCGCTGAATTTTGGACTCGGCCGGTGACAAAATGTTCCAAACACACCCCATGCAAAACTCCACCGGGGAAGGTGCCAGACAGGAGTTCTCCTGGTAGTTTTTACATTGCTCCGGTAGGCATCTGAAAGACACCACAAAAGTTGTTCTACCTGCTTTCTGGGCTGAGATGGGGAACCGCTGAATTTTGGACTCGGCTGGTGACAAAATGTTCCAAACACACCCCATGCACAACTCCACCGGGGAAGGTGCCAGACAGGAGTTCTCCTGGTAGTTTTTACACTACCTTGGTAGGCATCTGAAAGACACCACAAAAGTTGTTCTACCTGCTTTCTGGGCTGAGATGGGGAATCGCTGAATTTTGGACTCGGCCGGTGACAAAATGTTCCAAACACACCCCATGCACAACTCCACCGGGGAAGGTGCCAGACAGGAGTTCTCCTGGTAGTTTTTACACTACCTTGGTAGGCATCTGAAAGACATCACAAAAGTTGTTCTACCTGCTTTCTGGGCTGAGATGGGGAAACGCTGAATTTTGGACTCGGCCGGTGACAAAATGTTCCAAACACACCCCATGCAAAACTCCACCGGGGAAGGTGCCAGACAGGAGTTCTCCTGGTAGTTTTTACATTGCTCCGGTAGGCATCTGAAAGACACCACAAAAGTTGTTCTACCTGCTTTCTGGGCTGAGATGGGGAATCGCTGAATTTTGGAGTCGGCCGGTGACAAAATGTTCCAAACACACCCCATGCACAACTCCACCGGGGAAGGTGCCAGACAGGAGTTCTCCTGGTAGTTTTTACACTACCTTGGTAGGCAGCTGAAAGGCACCACAAAAGTTGTTCTACCTGCTTTCTGGGCTGAGATGGGGAACCGCTGAATTTTGGAGTCGGCCGGTGACAAAATGTTCCAAACACACCCCATGCACAACTCCACCGGGGAAGGTGCCAGACAGGAGTTCTCCTGGTAGTTTTTACACTACCTTGGTAGGCATCTGAAAGACACGACAAAAGTTGTTCTACCTGCTTTCTGGGCTGAGATGGGGAACCGCTGAATTTTGGACCCGGCCGGTGACAAAATGTTCCAAACACACCCCATGCACAACTCCACCGGGGAAGGTGCCGGACAGGAGTTCTCCTGGTAGTTTTTACACTACCTTGGTAGGCAGCTGAAAGGCACCACAAAAGTTGTTCTACCTGCTTTCTGGGCTGAGATGGGGAATCGCTGAATTTTTGAGTCGGCCGGTGACAAAATGTTCCAAACACACCCCATGCACAACTCCACCGGGGAAGGTGCCAGACAGGAGTTCTCTTGGTAGTTTTTACACTACCTTGGTAGGCATTTGAAAGGCACCACAAAAGTTGTTCTACCTGCTTTGTGGGCTGAGATGGGGAACCGCTGAATTTTGGACTCGGCTGGTGACAAAATGTTCCAAAGACACCCCATGCACAACTCCACCGGGGAAGGTGCCAGACAGGAGTTCTCCTGGTAGTTTTTACACTACCTTGGTAGGCATCTGAAAGACACCACAAAAGTTGTTCTACCTGCTTTCTGGGCTGAGATGGGGAACCGCTGAATTTTGGAGTCGGCTGGTGGCAAAATGTTCCAAACACACCCCCTGCACAACTCCACCGGGGAAGGTGCCAGACAGGAGTTCTCCTGGTAGTTTTTACATTGCTCCGGTAGGCATCTGAAAGACACCACAAAAGTTGTTCTACCTGCTTTGTGGGCTGAGATGGGGAACCGCTGAATTTTGGAGTCGGCCGTTGACAAAATGTTCCAAACACACCCCATGCACAACTCCACCGGGGAAGGTGCCAGACAGGAGTTCTCCTGGTAGTTTTTACACTACCTTGGTAGGCATCTGAAAGACACCACAAAAGTTGTTCTACCTGCTTTCTGGGCTGAGATGGGGAACCGCTGAATTTTGGACTCGGCCGGTGACAAAATGTTCCAAACACACCCCATGCACAACTCCACCGGGGAAGGTGCCAGACAGGAGTTCTCTTGGTAGTTTTTACACTACCTTGGTAGGCATCTGAAAGACACCACAAAAGTTGTTCTACCTGCTTTGTGGGCTGAGATGGGGAATCGCTGAATTTTGGAGTCGGCCGGTGACAAAATGTTCCAAACACACCCCATGCACAACTCCACCGGGGAAGGTGACAGACAGGAGTTCTGTTGGTAGATTTTACACTACCTTGGTAGGCAGCTGAAAGGCACCACAAAAGTTGTTCTACCTGCTTTCTGGGCTGAGATGGGGAACCGCTGAATTTTGGACTCGGCTGGTGACAAAATGTTCCAAACACACCCCATGCACAACTCCACCGGGGAAGGTGCCAGACAGGAGTTCTCCTGGTAGTTTTTACACTACCTTGGTAGGCAGCTGAAAGGCACCACAAAAGTTGTTCTACCTGCTTTGTGGGCTGAGATGGGGAATCGCTGAATTTTGGAGTCGGCCGGTGACAAAATGTTCCAAACACACCCCATGCACAACTCCACCGGGGAAGGTGCCAGACAGGAGTTCTCCTGGTAGTTTTTACACTACCTGGGTAGGCATTTGAAAGGCACCACAAAAGTTGTTCTTCCTGCTTTCTGGGCTGAGATGGGGAACCGCTGAATTTTGGACTCGGCCGGTGACAAAATGTTCCAAACACACCCCATGCACAACTCCACCGGGGAAGGTGCCAGACAGGAGTTCTCTTGGTAGTTTTTACACTACCTTGGTAGGCATTTGAAAGGCACCACAAAAGTTGTTCTACCTGCTTTCTGGGCTGAGATGGGGAAACGCTGAATTTTGGACTCGGCTGGTGACAAAATGTTCCAAACACACCCCATGCACAACTCCACCGGGGAAGGTGCCAGACAGGAGTTCTCCTGGTAGTTTTTACACTACCTTGGTAGGCATCTGAAAGACACGACAAAAGTTGTTCTACCTGCTTTCTGGGCTGAGATGGGGAACCGCTGAATTTTGGAGTCGGGCGGTGACAAAATGTTCCAAACACACCCCATGCACAACTCCACCGGGGAAGGTGCCAGACAGGAGTTCTCCTGGTAGTTTTTACACTACCTTGGTAGGCAGCTGAAAGGCACCACAAAAGTTGTTCTACCTGCTTTGTGGGCTGAGATGGGGAATCGCTGAATTTTGGAGTCGGCCGGTGACAAAATGTTCCAAACACACCCCATGCACAACTCCACCGGGGAAGGTGCCAGACAGGAGTTCTCTTGGTAGTTTTTACACTACCTTGGTAGGCATCTGAAAGACACCACAAAAGTTGTTCTACCTGCTTTCTGGGCTGAGATGGGGAATCGCTGAATTTTGGACTCGGCCGGTGACAAAATGTTCCAAACACACCCCATGCACAACTCCACCGGGGAAGGTGCCAGACAGGAGTTCTCCTGGTAGTTTTTACACTACCTTGGTAGGCATCTGAAAGACACCACAAAAGTTGTTCTACCTGCTTTCTGGGCTGAGATGGGGAATCGCTGAATTTTGGACTCGGCCGGTGACAAAATGTTCCAAACACACCCCATGCACAACTCCACCGGGGAAGGTGCCAGACAGGAGTTCTCCTGGTAGTTTTTACACTACCTTGGTAGGCAGCTGAAAGGCACCACAAAAGTTGTTCTTCCTGCTTTCTGGGCTGAGATGGGGAACCGCTGAATTTTGGAGTCGGCCGTTGACAAAATGTTCCAAACACACCCCATGCACAACTCCACCGGGGAAGGTGCCAGACAGGAGTTCTCTTGGTAGTTTTTACACTACCTTGGTAGGCATCTGAAAGACACCACAAAAGTTGTTCTACCTGCTTTGTGGGCTGAGATGGGGAATCGCTGAATTTTGGACTCGGCCGGTGACAAAATGTTCCAAACACACCCCATGCAAAACTCCACCGGGGAAGGTGTCAGACAGGAGTTCTCCTGGTAGTTTTTACATTGCTCCGGTAGGCATCTGAAAGACACCACAAAAGTTGTTCTACCTGCTTTCTGGGCTGAGATGGGGAATCGCTGAATTTTGGAGTCGGCCGGTGACAAAATGTTCCAAACACACCCCATGCACAACTCCATTGGCAAAGGTGCCAGACAGGAGTTCTCCTGGTAGTTTTTACACTACCTTGGTAGGCAGCTGAAAGGCACCACAAAAGTTGTTCTACCTGCTTTCTGGGCTGAGATGGGGAACCGCTGAATTTTGGAGTCGGCCGGTGACAAAATGTTCCAAACACACCCCATGCACAACTCCACCGGGGAAGGTGCCAGACAGGAGTTCTCCTGGTAGTTTTTACACTACCTTGGTAGGCATCTGAAAGACACGACAAAAGTTGTTCTACCTGCTTTCTGGGCTGAGATGGGGAACCGCTGAATTTTGGAGTCGGCTGGTGACAAAATGTTCCAAACACACCCCATGCACAACTCCACCGGGGAAGGTGCCAGACAGGAGTTCTCCTGGTAGTTTTTACACTACCTTGGTAGGCAGCTGAAAGACACCACAAAAGTTGTTCTACCTGCTTTCTGGGCTGAGATGGGGAATCGCTGAATTTTGGAGTCGGCTGGTGACAAAATGTTCCAAACACACCCCATGCACAACTCCACCGGGGAAGGTGCCAGACAGGAGTTCTCCTGGTAGTTTTTACACTACCTTGGTAGGCATCTGAAAGACACCACAAAAGTTGTTCTACCTGCTTTCTGGGCTGAGATGGGGAACCGCTGAATTTTGGAGTCGGCTGGTGGCAAAATGTTCCAAACACACCCCCTGCACAACTCCACCGGGGAAGGTGCCAGACAGGAGTTCTCCTGGTAGTTTTTACATTGCTCCGGTAGGCATCTGAAAGACACCACAAAAGTTGTTCTACCTGCTTTGTGGGCTGAGATGGGGAAACGCTGAATTTTGGAGTCGGCCGGTGACAAAATGTTCCAAACACACCCCATGCACAACTCCACCGGGGAAGGTGCCAGACAGGAGTTCTCCTGGTAGTTTTTACACTACCTTGGTAGGCATCTGAAAGACACCACAAAAGTTGTTCTACCTGCTTTCTGGGCTGAGATGGGGAACCGCTGAATTTTGGAGTCGGCCGTTGACAAAATGTTCCAAACACACCCCATGCACAACTCCACCGGGGAAGGTGCCAGACAGGAGTTCTCTTGGTAGTTTTTACACTACCTTGGTAGGCATCTGAAAGACACCACAAAAGTTGTTCTACCTGCTTTGTGGGCTGAGATGGGGAATCGCTGAATTTTGGACTCGGCCGGTGACAAAATGTTCCAAACACACCCCATGCACAACTCCACCGGGGAAGGTGACAGACAGGAGTTCTCTTGGTAGTTTTTACACTACCTTGGTAGGCAGCTGAAAGGCACCACAAAAGTTGTTCTACCTGCTTTCTGGGCTGAGATGGGGAACCGCTGAATTTTGGACTCGGCTGGTGACAAAATGTTCCAAACACACCCCATGCACAACTCCACCGGGGAAGGTGCCAGACAGGAGTTCTCCTGGTAGTTTTTACACTACCTTGGTAGGCAGCTGAAAGGCACCACAAAAGTTGTTCTTCCTGCTTTGTGGGCTGAGATGGGGAATCGCTGAATTTTGGACTCGGCCGGTGACAAAATGTTCCAAACACACCCCATGCAAAACTCCACCGGGGAAGGTGCCAGACAGGAGTTCTCCTGGTAGTTTTTACACTACCTTGGTAGGCATCTGAAAGACACCACAAAAGTTGTTCTACCTGCTTTCTGGGCTGAGATGGGGAACCGCTGAATTTTGGAGTCGGCCGGTGACAAAATGTTCCAAACACACCCCATGCACAACTCCACCGGGGAAGGTGCCAGACAGGAGTTCTCTTGGTAGTTTTTACACTACCTTGGTAGGCATCTGAAAGACACCACAAAAGTTGTTCTACCTGCTTTCTGGGCTGAGATGGGGAATCGCTGAATTTTGGACTCGGCCGGTGACAAAATGTTCCAAACACACCCCATGCACAACTCCACCGGGGAAGGTGCCAGACAGGAGTTCTCCTGGTAGTTTTTACACTCCCCCGGTAGGCAGCTGAAAGGGACCACAAAAGTTGTTCTTCCTGCTTTCTGGGCTGAGATGGGGAATCGCTGAATTTTGGACTCGGCCGGTGACAAAATGTTCCAAACACACCCCATGCACAACTCCACCGGGGAAGGTGCCAGACAGGAGTTCTCTTGGTAGTTTTTACACTACCTTGGTAGGCAGCTGAAAGGCACCACAAAAGTTGTTCTACCTGCTTTCTGGGCTGAGATGGGGAACCGCTGAATTTTGGACTCGGCTGGTGACAAAATGTTCCAAACACACCCCCTGCACAACTCCACCGGGGAAGGTGCCAGACAGGAGTTCTCCTGGTAGTTTTTACACTACCTTGGTAGGCATCTGAAAGACACCACAAAAGTTGTTCTACCTGCTTTATGGGCTGAGATGGGGAATCGCTGAATTTTGGACTCGGCCGGTGACAAAATGTTCCAAACACACCCCATGCACAACTCCACCGGGGAAGGTGCCAGACAGGAGTTCTCTTGGTAGTTTTTACACTACCTTGGTAGGCATTTGAAAGGCACCACAAAAGTTGTTCTACCTGCTTTCTGGGCTGAGATGGGGAACCGCTGAATTTTGGACTCGGCTGGTGACAAAATGTTCCAAACACACCCCATGCACAACTCCACCGGGGAAGGTGCCAGACAGGAGTTCTCCTGGTAGTTTTTACACTACCTTGGTAGGCATCTGAAAGGCACCACAAAAGTTGTTCTACCTGCTTTCTGGGCTGAGATGGGGAACCGCTGAATTTTGGAGTCGGCTGGTGGCAAAATGTTCCAAACACACCCCCTGCACAACTCCACCGGGGAAGGTGCCAGACAGGAGTTCTCCTGGTAGTTTTTACATTGCTCCGGTAGGCATCTGAAAGACACCACAAAAGTTGTTCTACCTGCTTTGTGGGCTGAGATGGGGAACCGCTGAATTTTGGAGTCGGCCGTTGACAAAATGTTCCAAACACACCCCATGCACAACTCCACCGGGGAAGGTGCCAGACAGGAGTTCTCCTGGTAGTTTTTACACTACCTTGGTAGGCATCTGAAAGACACCACAAAAGTTGTTCTACCTGCTTTCTGGGCTGAGATGGGGAACCGCTGAATTTTGGAGTCGGCCGTTGACAAAATGTTCCAAACACACCCCATGCACAACTCCACCGGGGAAGGTGCCAGACAGGAGTTCTCTTGGTAGTTTTTACACTACCTTGGTAGGCATCTGAAAGACACCACAAAAGTTGTTCTACCTGCTTTGTGGGCTGAGATGGGGAATCGCTGAATTTTGGACTCGGCCGGTGACAAAATGTTCCAAACACACCCCATGCACAACTCCACCGGGGAAGGTGACAGACAGGAGTTCTCTTGGTAGTTTTTACACTACCTTGGTAGGCAGCTGAAAGGCACCACAAAAGTTGTTCTACCTGCTTTCTGGGCTGAGATGGGGAACCGCTGAATTTTGGACTCGGCTGGTGACAAAATGTTCCAAACACACCCCATGCACAACTCCACCGGGGAAGGTGCCAGACAGGAGTTCTCCTGGTAGTTTTTACACTACCTTGGTAGGCATCTGAAAGACACCACAAAAGTTGTTCTACCTGGTTTGTGGGCTGAGATGGGGAATCGCTGAATTTTGGACTCGGCCGGTGACAAAATGTTCCAAACACACCCCATGCACAACTCCACCGGGGAAGGTGCCAGACAGGAGTTCTCCTGGTAGTTTTTACACTACCTGGGTAGGCATTTGAAAGGCACCACAAAAGTTGTTCTTCCTGCTTTCTGGGCTGAGATGGGGAACCGCTGAATTTTGGAGTCGGCCGGTGACAAAATGTTCCAAACACACCCCATGCACAACTCCACCGGGGAAGGTGCCAGACAGGAGTTCTCTTGGTAGTTTTTACACTACCTTGGTAGGCATTTGAAAGGCACCACAAAAGTTGTTCTACCTGCTTTCTGGGCTGAGATGGGGAAACGCTGAATTTTGGACTCGGCTGGTGACAAAATGTTCCAAACACACCCCATGCACAACTCCACCGGGGAAGGTGCCAGACAGGAGTTCTCCTGGTAGTTTTTACACTACCTTGGTAGGCATCTGAAAGACACGACAAAAGTTGTTCTACCTGCTTTCTGGGCTGAGATGGGGAACCGCTGAATTTTGGAGTCGGGCGGTGACAAAATGTTCCAAACACACCCCATGCACAACTCCACCGGGGAAGGTGCCAGACAGGAGTTCTCCTGGTAGTTTTTACACTACCTTGGTAGGCAGCTGAAAGGCACCACAAAAGTTGTTCTACCTGCTTTCTGGGCTGAGATGGGGAAGCGCTGAATTTTGGAGTCGGCCGGTGACAAAATGTTCCAAACACACCCCATGCACAACTCCACCGGGGAAGGTGCCAGACAGGAGTTCTCTTGGTAGTTTTTACACTACCTTGGTAGGCATCTGAAAGGCACCACAAAAGTTGTTCTACCTGCTTTCTGGGCTGAGATGGGGAATCGCTGAATTTTGGAGTCGGCCGGTGACAAAATGTTCCAAAGACACCCCATGCACAACTCCACCGGGGAAGGTGCCAGACAGGAGTTCTCTTGGTAGTTTTTACACTACCTTGGTAGGCATTTGAAAGGCACCACAAAAGTTGTTCTACCTGCTTTCTGGGCTGAGATGGGGAACCGCTGAATTTTGGACTCGGCTGGTGACAAAATGTTCCAAACACACCCCATGCACAACTCCACCGGGGAAGGTGCCAGACAGGAGTTCTCTTGGTAGTTTTTACACTACCTTGGTAGGCATCTGAAAGACACCACAAAAGTTGTTCTACCTGCTTTGTGGGCTGAGATGGGGAATCGCTGAATTTTGGAGTCGGCCGGTGACAAAATGTTCCAAACACACCCCCTGCACAACTCCACCGGGGAAGGTGCCAGACAGGAGTTCTCCTGGTAGTTTTTACATTGCTCCGGTAGGCATCTGAAAGACACCACAAAAGTTGTTCTACCTGCTTTCTGGGCTGAGATGGGGAACCGCTGAATTTTGGTGTCGGCCGTTGACAAAATGTTCCAAACACACCCCATGCACAACTCCACCGGGGAAGGTGCCAGACAGGAGTTCTCCTGGTAGTTTTTACACTACCTTGGTAGGCATCTGAAAGACACCACAAAAGTTGTTCTACCTGCTTTCTGGGCTGAGATGGGGAATCGCTGAATTTTGGACTCGGCCGGTGACAAAATGTTCCAAACACACCCCATGCACAACTCCACCGGGGAAGGTGCCAGACAGGAGTTCTCCTGGTAGTTTTTACACTACCTTGGTAGGCAGCTGAAAGGCACCACAAAAGTTGTTCTTCCTGCTTTCTGGGCTGAGATGGGGAACCGCTGAATTTTGGAGTCGGCCGGTGACAAAATGTTCCAAACACACCCCATGCACAACTCCACCGGGGAAGGTGCCAGACAGGAGTTCTCTGGGTAGTTTTTACACTACCTTGGTAGGCATCTGAAAGACACCACAAAAGTTGTTCTACCTGCTTTGTGGGCTGAGATGGGGAATCGCTGAATTTTGGACTCGGCCGGTGACAAAATGTTCCAAACACACCCCATGCAAAACTCCACCGGGGAAGGTGCCAGACAGGAGTTCTCCTGGTAGTTTTTACACTACCTTGGTAGGCATCTGAAAGACACCACAAAAGTTGTTCTACCTGCTTTCTGGGCTGAGATGGGGAACCGCTGAATTTTGGAGTCGGCCGGTGACAAAATGTTCCAAACACACCCCATGCACAACTCCACCGGGGAAGGTGCCAGACAGGAGTTCTCTTGGTAGTTTTTACACTACCTTGGTAGGCATCTGAAAGACACCACAAAAGTTGTTCTACCTGCTTTCTGGGCTGAGATGGGGAATCGCTGAATTTTGGACTCGGCCGGTGACAAAATGTTCCAAACACACCCCATGCACAACTCCACCGGGGAAGGTGCCAGACAGGAGTTCTCTTGGTAGTTTTTACACTACCTTGGTAGGCAGCTGAAAGGCACCACAAAAGTTGTTCTACCTGCTTTCTGGGCTGAGATGGGGAACCGCTGAATTTTGGACTCGGCTGGTGACAAAATGTTCCAAACACACCCCATGCACAACTCCACCGGGGAAGGTGCCAGACAGGAGTTCTCCTGGTAGTTTTTACATTGCTCCGGTAGGCATCTGAAAGACACCACAAAAGTTGTTCTACCTGCTTTGTGGGCTGAGATGGGGAACCGCTGAATTTTGGAGTCGGCCGTTGACAAAATGTTCCAAACACACCCCATGCACAACTCCACCGGGGAAGGTGCCAGACAGGAGTTCTCCTGGTAGTTTTTACACTACCTTGGTAGGCATCTGAAAGACACCACAAAAGTTGTTCTACCTGCTTTCTGGGCTGAGATGGGGAATCGCTGAATTTTGGACTCGGCCGGTGACAAAATGTTCCAAACACACCCCATGCACAACTCCACCGGGGAAGGTGCCAGACAGGAGTTCTCCTGGTAGTTTTTACACTACCTTGGTAGGCAGCTGAAAGGCACCACAAAAGTTGGTCTTCCTGCTTTCTGGGCTGAGATGGGGAACCGCTGAATTTTGGAGTCGGCCGGTGACAAAATGTTCCAAACACACCCCATGCACAACTCCACCGGGGAAGGTGCCAGACAGGAGTTCTCTGGGTAGTTTTTACACTACCTTGGTAGGCATCTGAAAGACACCACAAAAGTTGTTCTACCTGCTTTGTGGGCTGAGATGGGGAATCGCTGAATTTTGGACTCGGCTGGTGACAAAATGTTCCAAACACACCCCATGCAAAACTCCACTGGGGAAGGTGCCAGACAGGAGTTCTCCTGGTAGTTTTTACACTACCTTGGTAGGCATCTGAAAGACACCACAAAAGTTGTTCTACCTGCTTTCTGGGCTGAGATGGGGAACCGCTGAATTTTGGAGTCGGCCGTTGACAAAATGTTCCAAACACACCCCATGCACAACTCCACCGGGGAAGGTGCCAGACAGGAGTTCTCTTGGTAGTTTTTACACTACCTTGGTAGGCATCTGAAAGACACCACAAAAGTTGTTCTACCTGCTTTGTGGGCTGAGATGGGGAATCGCTGAATTTTGGACTCGGCCGGTGACAAAATGTTCCAAACACACCCCATGCACAACTCCACCGGGGAAGGTGCCAGACAGGAGTTCTCTTGGTAGTTTTTACACTACCTTGGTAGGCAGCTGAAAGGCACCACAAAAGTTGTTCTACCTGCTTTCTGGGCTGAGATGGGGAACCGCTGAATTTTGGACTCGGCTGGTGACAAAATGTTCCAAACACACCCCATGCACAACTCCACCGGGGAAGGTGCCAGACAGGAGTTCTCCTGGTAGTTTTTACACTACCTTGGTAGGCAGCTGAAAGGCACCACAAAAGTTGTTCTTCCTGCTTTGTGGGCTGAGATGGGGAATCGCTGAATTTTGGACTCGGCCGGTGACAAAATGTTCCAAACACACCCCATGCACAACTCCACCGGGGAAGGTGCCAGACAGGAGTTCTCCTGGTAGTTTTTACATTGCTCCGGTAGGCATCTGAAAGACACCACAAAAGTTGTTCTACCTGCTTTCTGGGCTGAGATGGGGAATCGCTGAATTTTGGAGTCGGCCGGTGACAAAATGTTCCAAACACACCCCATGCACAACTCCACCGGGGAAGGTGCCAGACAGGAGTTCTCTTGGTAGTTTTTACACTACCTTGGTAGGCATCTGAAAGACACCACAAAAGTTGTTCTACCTGCTTTGTGGGCTGAGATGGGGAATCGCTGAATTTTGGAGTCGGCCGGTGACAAAATGTTCCAAACACACCCCATGCACAACTCCACCGGGGAAGGTGACAGACAGGAGTTCTCTTGGTAGTTTTTACACTACCTTGGTAGGCAGCTGAAAGGCACCACAAAAGTTGTTCTACCTGCTTTCTGGGCTGAGATGGGGAACCACTGAATTTTGGACTCGGCCGGTGACAAAATGTTCCAAACACACCCCATGCACAACTCCACCGGGGAAGGTGCCAGACAGGAGTTCTCCTGGTAGTTTTTACATTGCTCCGGTAGGCATCTGAAAGGCACCACAAAAGTTGTTCTACCTGCTTTCTGGGCTGAGATGGGGAATCGCTGAATTTTGGAGTCGGCTGGTGGCAAAATGTTCCAAACACACCCCATGCACAACTCCACCGGGGAAGGTGCCAGACAGGAGTTCTCCTGGTAGTTTTTACACTACCTTGGTAGGCATCTGAAAGACACCACAAAAGTTGTTCTACCTGCTTTGTGGGCTGAGATGGGGAACCGCTGAATTTTGGAGTCGGCCGTTGACAAAATGTTCCAAACACACCCCATGCACAACTCCACCGGGGAAGGTGCCAGACAGGAGTTCTCTTGGTAGTTTTTACAACTACCTTGGTAGGCATCTGAAAGACACCACAAAAGTTGTTCTACCTGCTTTCTGGGCTGAGATGGGGAACCGCTGAATTTTGGACTCGGCTGGTGACAAAATGTTCCAAACACACCCCATGCACAACTCCACCGGGGAAGGTGCCAGACAGGAGTTCTCCTGGTAGTTTTTACACTACCTTGGTAGGCAGCTGAAAGGCACCACAAAAGTTGTTCTTCCTGCTTTGTGGGCTGAGATGGGGAATCGCTGAATTTTGGACTCGGCCGGTGACAAAATGTTCCAAACACACCCCATGCACAACTCCACCGGGGAAGGTGCCAGACAGGAGTTCTCCTGGTAGTTTTTTACACTACCTTGGTAGGCATCTGAAAGACACCACAAAAGTTGTTCTACCTGCTTTCTGGGCTGAGATGGGGAACCGCTGAATTTTGGAGTCGGCCGGTGACAAAATGTTCCAAACACACCCCATGCACAACTCCACCGGGAAGGTGCCAGACAGGAGTTCTCTTGGTAGTTTTTACACTACCTTGGTAGGCATCTGAAAGACACCACAAAAGTTGTTCTACCTGCTTTGTGGGCTGAGATGGGGAATCGCTGAATTTTGGACTCGGCCGGTGACAAAATGTTCCAAACACACCCCATGCACAACTCCACCGGGGAAGGTGACAGACAGGAGTTCTCTTGGTAGTTTTTACACTACCTTGGTAGGCAGCTGAAAGGCACCACAAAAGTTGTTCTACCTGCTTCTGGGCTGAGATGGGGAACCGCTGAATTTTGGACTCGGCCGGTGACAAAATGTTCCAAACACACCCCATGCACAACTCCACCGGGGAAGGTGACAGACAGGAGTTCTCTTGGTAGTTTTTACACTACCTTGGTAGGCAGCTGAAAGGCACCACAAAAGTTGTTCTACCTGCTTTCTGGGCTGAGATGGGGAATCGCTGAATTTTGGACTCGGCCGGTGACAAAATGTTCCAAACACACCCCCTGCACAACTCCACCGGGGAAGGTGCCAGACAGGAGTTCTCTTGGTAGTTTTTACACTACCTTGGTAGGCAGCTGAAAGGCACCACAAAAGTTGTTCTACCCTGCTTTCTGGGCTGAGATGGGGAACCGCTGAATTTTGGACTCGGCTGGTGACAAAATGTTCCAAACACACCCCATGCACAACTCCACCGGGGAAGGTGCCAGACAGGAGTTCTCCTGGTAGTTTTTACACTACCTTGGTAGGCATTTGAAAGGCACCACAAAAGTTGTTCTTCCTGCTTTCTGGGCTGAGATGGGGAACCGCTGAATTTGGACTCGGCCGGTGACAAAATGTTCCAAACACACCCCATGCAAAACTCCACCGGGGAAGGTGCCAGACAGGAGTTCTCCTGGTAGTTTTTTACACTACCTTGGTAGGCATTTGAAAGGCACCACAAAAGTTGTTCTTCCTGCTTTCTGGGCTGAGATGGGGGAACCGCTGAATTTTGGAGTCGGCCGGTGACAAAATGTTCCAAACACACCCCATGCACAACTCCACCGGGGAAGGTGCCAGACAGGAGTTCTCTTGGTAGTTTTTACACTACCTTGGTAGGCATCTGAAAGACACCACAAAAGTTGTTCTACCTGCTTTCTGGGCTGAGATGGGGAAACGCTGAATTTTGGACTCGGCTGGTGACAAAATGTTCCAAACACACCCCATGCACAACTCCACCGGGGAAGGTGCCAGACAGGAGTTCTCCTGGTAGTTTTTACACTACCTTGGTAGGCATCTGAAAGACACCACAAAAGTTGTTCTACCTGCTTTCTGGGCTGAGATGGGGAACCGCTGAATTTTGGACTCGGCCGGTGACAAAATGTTCCAAACACACCCCATGCACAACTCCACCGGGGAAGGTGCCAGACAGGAAGTTCTCCTGGTAGTTTTTACACTACCTTGGTAGGCAGCTGAAAGACACCACAAAAGTTGTTCTACCTGCTTTCTGGGCTGAGATGGGGAACCGCTGAATTTTGGACTCGGCTGGTGACAAAATGTTCCAAACACACCCCATGCACAACTCCACCGGGGAAGGTGCCAGACAGGAGTTCTCCTGGTAGTTTTTACATTGCTCCGGTAGGCATCTGAAAGACACCACAAAAGTTGTTCTACCTGCTTTGTGGGCTGAGATGGGGAACCGCTGAATTTTGGAGTCGGCCGTTGACAAAATGTTCCAAACACACCCCATGCACAACTCCACCGGGGAAGGTGCCAGACAGGAGTTCTCCTGGTAGTTTTTACACTACCTTGGTAGGCATCTGAAAGACACCACAAAAGTTGTTCTACCTGCTTTCTGGGCTGAGATGGGGAATCGCTGAATTTTGGACTCGGCCGGTGACAAAATGTTCCAAACACACCCCATGCACAACTCCACCGGGGAAGGTGCCAGACAGGAGTTCTCCTGGTAGTTTTTACACTACCTTGGTAGGCAGCTGAAAGGCACCACAAAAGTTGGTCTTCCTGCTTTCTGGGCTGAGATGGGGAACCGCTGAATTTTGGAGTCGGCCGGTGACAAAATGTTCCAAACACACCCCATGCACAACTCCACCGGGGAAGGTGCCAGACAGGAGTTCTCTGGGTAGTTTTTACACTACCTTGGTAGGCATCTGAAAGACACCACAAAAGTTGTTCTACCTGCTTTGTGGGCTGAGATGGGGAATCGCTGAATTTTGGACTCGGCCGGTGACAAAATGTTCCAAACACACCCCATGCAAAACTCCACCGGGGAAGGTGCCAGACAGGAGTTCTCCTGGTAGTTTTTACACTACCTTGGTAGGCATCTGAAAGACACCACAAAAGTTGTTCTACCTGCTTTCTGGGCTGAGATGGGGAACCGCTGAATTTTGGAGTCGGCCGTTGACAAAATGTTCCAAACACACCCCATGCACAACTCCACCGGGGAAGGTGCCAGACAGGAGTTCTCTTGGTAGTTTTTACACTACCTTGGTAGGCATCTGAAAGACACCACAAAAGTTGTTCTACCTGCTTTGTGGGCTGAGATGGGGAATCGCTGAATTTTGGACTCGGCCGGTGACAAAATGTTCCAAACACACCCCATGCACAACTCCACCGGGGAAGGTGCCAGACAGGAGTTCTCTTGGTAGTTTTTACACTACCTTGGTAGGCAGCTGAAAGGCACCACAAAAGTTGTTCTACCTGCTTTCTGGGCTGAGATGGGGAACCGCTGAATTTTGGACTCGGCTGGTGACAAAATGTTCCAAACACACCCCATGCACAACTCCACCGGGGAAGGTGCCAGACAGGAGTTCTCCTGGTAGTTTTTACACTACCTTGGTAGGCAGCTGAAAGGCACCACAAAAGTTGTTCTTCCTGCTTTGTGGGCTGAGATGGGGAATCGCTGAATTTTGGACTCGGCCGGTGACAAAATGTTCCAAACACACCCCATGCACAACTCCACCGGGGAAGGTGCCAGACAGGAGTTCTCCTGGTAGTTTTTACATTGCTCCGGTAGGCATCTGAAAGACACCACAAAAGTTGTTCTACCTGCTTTCTGGGCTGAGATGGGGAATCGCTGAATTTTGGAGTCGGCCGGTGACAAAATGTTCCAAACACACCCCATGCACAACTCCACCGGGGAAGGTGCCAGACAGGAGTTCTCTTGGTAGTTTTTACACTACCTTGGTAGGCATCTGAAAGACACCACAAAAGTTGTTCTACCTGCTTTGTGGGCTGAGATGGGGAATCGCTGAATTTTGGAGTCGGCCGGTGACAAAATGTTCCAAACACACCCCATGCACAACTCCACCGGGGAAGGTGACAGACAGGAGTTCTCTTGGTAGTTTTTACACTACCTTGGTAGGCAGCTGAAAGGCACCACAAAAGTTGTTCTACCTGCTTTCTGGGCTGAGATGGGGAACCACTGAATTTTGGACTCGGCCGGTGACAAAATGTTCCAAACACACCCCATGCACAACTCCACCGGGGAAGGTGCCAGACAGGAGTTCTCCTGGTAGTTTTTACATTGCTCCGGTAGGCATCTGAAAGGCACCACAAAAGTTGTTCTACCTGCTTTCTGGGCTGAGATGGGGAATCGCTGAATTTTGGAGTCGGCTGGTGGCAAAATGTTCCAAACACACCCCATGCACAACTCCACCGGGGAAGGTGCCAGACAGGAGTTCTCCTGGTAGTTTTTACACTACCTTGGTAGGCATCTGAAAGACACCACAAAAGTTGTTCTACCTGCTTTGTGGGCTGAGATGGGGAACCGCTGAATTTTGGAGTCGGCCGTTGACAAAATGTTCCAAACACACCCCATGCACAACTCCACCGGGGAAGGTGCCAGACAGGAGTTCTCTTGGTAGTTTTTACACTACCTTGGTAGGCATCTGAAAGACACCACAAAAGTTGTTCTACCTGCTTTGTGGGCTGAGATGGGGAATCGCTGAATTTTGGACTCGGCCGGTGACAAAATGTTCCAAACACACCCCATGCACAACTCCACCGGGGAAGGTGACAGACAGGAGTTCTCTTGGTAGTTTTTACACTACCTTGGTAGGCAGCTGAAAGGCACCACAAAAGTTGTTCTACCTGCTTTCTGGGCTGAGATGGGGAACCGCTGAATTTTGGACTCGGCTGGTGACAAAATGTTCCAAACACACCCCATGCACAACTCCACCGGGGAAGGTGCCAGACAGGAGTTCTCCTGGTAGTTTTTACACTACCTTGGTAGGCAGCTGAAAGGCACCACAAAAGTTGTTCTTCCTGCTTTGTGGGCTGAGATGGGGAATCGCTGAATTTTGGACTCGGCCGGTGACAAAATGTTCCAAACACACCCCATGCACAACTCCACCGGGGAAGGTGCCAGACAGGAGTTCTCCTGGTAGTTTTTACACTACCTTGGTAGGCATCTGAAAGACACCACAAAAGTTGTTCTACCTGCTTTCTGGGCTGAGATGGGGAACCGCTGAATTTTGGAGTCGGCCGGTGACAAAATGTTCCAAACACACCCCATGCACAACTCCACCGGGGAAGGTGCCAGACAGGAGTTCTCTTGGTAGTTTTTACACTACCTTGGTAGGCATCTGAAAGACACCACAAAAGTTGTTCTACCTGCTTTGTGGGCTGAGATGGGGAATCGCTGAATTTTGGACTCGGCCGGTGACAAAATGTTCCAAACACACCCCATGCACAACTCCACCGGGGAAGGTGACAGACAGGAGTTCTCTTGGTAGTTTTTACACTACCTTGGTAGGCAGCTGAAAGGCACCACAAAAGTTGTTCTACCTGCTTTCTGGGCTGAGATGGGGAACCGCTGAATTTTGGACTCGGCCGGTGACAAAATGTTCCAAACACACCCCATGCACAACTCCACCGGGGAAGGTGCCAGACAGGAGTTCTCTTGGTAGTTTTTACACTACCTTGGTAGGCATTTGAAAGGCACCACAAAAGTTGTTCTACCTGCTTTCTGGGCTGAGATGGGGAATCGCTGAATTTTGGACTCGGCCGGTGACAAAATGTTCCAAACACACCCCCTGCACAACTCCACCGGGGAAGGTGCCAGACAGGAGTTCTCTTGGTAGTTTTTACACTACCTTGGTAGGCAGCTGAAAGGCACCACAAAAGTTGTTCTACCTGCTTTCTGGGCTGAGATGGGGAACCGCTGAATTTTGGACTCGGCTGGTGACAAAATGTTCCAAACACACCCCATGCACAACTCCACCGGGGAAGGTGCCAGACAGGAGTTCTCCTGGTAGTTTTTACACTACCTTGGTAGGCATTTGAAAGGCACCACAAAAGTTGTTCTTCCTGCTTTCTGGGCTGAGATGGGGAACCGCTGAATTTTGGAGTCGGCCGGTGACAAAATGTTCCAAACACACCCCATGCACAACTCCACCGGGGAAGGTGCCAGACAGGAGTTCTCCTGGTAGTTTTTACACTACCTTGGTAGGCATTTGAAAGGCACCACAAAAGTTGTTCTTCCTGCTTTCTGGGCTGAGATGGGGAACCGCTGAATTTTGGAGTCGGCCGGTGACAAAATGTTCCAAACACACCCCATGCACAACTCCACCGGGGAAGGTGCCAGACAGGAGTTCTCTTGGTAGTTTTTACACTACCTTGGTAGGCATCTGAAAGACACCACAAAAGTTGTTCTACCTGCTTTCTGGGCTGAGATGGGGAAACGCTGAATTTTGGACTCGGCTGGTGACAAAATGTTCCAAACACACCCCATGCACAACTCCACCGGGGAAGGTGCCAGACAGGAGTTCTCCTGGTAGTTTTTACACTACCTTGGTAGGCATCTGAAAGACACCACAAAAGTTGTTCTACCTGCTTTCTGGGCTGAGATGGGGAACCGCTGAATTTTGGACTCGGCCGGTGACAAAATGTTCCAAACACACCCCATGCACAACTCCACCGGGGAAGGTGCCAGACAGGAAGTTCTCCTGGTAGTTTTTACACTACCTTGGTAGGCAGCTGAAAGACACCACAAAAGTTGTTCTACCTGCTTTCTGGGCTGAGATGGGGAATCGCTGAATTTTGGAGTCGGCCGGTGACAAAATGTTCCAAACACCCCATGCACAACTCCACCGGGGAAGGTGCCAGACAGGAGTTGTCTTAGTAGTTTTTACACTACCTTGGTAGGCATTTGAAAGACATCACAAAAGTTGTTCTACCTGCTTTCTGGGCTGAGATGGGGAATCGCTGAATTTTGGACTCGGCCTGTGACAAAATGTTCCAAACACACCCCATGCACAACTCCACCGGGGAAGGTGCCAGACAGGAGTTCTCCTGGTAGTTTTTACACTCCCCCGGTAGGCAGCTGAAAGGGACCACAAAAGTTGTTCTTCCTGCTTTCTGGCCTGAGATGGGGAATCGCTGAATTTTGGACTCGGCCGGTGACAAAATGTTCCAAACACACCCCATGCACAACTCCACCGGGGAAGGTGCCAGACAGGAGTTCTCCTGGTAGTTTTTACACTACCTTGGTAGGCAGCTGAAAGGCACCACAAAAGTTGTTCTACCTGCTTTCTGGGCTGAGATGGGGAACCGCTGAATTTTGGACTCGGCTGGTGACAAAATGTTCCAAACACACCCCCTGCACAACTCCACCACGGAAGGTGCCAGACAGGAGTTCTCCTGGTAGTTTTTACACTACCTTGGTAGGCATCTGAAAGACACCACAAAAGTTGTTCTACCTGCTTTATGGGCTGAGATGGGGAATCGCTGAATTTTGGACTCGGCCGGTGACAAAATGTTCCAAACACCCCATGCACAACTCCACCGGGGAAGGTGCCAGACAGGAGTTGTCTTAGTAGTTTTTACACTACCTTGGTAGGCATCTGAAAGACATCACAAAAGTTGTTCTACCTGCTTTCTGGGCTGAGATGGGGAAACGCTGAATTTTGGAGTCGGCTGGTGACAAAATGTTCCAAACACACCCCATGCACAACTCCACCGGGGAAGGTGCCAGACAGGAGTTCTCCTGGTAGTTTTTACATTGCTCCGGTAGGCATCTGAAAGACACCACAAAAGTTGTTCTACCTGCTTTCTGGGCTGAGATGGGGAACCGCTGAATTTTGGACTCCGCTGGTGACAAAATGTTCCAAACACACCCCATGCACAACTCCACCGGGGAAGGTGCCAGACAGGAGTTCTCCTGGTAGTTTTTACACTACCTTGGTAGGCAGCTGAAAGGCACCACAAAAGTTGTTCTTCCTGCTTTCTGGGCTGAGATGGGGAACCGCTGAATTTTGGAGTCGGCCGGTGACAAAATGTTCCAAACACACCCCATGCACAACTCCACCGGGGAAGGTGCCAGACAGGAGTTCTCTTGGTAGTTTTTACACTACCTTGGTAGGCATCTGAAAGACACCAAAAAAGTTGTTCTACCTGCTTTGTGGGCTGAGATGGGGAATCGCTGAATTTTGGACTCGGCCGGTGACAAAATGTTCCAAACACACCCCATGCAAAACTCCACCGGGGAAGGTGCCAGACAGGAGTTCTCCTGGTAGTTTTTACATTGCTCTGGTAGGCATCTGAAAGACACCACAAAAGTTGTTCTACCTGCTTTCTGGGCTGAGATGGGGAATCGCTGAATTTTGGACTCGGCCGGTGACAAAATGTTCCAAACACACCCCATGCACAACTCCACCGGGGAAGGTGCCAGACAGGAGTTCTCTTGGTAGTTTTTACACTACCTTGGTAGGCATTTGAAAGGCACCACAAAAGTTGTTCTTCCTGCTTTCTGGGCTGAGATGGGGAACCGCTGAATTTTGGAGTCGGCCGGTGACAAAATGTTCCAAACACACCCCATGCACAACTCCACCGGGGAAGGTGCCAGACAGGAGTTCTCTTGGTAGTTTTTACACTACCTTGGTAGGCATCTGAAAGACACGACAAAAGTTGTTCTACCTGCTTTCTGGGCTGAGATGGGGAACCGCTGAATTTTGGAGTCGGCCGGTGACAAAATGTTCCAAACACACCCCATGCACAACTCCACCGGGGAAGGTGCCAGACAGGAGTTCTCCTGGTAGTTTTTACACTACCTTGGTAGGCAGCTGAAAGACACCACAAAAGTTGTTCTACCTGCTTTCTGGGCTGAGATGGGGAATCGCTGAATTTTGGACTCGGCCGGTGACAAAATGTTCCAAACACCCCATGCACAACTCCACCGGGGAAGGTGCCAGACAGGAGTTGTCTTAGTAGTTTTTACACTACCTTGGTAGGCATCTGAAAGACATCACAAAAGTTGTTCTACCTGCTTTCTGGGCTGAGATGGGGAAACGCTGAATTTTGGAGTCGGCTGGTGACAAAATGTTCCAAACACACCCCATGCACAACTCCACCGGGGAAGGTGCCAGACAGGAGTTCTCCTGGTAGTTTTTACACTACCTTGGTAGGCAGCTGAAAGGGACCACAAAAGTTGTTCTACCTGCTTTCTGGGCTGAGATGGGGAACCGCTGAATTTTGGAGTCGGCTGGTGACAAAATGTTCCAAACACACCCCATGCACAACTCCACCGGGGAAGGTGCCAGACAGGAGTTCTCCTGGTAGTTTTTACACTACCTTGGTAGGCAGCTGAAAGGCACCACAAAAGTTGTTCTTCCTGCTTTCTGGGCTGAGATGGGGAACCGCTGAATTTTGGACTCGGCTGGTGACAAAATGTTCCAAACACACCCCATGCACAACTCCACCGGGGAAGGTGCCAGACAGGAGTTCTCCTGGTAGTTTTTACACTACCTTGGTAGGCATCTGAAAGACACGACAAAAGTTGTTCTACCTGCTTTCTGGGCTGAGATGGGGAACCGCTGAATTTTGGACTCGGCCGGTGACAAAATGTTCCAAACACACCCCATGCACAACTCCACCGGGAAAGGTGCCAGACAGGAGTTCTCTTAGTAGTTTTTACATTGCTCCGGTAGGCATCTGAAAGACACCACAAAAGTTGTTCTACCTGCTTTCTGGGCTGAGATGGGGAACCGCTGAATTTTGGAGTCGGCCGTTGACAAAATGTTCCAAACACACCCCATGCACAACTCCACCGGGGAAGGTGCCAGACAGGAGTTCTCCTGGTAGTTTTTACACTACCTTGGTAGGCATCTGAAAGACACCACAAAAGTTGTTCTACCTGCTTTCTGGGCTGAGATGGGGAACCGCTGAATTTTGGAGTCGGCCGTTGACAAAATGTTCCAAACACACCCCATGCACAACTCCACCGGGGAAGGTGCCAGACAGGAGTTCTCTTGGTAGTTTTTACACTACCTTGGTAGGCATCTGAAAGACACCACAAAAGTTGTTCTACCTGCTTTCTGGGCTGAGATGGGGAATCGCTGAATTTTGGACTCGGCCGGTGACAAAATGTTCCAAACACACCCCATGCACAACTCCACCGGGGAAGGTGCCAGACAGGAGTTCTCTTGGTAGTTTTTACACTACCTTGGTAGGCAGCTGAAAGGCACCACAAAAGTTGTTCTACCTGCTTTCTGGGCTGAGATGGGGAACCGCTGAATTTTGGACTCGGCTGGTGACAAAATGTTCCAAAAACACCCCATGCACAACTCCACCGGGGAAGGTGCCAGACAGGAGTTCTCCTGGTAGTTTTTACACTACCTTGGTAGGCATCTGAAAGACACCACAAAAGTTGTTCTACCTGCTTTCTGGGCTGAGATGGGGAAACGCTGAATTTTGGAGTCGGCTGGTGACAAAATGTTCCAAACACACCCCATGCACAACTCCACCGGGGAAGGTGCCAGACAGGAGTTCTCGTGGTAGTTTTTACACTACCTTGGTAGGCAGCTGAAAGGCACCACAAAAGTTGTTCTACCTGCTTTCTGGGCTGAGATGGGGAACCGCTGAATTTTGGACTCGGCCGGTGACAAAATGTTCCAAACACACCCCATGCACAACTCCACCGGGGAAGGTGCCAGACAGGAGTTCTCTTGGTAGTTTTTACACTACCTTGGTAGGCAGCTGAAAGGCACCACAAAAGTTGTTCTACCTGCTTTCTGGGCTGAGATGGGGAACCGCTGAATTTTGGACTCGGCCGGTGACAAAATGTTCCAAACACACCCCATGCACAACTCCACCGGGGAAGGTGCCAGACAGGAGTTCTCTTGGTAGTTTTTACACTACCTTGGTAGGCATCTGAAAGACACCACAAAAGTTGTTCTACCTGCTTTCTGGGCTGAGATGGGGAATCGCTGAATTTTGGACTCGGCCGGTGACAAAATGTTCCAAACACACCCCATGCACAACTCCACCGGGGAAGGTGCCAGACAGGAGTTCTCCTGGTAGTTTTTACACTACCTTGGTAGGCATCTGAAAGACACCACAAAAGTTGTTCTACCTGCTTTCTGGGCTGAGATGGGGAACCGCTGAATTTTGGAGTCGGCTGGTGGCAAAATGTTCCAAATACACCCCCTGCACAACTCCACCGGGGAAGGTGCCAGACAGGAGTTCTCCTGGTAGTTTTTACATTGCTCCGGTAGGCATCTGAAAGACACCACAAAAGTTGTTCTACCTGCTTTGTGGGCTGAGATGGGGAACCGCTGAATTTTGGACTCGGCCGTTGACAAAATGTTCCAAACACACCCCATGCACAACTCCACCGGGGAAGGTGCCAGACAGGAGTTCTCCTGGTAGTTTTTACACTACCTTGGTAGGCATCTGAAAGACACCACAAAAGTTGTTCTACCTGCTTTCTGGGCTGAGATGGGGAACCGCTGAATTTTGGAGTCGGCCGTTGAAAAAATGTTCCAAACACACCCCATGCACAACTCCACCGGGGAAGGTGCCAGACAGGAGTTCTCTTGGTAGTTTTTACACTACCTTGGTAGGCATCTGAAAGGCACCAGAAAACTTGTTCTACCTGCTTTCTGGGCTGAGATGGGGAATCGCTGAATTTTGGACTCGGCCGGTGACAAAATGTTCCAAACACACCCCATGCACAACTCCACCGGGGAAGGTGCCAGACAGGAGTTCTCTTGGTAGTTTTTACACTACCTTGGTAGGCAGCTGAAAGGCACCACAAAAGTTGTTCTACCTGCTTTCTGGGCTGAGATGGGGAACCGCTGAATTTTGGACTCGGCCGGTGACAAAATGTTCCAAACACACCCCATGCACAACTCCACCGGGGAAGGTGCCAGACAGGAGTTCTCCTGGTAGTTTTTACACTACCTTGGTAGGCAGCTGAAAGGCACCACAAAAGTTGTTCTTCCTGCTTTCTGGGCTGAGATGGGGAACCGCTGAATTTTGGAGTCGGCCGGTGACAAAATGTTCCAAACACACCCCATGCACAACTCCACCGGGGAAGGTGCCAGACAGGAGTTCTCTTGGTAGTTTTTACACTACCTTGGTAGGCATCTGAAAGGCACCACAAAAGTTGTTCTACCTGCTTTCTGGGCTGAGATGGGGAATCGCTGAATTTTGGAGTCGGCCGGTGACAAAATGTTCCAAACACACCCCATGCACAACTCCACCGGGGAAGGTGCCAGACAGGAGTTCTCCTGGTAGTTTTTACACTACCTTGGTAGGCAGCTGAAAGGCACCACAAAAGTTGTTCTTCCTGCTTTCTGGGCTGAGATGGGGAACCGCTAAATTTTGGAGTCGGCCGGTGACAAAATGTTCCAAACACACCCCATGCACAACTCCACCGGGGAAGGTGCCAGACAGGAGTTCTCCTGGTAGTTTTTACACTACCTTGGTAGGCAGCTGAAAGGCACCACAAAAGTTGTTCTACCTGCTTTCTGGGCTGAGATGGGGAACCGCTGAATTTTGGACTCGGCTGGTGACAAAATGTTCCAAACACACCCCATGCACAACTCCACCACGGAAGGTGCCAGACAGGAGTTCTCCTGGTAGTTTTTACACTACCTTGGTAGGCATCTGAAAGACACGACAAAAGTTGTTCTACCTGCTTTCTGGGCTGAGATGGGGAACCGCTGAATTTTGGAGTCGGCTGGTGGCAAAATGTTCCAAACACACCCCCTGCACAACTCCACCGGGGAAGGTGCCAGACAGGAGTTCTCCTGGTAGTTTTTACACTACCTTGGTAGGCATCTGAAAGACATCACAAAAGTTGTTCTACCTGCTTTCTGGGCTGAGATGGGGAAACGCTGAATTTTGGAGTCGGCTGGTGACAAAATGTTCCAAACACACCCCATGCACAACTCCACCGGGGAAGGTGCCAGACAGGAGTTCTCTTGGTAGTTTTTACACTACCTTGGTAGGCAGCTGAAAGGCACCACAAAAGTTGTTCTACCTGCTTTCTGGGCTGAGATGGGGAACCGCTGAATTTTGGACTCGGCCGGTGACAAAATGTTCCAAACACACCCCATGCACAACTCCACCGGGGAAGGTGCCAGACAGGAGTTCTCTTGGTAGTTTTTACACTACCTTGGTAGGCAGCTGAAAGGCACCACAAAAGTTGTTCTTCCTGCTTTCTGGGCTGAGATGGGGAACCGCTGAATTTTGGACTCGGCTGGTGACAAAATGTTCCAAACACACCCCATGCACAACTCCACCGGGGAAGGTGCCAGACAGGAGTTCTCTTGGTAGTTTTTACACTACCTTGGTAGGCAGCTGAAAGACACCACAAAAGTTGTTCTACCTGCTTTCTGGGCTGAGATGGGGAATCGCTGAATTTTGGAGTCGGCCGGTGACAAAATGTTCCAAACACACCCCATGCAAAATTCCACCGGGGAAGGTGCCAGACAGGAGTTCTCTTGGTAGTTTTTACACTACCTTGGTAGGCATCTGAAAGACACCACAAAAGTTGTTCTACCTGCTTTCTGGGCTGAGATGGGGAAACGCTGAATTTTGGAGTCGGCTGGTGACAAAATGTTCCAAACACACCCCATGCACAACTCCACCGGGGAAGGTGCCAGACAGGAGTTCTCGTGGTAGTTTTTACACTACCTTGGTAGGCATCTGAAAGGCACCACAAAAGTTGTTCTTCCTGCTTTCTGGGCTGAGATGGGGAACCGCTGAATTTTGGACTCGGCCGGTGACAAAATGTTCCAAACACACCCCATGCAAAACTCCACCGGGGAAGGTGCCAGACAGGAGTTCTCCTGGTAGTTTTTACACTACCTTGGTAGGCATTTGAAAGGCACCACAAAAGTTGTTCTTCCTGCTTTCTGGGCTGAGATGGGGAACCGCTGAATTTTGGAGTCGGCCGTTGACAAAATGTTCCAAACACACCCCATGCACAACTCCACCGGGGAAGGTGCCAGACAGGAGTTGTCTTAGTAGTTTTTACACTACCTTGGTAGGCATCTGAAAGACATCACAAAAGTTGTTCTACCTGCTTTCTGGGCTGAGATGGGGAAACGCTGAATTTTGGAGTCGGCTGGTGACAAAATGTTCCAAACACACCCCATGCACAACTCCACCGGGGAAGGTGCCAGACAGGAGTTCTCCTGGTAGTTTTTACACTACCTTGGTAGGCAGCTGAAAGGGACCACAAAAGTTGTTCTACCTGCTTTCTGGGCTGAGATGGGGAACCGCTGAATTTTGGAGTCGGCTGGTGACAAAATGTTCCAAACACACCCCATGCACAACTCCACCGGGGAAGGTGCCAGACAGGAGTTCTCCTGGTAGTTTTTACACTACCTTGGTAGGCAGCTGAAAGGCACCACAAAAGTTGTTCTTCCTGCTTTCTGGGCTGAGATGGGGAACCGCTGAATTTTGGACTCGGCTGGTGACAAAATGTTCCAAACACACCCCATGCACAACTCCACCGGGGAAGGTGCCAGACAGGAGTTCTCCTGGTAGTTTTTACACTACCTTGGTAGGCATCTGAAAGACACGACAAAAGTTGTTCTACCTGCTTTCTGGGCTGAGATGGGGAACCGCTGAATTTTGGACACGGCCGGTGACAAAATGTTCCAAACACACCCCATGCACAACTCCACCGGGAAAGGTGCCAGACAGGAGTTCTCTTAGTAGTTTTTACATTGCTCCGGTAGGCATCTGAAAGACACCACAAAAGTTGTTCTACCTGCTTTCTGGGCTGAGATGGGGAACCGCTGAATTTTGGACTCGGCCGGTGACAAAATGTTCCAAACACACCCCATGCACAACTCCACCGGGGAAGGTGCCAGACAGGAGTTCTCCTGGTAGTTTTTACACTACCTTGGTAGGCATCTGAAAGACACCACAAAAGTTGTTCTACCTGCTTTCTGGGCTGAGATGGGGAACCGCTGAATTTTGGAGTCGGCTGGTGACAAAATGTTCCAAACACACCCCATGCACAACTCCACCGGGGAAGGTGCCAGACAGGAGTTCTCTTGGTAGTTTTTACACTACCTTGGTAGGCAGCTGAAAGGCACCACAAAAGTTGTTCTACCTGCTTTCTGGGCTGAGATGGGGAACCGCTGAATTTTGGACTCGGCCGGTGACAAAATGTTCCAAACACACCCCATGCACAACTCCACCGGGGAAGGTGCCAGACAGGAGTTCTCTTGGTAGTTTTTACACTACCTTGGTAGGCAGCTGAAAGGCACCACAAAAGTTGTTCTACCTGCTTTCTGGGCTGAGATGGGGAACCGCTGAATTTTGGAGTCGGCTGGTGACAAAATGTTCCAAACACACCCCATGCACAACTCCACCGGGGAAGGTGCCAGACAGGAGTTCTCCTGGTAGTTTTTACACTACCTTGGTAGGCAGCTGAAAGGGACCACAAAAGTTGTTCTACCTGCTTTCTGGGCTGAGATGGGGAACCGCTGAATTTTGGAGTCGGCTGGTGACAAAATGTTCCAAACACACCCCATGCACAACTCCACCGGGGAAGGTGCCAGACAGGAGTTCTCCTGGTAGTTTTTACACTACCTTGGTAGGCAGCTGAAAGGCACCACAAAAGTTGTTCTTCCTGCTTTCTGGGCTGAGATGGGGAACCGCTGAATTTTGGACTCGGCTGGTGACAAAATGTTCCAAACACACCCCATGCACAACTCCACCGGGGAAGGTGCCAGACAGGAGTTCTCCTGGTAGTTTTTACACTACCTTGGTAGGCATCTGAAAGACACGACAAAAGTTGTTCTACCTGCTTTCTGGGCTGAGATGGGGAACCGCTGAATTTTGGACTCGGCCGGTGACAAAATGTTCCAAACACACCCCATGCACAACTCCACCGGGAAAGGTGCCAGACAGGAGTTCTCTTAGTAGTTTTTACATTGCTCCGGTAGGCATCTGAAAGACACCACAAAAGTTGTTCTACCTGCTTTCTGGGCTGAGATGGGGAACCGCTGAATTTTGGAGTCGGCCGTTGACAAAATGTTCCAAACACACCCCATGCACAACTCCACCGGGGAAGGTGCCAGACAGGAGTTCTCCTGGTAGTTTTTACACTACCTTGGTAGGCATCTGAAAGACACCACAAAAGTTGTTCTACCTGCTTTCTGGGCTGAGATGGGGAACCGCTGAATTTTGGAGTCGGCCGTTGACAAAATGTTCCAAACACACCCCATGCACAACTCCACCGGGGAAGGTGCCAGACAGGAGTTCTCTTGGTAGTTTTTACACTACCTTGGTAGGCATCTGAAAGACACCACAAAAGTTGTTCTACCTGCTTTCTGGGCTGAGATGGGGAATCGCTGAATTTTGGACTCGGCCGGTGACAAAATGTTCCAAACACACCCCATGCACAACTCCACCGGGGAAGGTGCCAGACAGGAGTTCTCTTGGTAGTTTTTACACTACCTTGGTAGGCAGCTGAAAGGCACCACAAAAGTTGTTCTACCTGCTTTCTGGGCTGAGATGGGGAACCGCTGAATTTTGGACTCGGCTGGTGACAAAATGTTCCAAAAACACCCCATGCACAACTCCACCGGGGAAGGTGCCAGACAGGAGTTCTCCTGGTAGTTTTTACACTACCTTGGTAGGCATCTGAAAGACACCACAAAAGTTGTTCTACCTGCTTTCTGGGCTGAGATGGGGAAACGCTGAATTTTGGAGTCGGCTGGTGACAAAATGTTCCAAACACACCCCATGCACAACTCCACCGGGGAAGGTGCCAGACAGGAGTTCTCGTGGTAGTTTTTACACTACCTTGGTAGGCAGCTGAAAGGCACCACAAAAGTTGTTCTACCTGCTTTCTGGGCTGAGATGGGGAACCGCTGAATTTTGGACTCGGCCGGTGACAAAATGTTCCAAACACACCCCATGCACAACTCCACCGGGGAAGGTGCCAGACAGGAGTTCTCTTGGTAGTTTTTACACTACCTTGGTAGGCATCTGAAAGGCACCACAAAAGTTGTTCTACCTGCTTTCTGGGCTGAGATGGGGAATCGCTGAATTTTGGACTCGGCCGGTGACAAAATGTTCCAAACACACCCCATGCACAACTCCACCGGGGAAGGTGCCAGACAGGAGTTCTCCTGGTAGTTTTTACACTACCTTGGTAGGCATCTGAAAGACACCACAAAAGTTGTTCTACCTGCTTTCTGGGCTGAGATGGGGAACCGCTGAATTTTGGAGTCGGCTGGTGGCAAAATGTTCCAAACACACCCCCTGCACAACTCCACCGGGGAAGGTGCCAGACAGGAGTTCTCCTGGTAGTTTTTACATTGCTCCGGTAGGCATCTGAAAGACACCACAAAAGTTGTTCTACCTGCTTTGTGGGCTGAGATGGGGAACCGCTGAATTTTGGACTCGGCCGTTGACAAAATGTTCCAAACACACCCCATGCACAACTCCACCGGGGAAGGTGCCAGACAGGAGTTCTCCTGGTAGTTTTTACACTACCTTGGTAGGCATCTGAAAGACACCACAAAAGTTGTTCTACCTGCTTTCTGGGCTGAGATGGGGAACCGCTGAATTTTGGAGTCGGCCGTTGAAAAAATGTTCCAAACACACCCCATGCACAACTCCACCGGGGAAGGTGCCAGACAGGAGTTCTCTTGGTAGTTTTTACACTACCTTGGTAGGCATCTGAAAGACACCACAAAAGTTGTTCTACCTGCTTTGTGGGCTGAGATGGGGAATCGCTGAATTTTGGACTCGGCCGGTGACAAAATGTTCCAAACACACCCCATGCACAACTCCACCGGGGAAGGTGCCAGACAGGAGTTCTCTTGGTAGTTTTTACACTACCTTGGTAGGCAGCTGAAAGGCACCACAAAAGTTGTTCTACCTGCTTTCTGGGCTGAGATGGGGAACCGCTGAATTTTGGACTCGGCCGGTGACAAAATGTTCCAAACACACCCCATGCACAACTCCACCGGGGAAGGTGCCAGACAGGAGTTCTCCTGGTAGTTTTTACACTACCTTGGTAGGCAGCTGAAAGGCACCACAAAAGTTGTTCTTCCTGCTTTCTGGGCTGAGATGGGGAACCGCTGAATTTTGGAGTCGGCCGGTGACAAAATGTTCCAAACACACCCCATGCACAACTCCACCGGGGAAGGTGCCAGACAGGAGTTCTCTTGGTAGTTTTTACACTACCTTGGTAGGCATCTGAAAGGCACCACAAAAGTTGTTCTACCTGCTTTCTGG
Organism: Falco biarmicus; assembly: GCF_023638135.1. NCBI lineage: Eukaryota > Metazoa > Chordata > Aves > Falconiformes > Falconidae > Falco > Falco biarmicus. Next base: position 193,631 of record NW_026612015.1, on the reverse strand, counting down.
GCTGAGATGGGGAATCGCTGAATTTTGGACTCGGCCGGTGACAAAATGTTCCAAACACACCCCATGCACAACTCCACCGGGGAAGGTGCCAGACAGGAGTTCTCCTGGTAGTTTTTACACTACCTTGGTAGGCAGCTGAAAGGCACCACAAAAGTTGTTCTTCCTGCTTTCTGGGCTGAGATGGGGAACCGCTAAATTTTGGAGTCGGCCGGTGACAAAATGTTCCAAACACACCCCATGCACAACTCCACCACGGAAGGTGCCAGACAGGAGTTCTCCTGGTAGTTTTTACACTACCTTGGTAGGCAGCTGAAAGGCACCACAAAAGTTGTTCTACCTGCTTTCTGGGCTGAGATGGGGAACCGCTGAATTTTGGACTCGGCTGGTGACAAAATGTTCCAAACACACCCCATGCACAACTCCACCGGGGAAGGTGCCAGACAGGAGTTCTCCTGGTAGTTTTTACACTACCTTGGTAGGCATCTGAAAGACACGACAAAAGTTGTTCTACCTGCTTTCTGGGCTGAGATGGGGAACCGCTGAATTTTGGAGTCGGCTGGTGGCAAAATGTTCCAAACACACCCCCTGCACAACTCCACCGGGGAAGGTGCCAGACAGGAGTTCTCCTGGTAGTTTTTACACTACCTTGGTAGGCATCTGAAAGACATCACAAAAGTTGTTCTACCTGCTTTCTGGGCTGAGATGGGGAAACGCTGAATTTTGGAGTCGGCTGGTGACAAAATGTTCCAAACACACCCCATGCACAACTCCACCGGGGAAGGTGCCAGACAGGAGTTCTCCTGGTAGTTTTTACACTACCTTGGTAGGCAGCTGAAAGGCACCACAAAAGTTGTTCTACCTGCTTTCTGGGCTGAGATGGGGAACCGCTGAATTTTGGACTCGGCCGGTGACAAAATGTTCCAAACACACCCCATGCACAACTCCACCGGGGAAGGTGCCAGACAGGAGTTCTCTTGGTAGTTTTTACACTACCTTGGTAGGCAGCTGAAAGGCACCACAAAAGTTGTTCTTCCTGCTTTCTGGGCTGAGATGGGGAACCGCTGAATTTTGGACTCGGCTGGTGACAAAATGTTCCAAACACACCCCATGCACAACTCCACCGGGGAAGGTGCCAGACAGGAGTTCTCTTGGTAGTTTTTACACTACCTTGGTAGGCAGCTGAAAGACACCACAAAAGTTGTTCTACCTGCTTTCTGGGCTGAGATGGGGAATCGCTGAATTTTGGAGTCGGCCGGTGACAAAATGTTCCAAACACACCCCATGCAAAATTCCACCGGGGAAGGTGCCAGACAGGAGTTCTCTTGGTAGTTTTTACACTACCTTGGTAGGCATCTGAAAGACACCACAAAAGTTGTTCTACCTGCTTTCTGGGCTGAGATGGGGAAACGCTGAATTTTGGAGTCGGCCGGTGACAAAATGTTCCAAACACACCCCATGCACAACTCCACCGGGGAAGGTGCCAGACAGCAGTTCTCTTGGTAGTTTTTACACTACCTTGGTAGGCAGCTGAAAGGCACCACAAAAGTTGTTCTTCCTGCTTTCTGGGCTGAGATGGGGAATCGCTGAATTTTGGAGTCGGCCGTTGACAAAATGTTCCAAACACACCCCATGCACAACTCCACCGGGGAAGGTGCCAGACAGGAGTTGTCTTAGTAGTTTTTACACTACCTTGGTAGGCATCTGAAAGACATCACAAAAGTTGTTCTACCTGCTTTCTGGGCTGAGATGGGGAAACGCTGAATTTTGGAGTCGGCTGGTGACAAAATGTTCCAAACACACCCCATGCACAACTCCACCGGGGAAGGTGCCAGACAGGAGTTCTCCTGGTAGTTTTTACACTACCTTGGTAGGCAGCTGAAAGGGACCACAAAAGTTGTTCTACCTGCTTTCTGGGCTGAGATGGGGAACCGCTGAATTTTGGAGTCGGCTGGTGACAAAATGTTCCAAACACACCCCATGCACAACTCCACCGGGGAAGGTGCCAGACAGGAGTTCTCCTGGTAGTTTTTACACTACCTTGGTAGGCAGCTGAAAGGCACCACAAAAGTTGTTCTTCCTGCTTTCTGGGCTGAGATGGGGAACCGCTGAATTTTGGACTCGGCTGGTGACAAAATGTTCCAAACACACCCCATGCACAACTCCACCGGGGAAGGTGCCAGACAGGAGTTCTCCTGGTAGTTTTTACACTACCTTGGTAGGCATCTGAAAGACACGACAAAAGTTGTTCTACCTGCTTTCTGGGCTGAGATGGGGAACCGCTGAATTTTGGACTCGGCCGGTGACAAAATGTTCCAAACACACCCCATGCACAACTCCACCGGGAAAGGTGCCAGACAGGAGTTCTCTTAGTAGTTTTTACATTGCTCCGGTAGGCATCTGAAAGACACCACAAAAGTTGTTCTACCTGCTTTCTGGGCTGAGATGGGGAACCGCTGAATTTTGGACTCGGCCGGTGACAAAATGTTCCAAACACACCCCATGCACAACTCCACCGGGGAAGGTGCCAGACAGGAGTTCTCCTGGTAGTTTTTACACTACCTTGGTAGGCATCTGAAAGACACCACAAAAGTTGTTCTACCTGCTTTCTGGGCTGAGATGGGGAACCGCTGAATTTTGGAGTCGGCTGGTGACAAAATGTTCCAAACACACCCCATGCACAACTCCACCGGGGAAGGTGCCAGACAGGAGTTCTCTTGGTAGTTTTTACACTACCTTGGTAGGCAGCTGAAAGGCACCACAAAAGTTGTTCTACCTGCTTTCTGGGCTGAGATGGGGAACCGCTGAATTTTGGACTCGGCCGGTGACAAAATGTTCCAAACACACCCCATGCACAACTCCACCGGGGAAGGTGCCAGACAGGAGTTCTCTTGGTAGTTTTTACACTACCTTGGTAGGCAGCTGAAAGGCACCACAAAAGTTGTTCTACCTGCTTTCTGGGCTGAGATGGGGAACCGCTGAATTTTGGAGTCGGCCGGTGACAAAATGTTCCAAACACACCCCATGCACAACTCCACCGGGGAAGGTGCCAGACAGGAGTTCTCTTGGTAGTTTTTACACTACCTTGGTAGGCATCTGAAAGACACCACAAAAGTTGTTCTACCTGCTTTCTGGGCTGAGATGGGGAATCGCTGAATTTTGGACTCGGCCGGTGACAAAATGTTCCAAACACACCCCATGCACAACTCCACCGGGGAAGGTGCCAGACAGGAGTTCTCCTGGTAGTTTTTACACTACCTTGGTAGGCATCTGAAAGACACCACAAAAGTTGTTCTACCTGCTTTCTGGGCTGAGATGGGGAACCGCTGAATTTTGGAGTCGGCTGGTGGCAAAATGTTCCAAACACACCCCCTGCACAACTCCACCGGGGAAGGTGCCAGACAGGAGTTCTCCTGGTAGTTTTTACATTGCTCCGGTAGGCATCTGAAAGACACCACAAAAGTTGTTCTACCTGCTTTGTGGGCTGAGATGGGGAACCGCTGAATTTTGGAGTCGGCCGTTGACAAAATGTTCCAAACACACCCCATGCACAACTCCACCGGGGAAGGTGCCAGACAGGAGTTCTCCTGGTAGTTTTTACACTACCTTGGTAGGCATCTGAAAGACACCACAAAAGTTGTTCTACCTGCTTTCTGGGCTGAGATGGGGAACCGCTGAATTTTGGAGTCGGCCGGTGACAAAATGTTCCAAACACACCCCCTGCACAACTCCACCGGGGAAGGTGCCAGACAGGAGTTCTCCTGGTAGTTTTTACACTACCTTGGTAGGCATCTGAAAGACACCACAAAAGTTGTTCTACCTGCTTTGTGGGCTGAGATGGGGAATCGCTGAATTTTGGACTCGGCCGGTGACAAAATGTTCCAAACACACCCCATGCACAACTCCACCGGGGAAGGTGCCAGACAGGAGTTCTCTTGGTAGTTTTTACACTACCTTGGTAGGCAGCTGAAAGGCACCACAAAAGTTGTTCTACCTGCTTTCTGGGCTGAGATGGGGAACCGCTGAATTTTGGACTCGGCCGGTGACAAAATGTTCCAAACACACCCCATGCACAACTCCACCGGGGAAGGTGCCAGACAGGAGTTCTCCTGGTAGTTTTTACACTACCTTGGTAGGCAGCTGAAAGGCACCACAAAAGTTGTTCTTCCTGCTTTCTGGGCTGAGATGGGGAACCGCTGAATTTTGGAGTCGGCCGGTGACAAAATGTTCCAAACACACCCCATGCACAACTCCACCGGGGAAGGTGCCAGACAGGAGTTCTCTTGGTAGTTTTTACACTACCTTGGTAGGCATCTGAAAGACACCACAAAAGTTGTTCTACCTGCTTTCTGGGCTGAGATGGGGAATCGCTGAATTTTGGACTCGGCCGGTGACAAAATGTTCCAAACACACCCCATGCAAAACTCCACCGGGGAAGGTGCCAGACAGGAGTTCTCCTGGTAGTTTTTACATTGCTCCGGTAGGCATCTGAAAGACACCACAAAAGTTGTTCTACCTGCTTTCTGGGCTGAGATGGGGAACCGCTGAATTTTGGAGCCGGCCGGTGACAAAATGTTCCAAACACACCCCATGCACAACTCCACCGGGGAAGGTGCCAGACAGGAGTTCTCCTGGTAGTTTTTACACTACCTTGGTAGGCAGCTGAAAGGCACCACAAAAGTTGTTCTTCCTGCTTTCTGGGCTGAGATGGGGAACCGCTGAATTTTGGAGTCGGCCGGTGACAAAATGTTCCAAACACACCCCATGCACAACTCCACCGGGGAAGGTGCCAGACAGGAGTTCTCCTGGTAGTTTTTACACTACCTTGGTAGGCAGCTGAAAGGCACCACAAAAGTTGTTCTACCTGCTTTCTGGGCTGAGATGGGGAACCGCTGAATTTTGGACTCGGCTGGTGACAAAATGTTCCAAACACACCCCATGCACAACTCCACCGGGGAAGGTGCCAGACAGGAGTTCTCCTGGTAGTTTTTACACTACCTTGGTAGGCATCTGAAAGACACGACAAAAGTTGTTCTACCTGCTTTCTGGGCTGAGATGGGGAACCGCTGAATTTTGGACTCGGCCGGTGACAAAATGTTCCAAACACACCCCATGCACAACTCCACCGGGGAAGGTGCCAGACAGGAGTTCTCTTAGTAGTTTTTACATTGCTCCGGTAGGCATCTGAAAGACACCACAAAAGTTGTTCTACCTGCTTTGTGGGCTGAGATGGGGAACCGCTGAATTTTGGAGTCGGCCGTTGACAAAATGTTCCAAACACACCCCATGCACAACTCCACCGGGGAAGGTGCCAGACAGGAGTTCTCCTGGTAGTTTTTACACTACCTTGGTAGGCATCTGAAAGACACCACAAAAGTTGTTCTACCTGCTTTCTGGGCTGAGATGGGGAACCGCTGAATTTTGGAGTCGGCCGTTGACAAAATGTTCCAAACACACCCCATGCACAACTCCACCGGGGAAGGTGCCAGACAGGAGTTCTCTTGGTAGTTTTTACACTACCTTGGTAGGCATCTGAAAGACACCACAAAAGTTGTTCTACCTGCTTTCTGGGCTGAGATGGGGAATCGCTGAATTTTGGAGTCGGCCGTTGACAAAATGTTCCAAACACACCCCATGCACAACTCCACCGGGGAAGGTGCCAGACAGGAGTTCTCTTGGTAGTTTTTACACTACCTTGGTAGGCAGCTGAAAGGCACCACAAAAGTTGTTCTACCTGCTTTCTGGGCTGAGATGGGGAACCGCTGAATTTTGGACTAGGCTGGTGACAAAATGTTCCAAACACACCCCATGCACAACTCCACCGGGGAAGGTGCCAGACAGGAGTTCTCCTGGTAGTTTTTACACTACCTTGGTAGGCATCTGAAAGACATCACAAAAGTTGTTCTACCTGCTTTCTGGGCTGAGATGGGGAAACGCTGAATTTTGGAGTCGGCTGGTGACAAAATGTTCCAAACACACCCCATGCACAACTCCACCGGGGAAGGTGCCAGACAGGAGTTCTCTTGGTAGTTTTTACACTACCTTGGTAGGCAGCTGAAAGACACCACAAAAGTTGTTCTACCTGCTTTCTGGGCTGAGATGGGGAACCGCTGAATTTTGGACTCGGCCGGTGACAAAATGTTCCAAACACACCCCATGCACAACTCCACCGGGGAAGGTGCCAGACAGGAGTTCTCCTGGTAGTTTTTACACTACCTTGGTAGGCAGCTGAAAGGCACCACAAAAGTTGTTCTTCCTGCTTTCTGGGCTGAGATGGGGAACCGCTGAATTTTGGACTCGGCTGGTGACAAAATGTTCCAAACACACCCCATGCACAACTCCACCGGGGAAGGTGCCAGACAGGAGTTCTCTTGGTAGTTTTTACACTACCTTGGTAGGCAGCTGAAAGACACCACAAAAGTTGTTCTACCTGCTTTCTGGGCTGAGATGGGGAATCGCTGAATTTTGGAGTCGGCCGGTGACAAAATGTTCCAAACACACCCCATGCAAAATTCCACCGGGGAAGGTGCCAGACAGGAGTTCTCTTGGTAGTTTTTACACTACCTTGGTAGGCATCTGAAAGGCACCACAAAAGTTGTTCTTCCTGCTTTCTGGGCTGAGATGGGGAAACGCTGAATTTTGGAGTCGGCTGGTGACAAAATGTTCCAAACACACCCCATGCACAACTCCACCGGGGAAGGTGCCAGACAGGAGTTCTCGTGGTAGTTTTTACACTACCTTGGTAGGCATCTGAAAGGCACCACAAAAGTTGTTCTTCCTGCTTTCTGGGCTGAGATGGGGAACCGCTGAATTTTGGACTCGGCCGGTGACAAAATGTTCCAAACACACCCCATGCAAAACTCCACCGGGGAAGGTGCCAGACAGGAGTTCTCCTGGTAGTTTTTACACTACCTTGGTAGGCATTTGAAAGGCACCACAAAAGTTGTTCTTCCTGCTTTCTGGGCTGAGATGGGGAACCGCTGAATTTTGGAGTCGGCCGTTGACAAAATGTTCCAAACACACCCCATGCACAACTCCACCGGGGAAGGTGCCAGACAGGAGTTCTCCTGGTAGTTTTTACACTACCTTGGTAGGCATCTGAAAGACACCACAAAAGTTGTTCTACCTGCTTTCTGGGCTGAGATGGGGAACCGCTGAATTTTGGAGTCGGCCGTTGACAAAATGTTCCAAACACACCCCATGCACAACTCCACCGGGGAAGGTGCCAGACAGGAGTTCTCTTGGTAGTTTTTACACTACCTTGGTAGGCATCTGAAAGACACCACAAAAGTTGTTCTACCTGCTTTCTGGGCTGAGATGGGGAACCGCTGAATTTTGGAGTCGGCCGTTGACAAAATGTTCCAAACACACCCCATGCACAACTCCACCGGGGAAGGTGCCAGACAGGAGTTCTCCTGGTAGTTTTTACACTACCTTGGTAGGCATCTGAAAGACACCACAAAAGTTGTTCTACCTGCTTTCTGGGCTGAGATGGGGAACCGCTGAATTTTGGACTCGGCTGGTGACAAAATGTTCCAAACACACCCCATGCACAACTCCACCACGGAAGGTGCCAGACAGGAGTTCTCCTGGTAGTTTTTACACTACCTTGGTAGGCATCTGAAAGACACGACAAAAGTTGTTCTACCTGCTTTCTGGGCTGAGATGGGGAACCGCTGAATTTTGGACTCGGCCGGTGACAAAATGTTCCAAACACACCCCATGCACAACTCCACCGGGGAAGGTGCCAGACAGGAGTTCTCTTAGTAGTTTTTACATTGCTCCGGTAGGCATCTGAAAGACACCACAAAAGTTGTTCTACCTGCTTTGTGGGCTGAGATGGGGAACCGCTGAATTTTGGAGTCGGCCGTTGACAAAATGTTCCAAACACACCCCATGCACAACTCCACCGGGGAAGGTGCCAGACAGGAGTTCTCCTGGTAGTTTTTACACTACCTTGGTAGGCATCTGAAAGACACCACAAAAGTTGTTCTACCTGCTTTCTGGGCTGAGATGGGGAACCGCTGAATTTTGGAGTCGGCCGTTGACAAAATGTTCCAAACACACCCCATGCACAACTCCACCGGGGAAGGTGCCAGACAGGAGTTCTCTTGGTAGTTTTTACACTACCTTGGTAGGCATCTGAAAGACACCACAAAAGTTGTTCTACCTGCTTTCTGGGCTGAGATGGGGAATCGCTGAATTTTGGACTCGGCCGGTGACAAAATGTTCCAAACACACCCCATGCACAACTCCACCGGGGAAGGTGCCAGACAGGAGTTCTCTTGGTAGTTTTTACACTACCTTGGTAGGCAGCTGAAAGGCACCACAAAAGTTGTTCTACCTGCTTTCTGGGCTGAGATGGGGAACCGCTGAATTTTGGACTAGGCTGGTGACAAAATGTTCCAAACACACCCCATGCACAACTCCACCGGGGAAGGTGCCAGACAGGAGTTCTCCTGGTAGTTTTTACACTACCTTGGTAGGCATCTGAAAGACATCACAAAAGTTGTTCTACCTGCTTTCTGGGCTGAGATGGGGAAACGCTGAATTTTGGAGTCGGCTGGTGACAAAATGTTCCAAACACACCCCATGCACAACTCCACCGGGGAAGGTGCCAGACAGGAGTTCTCTTGGTAGTTTTTACACTACCTTGGTAGGCAGCTGAAAGGCACCACAAAAGTTGTTCTACCTGCTTTCTGGGCTGAGATGGGGAACCGCTGAATTTTGGACTCGGCCGGTGACAAAATGTTCCAAACACACCCCATGCACAACTCCACCGGGGAAGGTGCCAGACAGGAGTTCTCCTGGTAGTTTTTACACTACCTTGGTAGGCAGCTGAAAGGCACCACAAAAGTTGTTCTTCCTGCTTTCTGGGCTGAGATGGGGAACCGCTGAATTTTGGACTCGGCTGGTGACAAAATGTTCCAAACACACCCCATGCACAACTCCACCGGGGAAGGTGCCAGACAGGAGTTCTCTTGGTAGTTTTTACACTACCTTGGTAGGCAGCTGAAAGACACCACAAAAGTTGTTCTACCTGCTTTCTGGGCTGAGATGGGGAATCGCTGAATTTTGGAGTCGGCCGGTGACAAAATGTTCCAAACACACCCCATGCAAAATTCCACCGGGGAAGGTGCCAGACAGGAGTTCTCTTGGTAGTTTTTACACTACCTTGGTAGGCATCTGAAAGACACCACAAAAGTTGTTCTACCTGCTTTCTGGGCTGAGATGGGGAAACGCTGAATTTTGGAGTCGGCTGGTGACAAAATGTTCCAAACACACCCCATGCACAACTCCACCGGGGAAGGTGCCAGACAGGAGTTCTCCTGGTAGTTTTTACACTACCTTGGTAGGCATCTGAAAGGCACCACAAAAGTTGTTCTTCCTGCTTTCTGGGCTGAGATGGGGAACCGCTGAATTTTGGACTCGGCCGGTGACAAAATGTTCCAAACACACCCCATGCAAAACTCCACCGGGGAAGGTGCCAGACAGGAGTTCTCTTGGTAGTTTTTACACTACCTTGGTAGGCATCTGAAAGACACCACAAAAGTTGTTCTACCTGCTTTCTGGGCTGAGATGGGGAAACGCTGAATTTTGGACTCGGCTGGTGACAAAATGTTCCAAACACACCCCATGCACAACTCCACCGGGGAAGGTGCCAGACAGGAGTTCTCTTGGTAGTTTTTACACTACCTTGGTAGGCAGCTGAAAGACACCACAAAAGTTGTTCTACCTGCTTTCTGGGCTGAGATGGGGAATCGCTGAATTTTGGAGTCGGCCGGTGACAAAATGTTCCAAACACACCCCATGCAAAATTCCACCGGGGAAGGTGCCAGACAGGAGTTCTCTTGGTAGTTTTTACACTACCTTGGTAGGCATCTGAAAGACACCACAAAAGTTGTTCTACCTGCTTTCTGGGCTGAGATGGGGAAACGCTGAATTTTGGAGTCGGCTGGTGACAAAATGTTCCAAACACACCCCATGCACAACTCCACCGGGGAAGGTGCCAGACAGGAGTTCTCGTGGTAGTTTTTACACTACCTTGGTAGGCATCTGAAAGGCACCACAAAAGTTGTTCTTCCTGCTTTCTGGGCTGAGATGGGGAACCGCTGAATTTTGGACTCGGCCGGTGACAAAATGTTCCAAACACACCCCATGCAAAACTCCACCGGGGAAGGTGCCAGACAGGAGTTCTCCTGGTAGTTTTTACACTACCTTGGTAGGCATTTGAAAGGCACCACAAAAGTTGTTCTTCCTGCTTTCTGGGCTGAGATGGGGAACCGCTGAATTTTGGAGTCGGCCGTTGACAAAATGTTCCAAACACACCCCATGCACAACTCCACCGGGGAAGGTGCCAGACAGGAGTTCTCCTGGTAGTTTTTACACTACCTTGGTAGGCATCTGAAAGACACCACAAAAGTTGTTCTACCTGCTTTCTGGGCTGAGATGGGGAACCGCTGAATTTTGGAGTCGGCCGTTGACAAAATGTTCCAAACACACCCCATGCACAACTCCACCGGGGAAGGTGCCAGACAGGAGTTCTCTTGGTAGTTTTTACACTACCTTGGTAGGCATCTGAAAGACACCACAAAAGTTGTTCTACCTGCTTTCTGGGCTGAGATGGGGAACCGCTGAATTTTGGAGTCGGCCGTTGACAAAATGTTCCAAACACACCCCATGCACAACTCCACCGGGGAAGGTGCCAGACAGGAGTTCTCCTGGTAGTTTTTACACTACCTTGGTAGGCATCTGAAAGACACCACAAAAGTTGTTCTACCTGCTTTCTGGGCTGAGATGGGGAACCGCTGAATTTTGGACTCGGCTGGTGACAAAATGTTCCAAACACACCCCATGCACAACTCCACCACGGAAGGTGCCAGACAGGAGTTCTCCTGGTAGTTTTTACACTACCTTGGTAGGCATCTGAAAGACACGACAAAAGTTGTTCTACCTGCTTTCTGGGCTGAGATGGGGAACCGCTGAATTTTGGACTCGGCCGGTGACAAAATGTTCCAAACACACCCCATGCACAACTCCACCGGGGAAGGTGCCAGACAGGAGTTCTCTTAGTAGTTTTTACATTGCTCCGGTAGGCATCTGAAAGACACCACAAAAGTTGTTCTACCTGCTTTGTGGGCTGAGATGGGGAACCGCTGAATTTTGGAGTCGGCCGTTGACAAAATGTTCCAAACACACCCCATGCACAACTCCACCGGGGAAGGTGCCAGACAGGAGTTCTCCTGGTAGTTTTTACACTACCTTGGTAGGCATCTGAAAGACACCACAAAAGTTGTTCTACCTGCTTTCTGGGCTGAGATGGGGAACCGCTGAATTTTGGAGTCGGCCGTTGACAAAATGTTCCAAACACACCCCATGCACAACTCCACCGGGGAAGGTGCCAGACAGGAGTTCTCTTGGTAGTTTTTACACTACCTTGGTAGGCATCTGAAAGACACCACAAAAGTTGTTCTACCTGCTTTCTGGGCTGAGATGGGGAATCGCTGAATTTTGGACTCGGCCGGTGACAAAATGTTCCAAACACACCCCATGCACAACTCCACCGGGGAAGGTGCCAGACAGGAGTTCTCTTGGTAGTTTTTACACTACCTTGGTAGGCAGCTGAAAGGCACCACAAAAGTTGTTCTACCTGCTTTCTGGGCTGAGATGGGGAACCGCTGAATTTTGGACTAGGCTGGTGACAAAATGTTCCAAACACACTCCATGCACAACTCCACCGGGGAAGGTGCCAGACAGGAGTTCTCCTGGTAGTTTTTACACTACCTTGGTAGGCATCTGAAAGACATCACAAAAGTTGTTCTACCTGCTTTCTGGGCTGAGATGGGGAAACGCTGAATTTTGGAGTCGGCTGGTGACAAAATGTTCCAAACACACCCCATGCACAACTCCACCGGGGAAGGTGCCAGACAGGAGTTCTCTTGGTAGTTTTTACACTACCTTGGTAGGCAGCTGAAAGGCACCACAAAAGTTGTTCTACCTGCTTTCTGGGCTGAGATGGGGAACCGCTGAATTTTGGACTCGGCCGGTGACAAAATGTTCCAAACACACCCCATGCACAACTCCACCGGGGAAGGTGCCAGACAGGAGTTCTCCTGGTAGTTTTTACACTACCTTGGTAGGCAGCTGAAAGGCACCACAAAAGTTGTTCTTCCTGCTTTCTGGGCTGAGATGGGGAACCGCTGAATTTTGGACTCGGCTGGTGACAAAATGTTCCAAACACACCCCATGCACAACTCCACCGGGGAAGGTGCCAGACAGGAGTTCTCTTGGTAGTTTTTACACTACCTTGGTAGGCAGCTGAAAGACACCACAAAAGTTGTTCTACCTGCTTTCTGGGCTGAGATGGGGAATCGCTGAATTTTGGAGTCGGCCGGTGACAAAATGTTCCAAACACACCCCATGCAAAATTCCACCGGGGAAGGTGCCAGACAGGAGTTCTCTTGGTAGTTTTTACACTACCTTGGTAGGCATCTGAAAGACACCACAAAAGTTGTTCTACCTGCTTTCTGGGCTGAGATGGGGAAACGCTGAATTTTGGAGTCGGCTGGTGACAAAATGTTCCAAACACACCCCATGCACAACTCCACCGGGGAAGGTGCCAGACAGGAGTTCTCGTGGTAGTTTTTACACTACCTTGGTAGGCATCTGAAAGGCACCACAAAAGTTGTTCTTCCTGCTTTCTGGGCTGAGATGGGGAACCGCTGAATTTTGGACTCGGCCGGTGACAAAATGTTCCAAACACACCCCATGCAAAACTCCACCGGGGAAGGTGCCAGACAGGAGTTCTCCTGGTAGTTTTTACACTACCTTGGTAGGCATTTGAAAGGCACCACAAAAGTTGTTCTTCCTGCTTTCTGGGCTGAGATGGGGAACCGCTGAATTTTGGAGTCGGCCGGTGACAAAATGTTCCAAACACACCCCATGCACAACTCCACCGGGGAAGGTGCCAGACAGGAGTTCTCTTGGTAGTTTTTACACTACCTTGGTAGGCATCTGAAAGGCACCACAAAAGTTGTTCTACCTGCTTTCTGGGCTGAGATGGGGAATCGCTGAATTTTGGAGTCGGCCGGTGACAAAATGTTCCAAACACACCCCATGCACAACTCCACCGGGGAAGGTGCCAGACAGGAGTTCTCTTGGTAGTTTTTACACTACCTTGGTAGGCAGCTGAAAGGCACCACAAAAGTTGTTCTACCTGCTTTCTGGGCTGAGATGGGGAACCGCTGAATTTTGGAGTCGGCCGGTGACAAAATGTTCCAAACACACCCCATGCACAACTCCACCGGGGAAGGTGCCAGACAGGAGTTCTCTTGGTAGTTTTTACACTACCTTGGTAGGCATCTGAAAGACACCACAAAAGTTGTTCTACCTGCTTTCTGGGCTGAGATGGGGAATCGCTGAATTTTGGACTCGGCCGGTGACAAAATGTTCCAAACACACCCCATGCACAACTCCACCGGGGAAGGTGCCAGACAGGAGTTCTCCTGGTAGTTTTTACACTACCTTGGTAGGCATCTGAAAGACACCACAAAAGTTGTTCTACCTGCTTTCTGGGCTGAGATGGGGAACCGCTGAATTTTGGAGTCGGCTGGTGGCAAAATGTTCCAAACACACCCCCTGCACAACTCCACCGGGGAAGGTGCCAGACAGGAGTTCTCCTGGTAGTTTTTACACTACCTTGGTAGGCAGCTGAAAGGCACCACAAAAGTTGTTCTACCTGCTTTCGGGGCTGAGATGGGGAAACGCTGAATTTTGGAGTCGGCTGGTGACAAAATGTTCCAAACACACCCCATGCACAACTCCACCGGGGAAGGTGCCAGACAGGAGTTCTCCTGGTAGTTTTTACACTACCTTGGTAGGCATCTGAAAGACACCACAAAAGTTGTTCTACCTGCTTTCTGGGCTGAGATGGGGAACCGCTGAATTTTGGAGTCGGCCGTTGAAAAAATGTTCCAAACACACCCCATGCACAACTCCACCGGGGAAGGTGCCAGACAGGAGTTCTCTTGGTAGTTTTTACACTACCTTGGTAGGCATCTGAAAGACACCACGAAAGTTGTTCTACCTCCTTTGTGGGCTGAGATGGGGAATCGCTGAATTTTGGACTCGGCCGGTGACAAAATGTTCCAAACACACCCCATGCACAACTCCACCGGGGAAGGTGCCAGACAGGAGTTCTCTTGGTAGTTTTTACACTACCTTGGTAGGCAGCTGAAAGGCACCACAAAAGTTGTTCTACCTGCTTTCTGGGCTGAGATGGGGAACCGCTGAATTTTGGAGTCGGCCGGTGACAAAATGTTCCAAACACACCCCATGCACAACTCCACCGGGGAAGGTGCCAGACAGGAGTTCTCTTGGTAGTTTTTACACTACCTTGGTAGGCATCTGAAAGGCACCACAAAAGTTGTTCTACCTGCTTTCTGGGCTGAGATGGGGAAACGCTGAATTTTGGACTCGGCCGGTGACAAAATGTTCCAAACACACCCCATGCACAACTCCACCGGGGAAGGTGCCAGACAGGAGTTCTCTTGGTAGTTTTTACACTACCTTGGTAGGCATCTGAAAGGCACCACAAAAGTTGTTCTACCTGCTTTGTGGGCTGAGATGGGGAATCGCTGAATTTTGGAGTCGGCCGGTGACAAAATGTTCCAAACACACCCCATGCAAAACTCCACCGGGGAAGGTGCCAGACAGGAGTTCTCCTGGTAGTTTTTACATTGCTCCGGTAGGCATCTGAAAGACACCACAAAAGTTGTTCTACCTGCTTTCTGGGCTGAGATGGGGAATCGCTGAATTTTGGACTCGGCCGGTGACAAAATGTTCCAAACACACCCCATGCACAACTCCACCGGGGAAGGTGCCAGACAGGAGTTCTCTTGGTAGTTTTTACACTACCTTGGTAGGCAGCTGAAAGGCACCACAAAAGTTGTTCTACCTGCTTTCTGGGCTGAGATGGGGAACCGCTGAATTTTGGACTCGGCTGGTGACAAAATGTTCCAAACACACCCCATGCACAACTCCACCGGGGAAGGTGCCAGACAGGAGTTCTCCTGGTAGTTTTTACACTACCTTGGTAGGCATCTGAAAGACATCACAAAAGTTGTTCTACCTGCTTTCTGGGCTGAGATGGGGAAACGCTGAATTTTGGAGTCGGCTGGTGACAAAATGTTCCAAACACACCCCATGCACAACTCCACCGGGGAAGGTGCCAGACAGGAGTTCTCTTGGTAGTTTTTACACTACCTTGGTAGGCAGCTGAAAGGCACCACAAAAGTTGTTCTACCTGCTTTCTGGGCTGAGATGGGGAACCGCTGAATTTTGGACTCGGCCGGTGACAAAATGTTCCAAACACACCCCATGCACAACTCCACCGGGGAAGGTGCCAGACAGGAGTTCTCTTGGTAGTTTTTTACACTACCTTGGTAGGCAGCTGAAAGGCACCACAAAAGTTGTTCTACCTGCTTTCTGGGCTGAGATGGGGAACCGCTGAATTTTGGAGTCGGCCGGTGACAAAATGTTCCAAACACACCCCATGCACAACTCCACCGGGGAAGGTGCCAGACAGGAGTTCTCTTGGTAGTTTTTACACTACCTTGGTAGCATCTGAAAGACACCACAAAAGTTGTTCTACCTGCTTTCTGGGCTGAGATGGGGAATCGCTGAATTTTGGACTCGGCCGGTGACAAAATGTTCCAAACACACCCCATGCACAACTCCACCGGGGAAGGTGCCAGACAGGAGTTCTCCTGGTAGTTTTTACACTACCTTGGTAGGCATCTGAAAGACACCACAAAAGTTGTTCTACCTGCTTTCTGGGCTGAGATGGGGAACCGCTGAATTTTGGAGTCGGCTGGTGGCAAAATGTTCCAAACACACCCCCTGCACAACTCCACCGGGGAAGGTGCCAGACAGGAGTTCTCCTGGTAGTTTTTACATTGCTCCGGTAGGCATCTGAAAGACACCACAAAAGTTGTTCTACCTGCTTTGTGGGCTGAGATGGGGAACCGCTGAATTTTGGAGTCGGCCGTTGACAAAATGTTCCAAACACACCCCATGCACAACTCCACCGGGGAAGGTGCCAGACAGGAGTTCTTCTGGTAGTTTTTACACTACCTTGGTAGGCATCTGAAAGACACCACAAAAGTTGTTCTACCTGCTTTCTGGGCTGAGATGGGGAACCGCTGAATTTTGGAGTCGGCCGTTGAAAAAATGTTCCAAACACACCCCATGCACAACTCCACCGGGGAAGGTGCCAGACAGGAGTTCTCTTGGTAGTTTTTACACTACCTTGGTAGGCATCTGAAAGACACCACAAAAGTTGTTCTACCTGCTTTCTGGGCTGAGATGGGGGAATCGCTGAATTTTGGACTCGGCCGGTGACAAAATGTTCCAAACACACCCCATGCACAACTCCACCGGGGAAGGTGCCAGACAGGAGTTCTCTTGGTAGTTTTTACAGTACCTTGGTAGGCAGCTGAAAGGCACCACAAAAGTTGTTCTACCTGCTTTCTGGGCTGAGATGGGGAACCGCTGAATTTTGGACTAGGCTGGTGACAAAATGTTCCAAACACACCCCATGCACAACTCCACCGGGGAAGGTGCCAGACAGGAGTTCTCCTGGTAGTTTTTACTCTACCTTGGTAGGCATCTGAAAGACATCACAAAAGTTGTTCTACCTGCTTTCTGGGCTGAGATGGGGAAACGCTGAATTTTGGAGTCGGCTGGTGACAAAATGTTCCAAACACACCCCATGCACAACTCCACCGGGGAAGGTGCCAGACAGGAGTTCTCCTGGTAGTTTTTACACTACCTTGGTAGGCAGCTGAAAGGCACCACAAAAGTTGTTCTACCTGCTTTCTGGGCTGAGATGGGGAACCGCTGAATTTTGGACTCGGCCGGTGACAAAATGTTCCAAACACACCCCATGCACAACTCCACCGGGGAAGGTGCCAGACAGGAGTTCTCTTGGTAGTTTTTACACTACCTTGGTAGGCAGCTGAAAGGCACCACAAAAGTTGTTCTACCTGCTTTCTGGGCTGAGATGGGGAACCGCTGAATTTTGGAGTCGGCCGGTGACAAAATGTTCCAAACACACCCCATGCACAACTCCACCGGGGAAGGTGCCAGACAGGAGTTCTCTTGGTAGTTTTTACACTACCTTGGTAGGCATCTGAAAGACACCACAAAAGTTGTTCTACCTGCTTTCTGGGCTGAGATGGGGAATCGCTGAATTTTGGACTCGGCCGGTGACAAAATGTTCCAAACACACCCCATGCACAACTCCACCGGGGAAGGTGCCAGACAGGAGTTCTCCTGGTAGTTTTTACACTACCTTGGTAGGCATCTGAAAGACACCACAAAAGTTGTTCTACCTGCTTTCTGGGCTGAGATGGGGAACCGCTGAATTTTGGAGTCG
Organism: Falco biarmicus; assembly: GCF_023638135.1. NCBI lineage: Eukaryota > Metazoa > Chordata > Aves > Falconiformes > Falconidae > Falco > Falco biarmicus. The sequence goes on along the minus strand of NW_026612015.1, from coordinate 176,197 downwards.
GCTGGTGGCAAAATGTTCCAAACACACCCCCTGCACAACTCCACCGGGGAAGGTGCCAGACAGGAGTTCTCCTGGTAGTTTTTACATTGCTCCGGTAGGCATCTGAAAGACACCACAAAAGTTGTTCTACCTGCTTTGTGGGCTGAGATGGGGAACCGCTGAATTTTGGAGTCGGCCGTTGACAAAATGTTCCAAACACACCCCATGCACAACTCCACCGGGGAAGGTGCCAGACAGGAGTTCTCCTGGTAGTTTTTACACTACCTTGGTAGGCATCTGAAAGACACCACAAAAGTTGTTCTACCTGCTTTCTGGGCTGAGATGGGGAACCGCTGAATTTTGGAGTCGGCCGTTGAAAAAATGTTCCAAACACACCCCATGCACAACTCCACCGGGGAAGGTGCCAGACAGGAGTTCTCTTGGTAGTTTTTACACTACCTTGGTAGGCATCTGAAAGACACCACAAAAGTTGTTCTACCTGCTTTGTGGGCTGAGATGGGGAATCGCTGAATTTTGGACTCGGCCGGTGACAAAATGTTCCAAACACACCCCATGCACAACTCCACCGGGGAAGGTGCCAGACAGGAGTTCTCTTGGTAGTTTTTACACTACCTTGGTAGGCATTTGAAAGGCACCACAAAAGTTGTTCTACCTGCTTTCTGGGCTGAGATGGGGAACCGCTGAATTTTGGACTCGGCCGGTGACAAAATGTTCCAAACACACCCCATGCACAACTCCACCGGGGAAGGTGCCAGACAGGAGTTCTCCTGGTAGTTTTTACACTACCTTGGTAGGCAGCTGAAAGGCACCACAAAAGTTGTTCTTCCTGCTTTCTGGGCTGAGATGGGGAATCGCTGAATTTTGGACTCGGCCGGTGACAAAATGTTCCAAACACACCCCATGCACAACTCCACCGGGGAAGGTGCCAGACAGGAGTTCTCCTGGTAGTTTTTACACTACCTTGGTAGGCATCTGAAAGACACCACAAAAGTTGTTCTACCTGCTTTCTGGGCTGAGATGGGGAACCGCTGAATTTTGGAGTCGGCTGGTGGCAAAATGTTCCAAACACACCCCCTGCACAACTCCACCGGGGAAGGTGCCAGACAGGAGTTCTCCTGGTAGTTTTTACATTGCTCCGGTAGGCATCTGAAAGACACCACAAAAGTTGTTCTACCTGCTTTGTGGGCTGAGATGGGGAACCGCTGAATTTTGGAGTCGGCCGTTGACAAAATGTTCCAAACACACCCCATGCACAACTCCACCGGGGAAGGTGCCAGACAGGAGTTCTCCTGGTAGTTTTTACACTACCTTGGTAGGCATCTGAAAGACACCACAAAAGTTGTTCTACCTGCTTTCTGGGCTGAGATGGGGAACCGCTGAATTTTGGAGTCGGCCGTTGAAAAAATGTTCCAAACACACCCCATGCACAACTCCACCGGGGAAGGTGCCAGACAGGAGTTCTCTTGGTAGTTTTTACACTACCTTGGTAGGCATCTGAAAGACACCACAAAAGTTGTTCTACCTGCTTTGTGGGCTGAGATGGGGAATCGCTGAATTTTGGACTCGGCCGGTGACAAAATGTTCCAAACACACCCCATGCACAACTCCACCGGGGAAGGTGCCAGACAGGAGTTCTCTTGGTAGTTTTTACACTACCTTGGTAGGCATTTGAAAGGCACCACAAAAGTTGTTCTACCTGCTTTCTGGGCTGAGATGGGGAACCGCTGAATTTTGGACTCGGCCGGTGACAAAATGTTCCAAACACACCCCATGCACAACTCCACCGGGGAAGGTGCCAGACAGGAGTTCTCCTGGTAGTTTTTACACTACCTTGGTAGGCATTTGAAAGGCACCACAAAAGTTGTTCTTCCTGCTTTCTGGGCTGAGATGGGGAACCGCTGAATTTTGGAGTCGGCCGGTGACAAAATGTTCCAAACACACCCCATGCACAACTCCACCGGGGAAGGTGCCAGACAGGAGTTCTCTTGGTAGTTTTTACACTACCTTGGTAGGCATCTGAAAGACACCACAAAAGTTGTTCTACCTGCTTTCTGGGCTGAGATGGGGAATCGCTGAATTTTGGACTCGGCCGGTGACAAAATGTTCCAAACACACCCCATGCAAAACTCCACCGGGGAAGGTGCCAGACAGGAGTTCTCCTGGTAGTTTTTACATTGCTCCGGTAGGCATCTGAAAGACACCACAAAAGTTGTTCTTCCTGCTTTCTGGGCTGAGATGGGGAACCGCTGAATTTTGGAGTCGGCCGGTGACAAAATGTTCCAAACACACCCCATGCACAACTCCACCGGGGAAGGTGCCAGACAGGAGTTCTCTTGGTAGTTTTTACACTACCTTGGTAGGCAGCTGAAAGGCACCACAAAAGTTGTTCTACCTGCTTTCTGGGCTGAGATGGGGAAACGCTGAATTTTGGACTCGGCCGGTGACAAAATGTTCCAAACACACCCCATGCACAACTCCACCGGGGAAGGTGCCAGACAGGAGTTCTCTTGGTAGTTTTTACACTACCTTGGTAGGCATCTGAAAGACACCACAAAAGTTGTTCTACCTGCTTTGTGGGCTGAGATGGGGAATCGCTGAATTTTGGACTCGGCCGGTGACAAAATGTTCCAAACACACCCCATGCAAAACTCCACCGGGGAAGGTGCCAGACAGGAGTTCTCCTGGTAGTTTTTACATTGCTCCGGTAGGCATCTGAAAGACACCACAAAAGTTGTTCTACCTGCTTTCTGGGCTGAGATGGGGAACCGCTGAATTTTGGACTCGGCTGGTGACAAAATGTTCCAAACACACCCCATGCACAACTCCACCACGGAAGGTGCCAGACAGGAGTTCTCCTGGTAGTTTTTACACTACCTTGGTAGGCATCTGAAAGACACCACAAAAGTTGTTCTACCTGCTTTGTGGGCTGAGATGGGGAATCGCTGAATTTTGGAGTCGGCCGGTGACAAAATGTTCCAAACACACCCCATGCACAACTCCACCGGGGAAGGTGCCAGACAGGAGTTCTCCTGGTAGTTTTTACACTACCTTGGTAGGCATCTGAAAGACATCACAAAAGTTGTTCTACCTGCTTTCTGGGCTGAGATGGGGAAACGCTGAATTTTGGACTCGGCCGGTGACAAAATGTTCCAAACACACCCCATGCAAAACTCCACCGGGGAAGGTGCCAGACAGGAGTTCTCCTGGTAGTTTTTACATTGCTCCGGTAGGCATCTGAAAGACACCACAAAAGTTGTTCTTCCTGCTTTCTGGGCTGAGATGGGGAACCGCTGAATTTTGGAGTCGGCCGGTGACAAAATGTTCCAAACACACCCCATGCACAACTCCACCGGGGAAGGTGCCAGACAGGAGTTCTCTTGGTAGTTTTTACACTACCTTGGTAGGCAGCTGAAAGGCACCACAAAAGTTGTTCTACCTGCTTTCTGGGCTGAGATGGGGAAACGCTGAATTTTGGAGTCGGCCGGTGACAAAATGTTCCAAACACACCCCATGCACAACTCCACCGGGGAAGGTGCCAGACAGGAGTTCTCTTGGTAGTTTTTACACTACCTTGGTAGGCATCTGAAAGACACCACAAAAGTTGTTCTACCTGCTTTGTGGGCTGAGATGGGGAATCGCTGAATTTTGGACTCGGCCGGTGACAAAATGTTCCAAACACACCCCATGCAAAACTCCACCGGGGAAGGTGCCAGACAGGAGTTCTCCTGGTAGTTTTTACATTGCTCCGGTAGGCATCTGAAAGACACCACAAAAGTTGTTCTACCTGCTTTCTGGGCTGAGATGGGGAACCGCTGAATTTTGGACTCGGCTGGTGACAAAATGTTCCAAACACACCCCATGCACAACTCCACCGGGGAAGGTGCCAGACAGGAGTTCTCCTGGTAGTTTTTACACTACCTTGGTAGGCATCTGAAAGACACCACAAAAGTTGTTCTACCTGCTTTCTGGGCTGAGATGGGGAAACGCTGAATTTTGGACTCGGCCGGTGACAAAATGTTCCAAACACACCCCATGCAAAACTCCACCGGGGAAGGTGCCAGACAGGAGTTCTCCTGGTAGTTTTTACATTGCTCCGGTAGGCATCTGAAAGACACCACAAAAGTTGTTCTACCTGCTTTCTGGGCTGAGATGGGGAATCGCTGAATTTTGGAGTCGGCCGGTGACAAAATGTTCCAAACACACCCCATGCACAACTCCACCGGGGAAGGTGCCAGACAGGAGTTCTCCTGGTAGTTTTTACACTACCTTGGTAGGCAGCTGAAAGGCACCACAAAAGTTGTTCTACCTGCTTTCTGGGCTGAGATGGGGAAACGCTGAATTTTGGAGTCGGCCGGTGACAAAATGTTCCAAACACACCCCATGCACAACTCCACCGGGGAAGGTGCCAGACAGGAGTTCTCCTGGTAGTTTTTACACTACCTTGGTAGGCATCTGAAAGACACGACAAAAGTTGTTCTACCTGCTTTCTGGGCTGAGATGGGGAACCGCTGAATTTTGGACTCGGCTGGTGACAAAATGTTCCAAACACACCCCATGCACAACTCCACCGGGGAAGGTGCCAGACAGGAGTTCTCCTGGTAGTTTTTACACTACCTTGGTAGGCAGCTGAAAGACACCACAAAAGTTGTTCTACCTGCTTTCTGGGCTGAGATGGGGAATCGCTGAATTTTTGAGTCGGCCGGTGACAAAATGTTCCAAACACACCCCATGCACAACTCCACCGGGGAAGGTGCCAGACAGGAGTTCTCTTGGTAGTTTTTACACAACCTTGGTAGGCATCTGAAAGACACCACAAAAGTTGTTCTACCTGCTTTCTGGGCTGAGATGGGGAACCGCTGAATTTTGGACTCGGCTGGTGACAAAATGTTCCAAACACACCCCATGCACAACTCCACCGGGGAAGGTGCCAGACAGGAGTTCTCCTGGTAGTTTTTACACTACCTTGGTAGGCATCTGAAAGACACCACAAAAGTTGTTCTACCTGCTTTCTGGGCTGAGATGGGGAACCGCTGAATTTTGGAGTCGGCCGTTGACAAAATGTTCCAAACACACCCCATGCACAACTCCACCGGGGAAGGTGCCAGACAGGAGTTCTCTTGGTAGTTTTTACACTACCTTGGTAGGCATCTGAAAGACACCACAAAAGTTGTTCTACCTGCTTTGTGGGCTGAGATGGGGAATCGCTGAATTTTGGAGTCGGCCGGTGACAAAATGTTCCAAACACACCCCATGCACAACTCCACCGGGGAAGGTGACAGACAGGAGTTCTCTTGGTAGTTTTTACACTACCTTGGTAGGCATCTGAAAGGCACCACAAAAGTTGTTCTACCTGCTTTCTGGGCTGAGATGGGGAACCGCTGAATTTTGGACTCGGCTGGTGACAAAATGTTCCAAACACACCCCATGCACAACTCCACCGGGGAAGGTGCCAGACAGGAGTTCTCCTGGTAGTTTTTACACTACCTTGGTAGGCAGCTGAAAGGCACCACAAAAGTTGTTCTTCCTGCTTTCTGGGCTGAGATGGGGAACCGCTGAATTTTGGAGTCGGCCGGTGACAAAATGTTCCAAACACACCCCATGCACAACTCCACCGGGGAAGGTGCCAGACAGGAGTTCTCTTGGTAGTTTTTACACTACCTTGGTAGGCATTTGAAAGGCACCACAAAAGTTGTTCTACCTGCTTTCTGGGCTGAGATGGGGAAACGCTGAACTTTTGGACTCGGCTGGTGACAAAATGTTCCAAACACACCCCATGCACAACTCCACCGGGGAAGGTGCCAGACAGGAGTTCTCCTGGTAGTTTTTACACTACCTTGGTAGGCATCTGAAAGACACGACAAAAGTTGTTCTACCTGCTTTCTGGGCTGAGATGGGGAACCGCTGAATTTTGGAGTCGGCCGGTGACAAAATGTTCCAAACACACCCCATGCACAACTCCACCGGGGAAGGTGCCAGACAGGAGTTCTCCTGGTAGTTTTTACACTACCTTGGTAGGCATCTGAAAGACACCACAAAAGTTGTTCTACCTGCTTTGTGGGCTGAGATGGGGAAGCGCTGAATTTTGGAGTCGGCCGTTGACAAAATGTTCCAAACACACCCCATGCACAACTCCACCGGGGAAGGTGCCAGACAGGAGTTCTCTTGGTAGTTTTTACACTACCTTGGTAGGCATCTGAAAGACACCACAAAAGTTGTTCTACCTGCTTTCTGGGCTGAGATGGGGAATCGCTGAATTTTGGAGTCGGCCGGTGACAAAATGTTCAAACACACCCCATGCACAACTCCACCGGGGAAGGTGCCAGACAGGAGTTCTCTTGGTAGTTTTTACACTACCTTGGTAGGCAGCTGAAAGGCACCACAAAAGTTGTTCTACCTGCTTTCTGGGCTGAGATGGGGAACCGCTGAATTTTGGACTCGGCTGGTGACAAAATGTTCCAAACACACCCCATGCACAACTCCACCGGGGAAGGTGCCAGACAGGAGTTCTCCTGGTAGTTTTTACACTACCTTGGTAGGCAGCTGAAAGGCACCACAAAAGTTGTTCTTCCTGCTTTCTGGGCTGAGATGGGGAACCGCTGAATTTTGGAGTCGGCCGGTGACAAAATGTTCCAAACACACCCCATGCACAACTCCACCGGGGAAGGTGCCAGACAGGAGTTCTCTTGGTAGTTTTTACACTACCTTGGTAGGCATCTGAAAGACACCACAAAAGTTGTTCTACCTGCTTTCTGGGCTGAGATGGGGAAACGCTGAATTTTGGACTCGGCTGGTGACAAAATGTTCCAAACACACCCCATGCACAACTCCACCGGGGAAGGTGCCAGACAGGAGTTCTCCTGGTAGTTTTTACACTACCTTGGTAGGCATCTGAAAGACACGACAAAAGTTGTTCTACCTGCTTTCTGGGCTGAGATGGGGAACCGCTGAATTTTGGAGTCGGCCGGTGACAAAATGTTCCAAACACACCCCATGCACAACTCCACCGGGGAAGGTGCCAGACAGGAGTTCTCCTGGTAGTTTTTACACTACCTTGGTAGGCAGCTGAAAGACACCACAAAAGTTGTTCTACCTGCTTTCTGGGCTGAGATGGGGAGGGAAGCGCTGAATTTTGGAGTCGGCCGTTGACAAAATGTTCCAAACACACCCCATGCACAACTCCACCGGGGAAGGTGCCAGACAGGAGTTCTCTTGGTAGTTTTTACACTACCTTGGTAGGCATCTGAAAGACACCACAAAAGTTGTTCTACCTGCTTTCTGGGCTGAGATGGGGAATCGCTGAATTTTGGAGTCGGCCGGTGACAAAATGTTCCAAACACACCCCATGCACAACTCCACCGGGGAAGGTGCCAGACAGGAGTTCTCTTGGTAGTTTTTACACTACCTTGGTAGGCATTTGAAAGGCACCACAAAAGTTGTTCTACCTGCTTTCTGGGCTGAGATGGGGAACCGCTGAATTTTGGACTCGGCTGGTGACAAAATGTTCCAAACACACCCCATGCACAACTCCACCGGGGAAGGTGCCAGACAGGAGTTCTCTTGGTAGTTTTTACACTACCTTGGTAGGCATCTGAAAGACACCACAAAAGTTGTTCTACCTGCTTTGTGGGCTGAGATGGGGAATCGCTGAATTTTGGACTCGGCCGGTGACAAAATGTTCCAAACACACCCCATGCACAACTCCACCGGGGAAGGTGCCAGACAGGAGTTCTCCTGGTAGTTTTTACACTACCTTGGTAGGCATCTGAAAGACACCACAAAAGTTGTTCTACCTGCTTTCTGGGCTGAGATGGGGAATCGCTGAATTTTGGAGTCGGCCGGTGACAAAATGTTCCAAACACACCCCATGCACAACTCCACCGGGGAAGGTGCCAGACAGGAGTTCTCTTGGTAGTTTTTACACTACCTTGGTAGGCAGCTGAAAGGCACCACAAAAGTTGTTCTTCCTGCTTTCTGGGCTGAGATGGGGAACCGCTGAATTTTGGACTCGGCCGGTGACAAAATGTTCCAAACACACCCCATGCACAACTCCACCGGGGAAGGTGCCAGACAGGAGTTCTCTTGGTAGTTTTTACACTACCTTGGTAGGCATCTGAAAGACACCACAAAAGTTGTTCTACCTGCTTTGTGGGCTGAGATGGGGAATCGCTGAATTTTGGACTCGGCCGGTGACAAAATGTTCCAAACACACCCCATGCAAAACTCCACCGGGGAAGGTGCCAGACAGGAGTTCTCCTGGTAGTTTTTACATTGCTCCGGTAGGCATCTGAAAGACACCACAAAAGTTGTTCTACCTGCTTTCTGGGCTGAGATGGGGAATCGCTGAATTTTGGAGTCGGCCGGTGACAAAATGTTCCAAACACACCCCATGCACAACTCCACCGGGGAAGGTGCCAGACAGGAGTTCTCCTGGTAGTTTTTACACTACCTTGGTAGGCAGCTGAAAGGCACCACAAAAGTTGTTCTACCTGCTTTCTGGGCTGAGATGGGGAACCGCTGAATTTTGGAGTCGGCCGGTGACAAAATGTTCGAAACACACCCCATGCACAACTCCACCGGGGAAGGTGCCAGACAGGAGTTCTCCTGGTAGTTATTACACTACCTTGGTAGGCAGCTGAAAGGGACCACAAAAGTTGTTCTACCTGCTTTCTGAGCTGAGATGGGGAACCGCTGAATTTTGGACTCGGCCGGTGACAAAATGTTCCAAACACACCCCATGCACAACTCCACCGGGGAAGGTGCCAGACAGGAGTTCTCTTGGTAGTTTTTACACTACCTTGGTAGGCATCTGAAAGACACCACAAAAGTTGTTCTACCTGCTTTCTGGGCTGAGATGGGGAATCGCTGAATTTTGGAGTCGGCCGGTGACAAAATGTTCCAAACACACCCCATGCACAACTCCACCGGGGAAGGTGCCAGACAGGAGTTCTCTTGGTAGTTTTTACACTACCTTGGTAGGCATTTGAAAGGCACCACAAAAGTTGTTCTACCTGCTTTCTGGGCTGAGATGGGGAACCGCTGAATTTTGGACTCGGCTGGTGACAAAATGTTCCAAACACACCCCATGCACAACTCCACCGGGGAAGGTGCCAGACAGGAGTTCTCCTGGTAGTTTTTACACTACCTTGGTAGGCATCTGAAAGACACCACAAAAGTTGTTCTACCTGCTTTCTGGGCTGAGATGGGGAACCGCTGAATTTTGGAGTCGGCTGGTGACAAAATGTTCCAAACACACCCCATGCACAACTCCACCGGGGAAGGTGCCAGACAGGAGTTCTCCTGGTAGTTTTTACATTGCTCCGGTAGGCATCTGAAAGACACCACAAAAGTTGTTCTACCTGCTTTGTGGGCTGAGATGGGGAACCGCTGAATTTTGGAGTCGGCCGTTGACAAAATGTTCCAAACACACCCCATGCACAACTCCACCGGGGAAGGTGCCAGACAGGAGTTCTCCTGGTAGTTTTTACACTACCTTGGTAGGCATCTGAAAGACACCACAAAAGTTGTTCTACCTGCTTTCTGGGCTGAGATGGGGAACCGCTGAATTTTGGAGTCGGCCGTTGACAAAATGTTCCAAACACACCCCATGCACAACTCCACCGGGGAAGGTGCCAGACAGGAGTTCTCCTGGTAGTTTTTACACTACCTTGGTAGGCATCTGAAAGACACCACAAAAGTTGTTCTACCTGCTTTGTGGGCTGAGATGGGGAATCGCTGAATTTTGGACTCGGCCGGTGACAAAATGTTCCAAACACACCCCATGCACAACTCCACCGGGGAAGGTGACAGACAGGAGTTCTCTTGGTAGTTTTTACACTACCTTGGTAGGCAGCTGAAAGGCACCACAAAAGTTGTTCTACCTGCTTTCTGGGCTGAGATGGGGGAAACGCTGAATTTTGGAGTCGGCTGGTGACAAAATGTTCCAAACACACCCCATGCACAACTCCACCGGGGAAGGTGCCAGACAGGAGTTCTCCTGGTAGTTTTTACACTACCTTGGTAGGCAGCTGAAAGGCACCACAAAAGTTGTTCTTCCTGCTTTGTGGGCTGAGATGGGGGAACCGCTGAATTTTGGAGTCGGCCGGTGACAAAATGTTCCAAACACACCCCATGCAAAACTCCACCGGGGAAGGTGCCAGACAGGAGTTCTCCTGGTAGTTTTTACACTACCTTGGTAGGCATCTGAAAGACACCACAAAAGTTGTTCTACCTGCTTTCTGGGCTGAGATGGGGAACCGCTGAATTTTGGACTCGGCCGTTGACAAAATGTTCCAAACACTCCCCATGCACAACTCCACCGGGGAAGGTGCCAGACAGGAGTTCTCTTGGTAGTTTTTACACTACCTTGGTAGGCATCTGAAAGACACCACAAAAGTTGTTCTACCTGCTTTGTGGGCTGAGATGGGGAATCGCTGAATTTTGGACTCGGCCGGTGACAAAATGTTCCAAACACACCCCATGCACAACTCCACCGGGGAAGGTGCCAGACAGGAGTTCTCTTGGTAGTTTTTACACTACCTTGGTAGGCATTTGAAAGGCACCACAAAAGTTGTTCTACCTGCTTTCTGGGCTGAGATGGGGAAACGCTGAATTTTGGACTCGGCTGGTGACAAAATGTTCCAAACACACCCCATGCACAACTCCACCGGGGAAGGTGCCAGACAGGAGTTCTCCTGGTAGTTTTTACACTACCTTGGTAGGCATCTGAAAGACACGACAAAAGTTGTTCTACCTGCTTTCTGGGCTGAGATGGGGAACCGCTGAATTTTGGAGTCGGCCGGTGACAAAATGTTCCAAACACACCCCATGCACAACTCCACCGGGGAAGGTGCCAGACAGGAGTTCTCCTGGTAGTTTTTACACTACCTTGGTAGGCATCTGAAAGACACCACAAAAGTTGTTCTACCTGCTTTCTGGGCTGAGATGGGGAAGCGCTGAATTTTGGAGTCGGCCGTTGACAAAATGTTCCAAACACACCCCATGCACAACTCCACCGGGGAAGGTGCCAGACAGGAGTTCTCTTGGTAGTTTTTACACTACCTTGGTAGGCATCTGAAAGACACCACAAAAGTTGTTCTACCTGCTTTCTGGGCTGAGATGGGGAATCGCTGAATTTTGGAGTCGGCCGGTGACAAAATGTTCCAAACACACCCCATGCACAACTCCACCGGGGAAGGTGACAGACAGGAGTTCTCTTGGTAGTTTTTACACTACCTTGGTAGGCAGCTGAAAGGCACCACAAAAGTTGTTCTACCTGCTTTCTGGGCTGAGATGGGGAACCGCTGAATTTTGGACTCGGCTGGTGACAAAATGTTCCAAACACACCCCATGCACAACTCCACCGGGGAAGGTGCCAGACAGGAGTTCTCCTGGTAGTTTTTACACTACCTTGGTAGGCAGCTGAAAGGCACCACAAAAGTTGTTCTTCCTGCTTTCTGGGCTGAGATGGGGAACCGCTGAATTTTGGAGTCGGCCGGTGACAAAATGTTCCAAACACACCCCATGCACAACTCCACCGGGGAAGGTGCCAGACAGGAGTTCTCCTGGTAGTTATTACACTACCTTGGTAGGCATCTGAAAGACACGACAAAAGTTGTTCTACCTGCTTTCTGAGCTGAGATGGGGAACCGCTGAATTTTGGACTCGGCCGGTGACAAAATGTTCCAAACACACCCCATGCACAACTCCACCGGGGAAGGTGCCAGACAGGAGTTCTCTTGGTAGTTTTTACACTACCTTGGTAGGCATCTGAAAGACACCACAAAAGTTGTTCTACCTGCTTTCTGGGCTGAGATGGGGAATCGCTGAATTTTGGAGTCGGCCGGTGACAAAATGTTCCAAACACACCCCATGCACAACTCCACCGGGGAAGGTGCCAGACAGGAGTTCTCTTGGTAGTTTTTACACTACCTTGGTAGGCATTTGAAAGGCACCACAAAAGTTGTTCTACCTGCTTTCTGGGCTGAGATGGGGAACCGCTGAATTTTGGAGTCGGCCGTTGACAAAATGTTCCAAACACACCCCATGCACAACTCCACCGGGGAAGGTGCCAGACAGGAGTTCTCCTGGTAGTTTTTACACTACCTTGGTAGGCATCTGAAAGACACCACAAAAGTTGTTCTACCTGCTTTCTGGGCTGAGATGGGGAACCGCTGAATTTTGGAGTCGGCTGGTGACAAAATGTTCCAAACACACCCCCTGCACAACTCCACCGGGGAAGGTGCCAGACAGGAGTTCTCCTGGTAGTTTTTACATTGCTCCGGTAGGCATCTGAAAGACACCACAAAAGTTGTTCTACCTGCTTTGTGGGCTGAGATGGGGAACCGCTGAATTTTGGAGTCGGCCGGTGACAAAATGTTCCAAACACACCCCATGCACAACTCCACCGGGGAAGGTGCCAGACAGGAGTTCTCCTGGTAGTTTTTACACTACCTTGGTAGGCATCTGAAAGACACCACAAAAGTTGTTCTACCTGCTTTCTGGGCTGAGATGGGGAACCGCTGAATTTTGGAGTCGGCCGTTGACAAAATGTTCCAAACACACCCCATGCACAACTCCACCGGGGAAGGTGCCAGACAGGAGTTCTCCTGGTAGTTTTTACACTACCTTGGTAGGCATCTGAAAGACACCACAAAAGTTGTTCTACCTGCTTTGTGGGCTGAGATGGGGAATCGCTGAATTTTGGACTCGGCTGGTGACAAAATGTTCCAAACACACCCCATGCACAACTCCACCGGGGAAGGTGACAGACAGGAGTTCTCTTGGTAGTTTTTACACTACCTTGGTAGGCAGCTGAAAGGCACCACAAAAGTTGTTCTACCTGCTTTCTGGGCTGAGATGGGGAAACGCTGAATTTTGGAGTCGGCTGGTGACAAAATGTTCCAAACACACCCCATGCACAACTCCACCGGGGAAGGTGCCAGACAGGAGTTCTCCTGGTAGTTTTTACACTACCTTGGTAGGCAGCTGAAAGGCACCACAAAAGTTGTTCTTCCTGCTTTGTGGGCTGAGATGGGGAATCGCTGAATTTTGGACTCGGCCGGTGACAAAATGTTCCAAACACACCCCATGCAAAACTCCACCGGGGAAGGTGCCAGACAGGAGTTCTCCTGGTAGTTTTTACACTACCTTGGTAGGCATCTGAAAGACACCACAAAAGTTGTTCTACCTGCTTTCTGGGCTGAGATGGGGAACCGCTGAATTTTGGACTCGGCCGTTGACAAAATGTTCCAAACACTCCCCATGCACAACTCCACCGGGGAAGGTGCCAGACAGGAGTTCTCTTGGTAGTTTTTACACTACCTTGGTAGGCATCTGAAAGACACCACAAAAGTTGTTCTACCTGCTTTGTGGGCTGAGATGGGGAATCGCTGAATTTTGGACTCGGCCGGTGACAAAATGTTCCAAACACACCCCATGCACAACTCCACCGGGGAAGGTGACAGACAGGAGTTCTCTTGGTAGTTTTTACACTACCTTGGTAGGCAGCTGAAAGGCACCACAAAAGTTGTTCTACCTGCTTTCTGGGCTGAGATGGGGAACCGCTGAATTTTGGACTCGGCTGGTGACAAAATGTTCCAAACACACCCCATGCACAACTCCACCGGGGAAGGTGCCAGACAGGAGTTCTCCTGGTAGTTTTTACACTACCTTGGTAGGCAGCTGAAAGGCACCACAAAAGTTGTTCTTCCTGCTTTGTGGGCTGAGATGGGGAATCGCTGAATTTTGGACTCGGCCGGTGACAAAATGTTCCAAACACACCCCATGCAAAACTCCACCGGGGAAGGTGCCAGACAGGAGTTCTCCTGGTAGTTTTTACACTACCTTGGTAGGCATCTGAAAGACACCACAAAAGTTGTTCTACCTGCTTTCTGGGCTGAGATGGGGAACCGCTGAATTTTGGAGTCGGCCGTTGACAAAATGTTCCAAACACTCCCCATGCACAACTCCACCGGGGAAGGTAACAGACAGGAGTTCTCTTGGTAGTTTTTACACTACCTTGGTAGGCATCTGAAAGACACCACAAAAGTTGTTCTACCTGCTTTCTGGGCTGAGATGGGGAACCGCTGAATTTTGGAGTCGGCTGGTGGCAAAATGTTCCAAACACACCCCCTGCACAACTCCACCGAGGAAGGTGCCAGACAGGAGTTCTCCTGGTAGTTTTTACATTGCTCCGGTAGGCATCTGAAAGACACCACAAAAGTTGTTCTACCTGCTTTGTGGGCTGAGATGGGGAATCGCTGAATTTTGGACTCGGCCGGTGACAAAATGTTCCAAACACACCCCATGCACAACTCCACCGGGGAAGGTGACAGACAGCAGTTCTCTTGGTAGTTTTTACACTACCTTGGTAGGCAGCTGAAAGGCACCACAAAAGTTGTTCTACCTGCTTTCTGGGCTGAGATGGGGAACCGCTGAATTTTGGACTCGGCTGGTGACAAAATGTTCCAAACACACCCCATGCACAACTCCACCGGGGAAGGTGCCAGACAGGAGTTCTCCTGGTAGTTTTTACACTACCTTGGTAGGCAGCTGAAAGGCACCACAAAAGTTGTTCTTCCTGCTTTGTGGGCTGAGATGGGGAATCGCTGAATTTTGGACTCGGCCGGTGACAAAATGTTCCAAACACACCCCATGCAAAACTCCACCGGGGAAGGTGCCAGACAGGAGTTCTCCTGGTAGTTTTTACACTACCTTGGTAGGCATCTGAAAGACACCACAAAAGTTGTTCTACCTGCTTTCTGGGCTGAGATGGGGAACCGCTGAATTTTGGAGTCGGCCGGTGACAAAATGTTCCAAACACACCCCATGCACAACTCCACCGGGGAAGGTGCCAGACAGGAGTTCTCCTGGTAGTTTTTACACTACCTTGGTAGGCATCTGAAAGGCACCACAAAAGTTGTTCTACCTGCTTTCTGGGCTGAGATGGGGAACCGCTGAATTTTGGAGTCGGCCCGGTGACAAAATGTTCCAAACACACCCCATGCACAACTCCACCGGGGAAGGTGCCAGACAGGAGTTCTCCTGGTAGTTTTTACACTACCTTGGTAGGCATCTGAAAGACACGACAAAAGTTGTTCTACCTGCTTTCTGGGCTGAGATGGGGAACCGCTGAATTTTGGACTCGGCCGGTGACAAAATGTTCCAAACACACCCCATGCACAACTCCACCGGGGAAGGTGCCAGACAGGAGTTCTCTTGGTAGTTTTTACACTACCTTGGTAGGCATCTGAAAGACACCACAAAAGTTGTTCTACCTGCTTTGTGGGCTGAGATGGGGAATCGCTGAATTTTGGAGTCGGCCGGTGACAAAATGTTCCAAACACACCCCATGCACAACTCCACCGGGGAAGGTGCCAGACAGGAGTTCTCTTGGTAGTTTTTACACTACCTTGGTAGGAAGCTGAAAGGCACAAGAAAAGTTGTTCTACCTGCTTTCTGGGCTGAGATGGGGAACCGCTGAATTTTGGACTCGGCTGGTGACAAAATGTTCCAAACACACCCCATGCACAACTCCACCGGGGAAGGTGCCAGACAGGAGTTCTCCTGGTAGTTTTTACACTACCTTGGTAGGCATCTGAAAGACACGACAAAAGTTGTTCTACCTGCTTTCTGGGCTGAGATGGGGAACCGCTGAATTTTGGAGTCGGCTGGTGGCAAAATGTTCCAAACACACCCCCTGCACAACTCCACCGGGGAAGGTGCCAGACAGGAGTTCTCCTGGTAGTTTTTACATTGCTCCGGTAGGCATCTGAAAGACACCACAAAAGTTGTTCTACCTGCTTTGTGGGCTGAGATGGGTAACCGCTGAATTTTGGAGTCGGCCGTTGACAAAATGTTCCAAACACACCCCATGCACAACTCCACCGGGGAAGGTGCCAGACAGGAGTTCTCCTGGTAGTTTTTACACTACCTTGGTAGGCATCTGAAAGACACCACAAAAGTTGTTCTACCTGCTTTCTGGGCTGAGATGGGGAACCGCTGAATTTTGGAGTCGGCCGGTGACAAAATGTTCCAAACACACCCCATGCACAACTCCACCGGGGAAGGTGCCAGACAGGAGTTCTCTTGGTAGTTTTTACACTACCTTGGTAGGCATCTGAAAGACACCACAAAAGTTGTTCTACCTGCTTTGTGGGCTGAGATGGGGAATCGCTGAATTTTGGACTCGGCCGGTGACAAAATGTTCCAAACACACCCCATGCACAACTCCACCGGGGAAGGTGACAGACAGGAGTTCTCCTGGTAGTTTTTACACTACCTTGGTAGGCAGCTGAAAGGCACCACAAAACTTGTTCTACCTGCTTTCTGGGCTGAGATGGGGAACAGCTGAGTTTTGGAGTCGGCTGGTGACAAAATGTTCCAAACACACCCCATGCACAACTCCACCGGGGAAGGTGCCAGACAGGAGTTCTCCTGGTAGTTTTTACACTACCTTGGTAGGCAGCTGAAAGGCACCACAAAAGTTGTTCTACCTGCTTTCTGGGCTGAGATGGGGAAACGCTGAATTTTGGACTCGGCCGGTGACAAAATGTTCCAAACACACCCCATGCAAAACTCCACCGGGGAAGGTGCCAGACAGGAGTTCTCCTGGTAGTTTTTACACTACCTTGGTAGGCATCTGAAAGACACCACAAAAGTTGTTTTACCTGCTTTCTGGGCTGAGATGGGGAATCGCTGAATTTTGGACTCGGCCGTTGACAAAATGTTCCAAACACACCCCATGCACAACTCCACCGGGGAAGGTGCCAGACAGGAGTTCTCCTGGTAGTTTTTACACTACCTTGGTAGGCATCTGAAAGACACCACAAAAGTTGTTCTACCTGCTTTCTGGGCTGAGATGGGGAATCGCTGAATTTTGAACTCGGCCGGTGACAAAATGTTCCAAACACACCCCATGCACAACTCCACCGGGGAAGGTGCCAGACAGGAGTTCTCCTGGTAGTTTTTACACTAGCTTGGTAGGCATCTGAAAGACACCAAAAAAGTTGTTTTACCTGCTTTCTGGGCTGAGATGGGGAACCGCTGAATTTTGGACTCGGCCGGTGACAAAATGTTCCAAACACACCCCCTGCACAACTCCACCGAGGAAGGTGCCAGACAGGAGTTCTCCTGGTAGTTTTTACATTGCTCCGGTAGGCAGCTGAAAGACACCACAAAAGTTGTTCTACCTGCTTTCTGGGCTGAGATGGGGAATCGCTGAATTTTGGACTCGGCCGGTGACAAAATGTTCCAAACACACCCCATGCACAACTCCACCGGGGAAGGTGCCAGACAGGAGTTCTCTTTGTAGTTTTTACACTACCTTGGTAGGCATTTGAAAGGCACCACAAAAGTTGTTCTACCTGCTTCCTGGGCTGAGATGGGGAAACGCTGAATTTTGGACTCGGCTGGTGACAAAATGTTCCAAACACACCCCATGCACAACTCCACCGGGGAAGGTGCCAGACAGGAGTTCTCCTGGTAGTTTTTACACTACCTTGGTAGGCATCTGAAAGACACCACAAAAGTTGTTCTACCTGCTTTCTGGGCTGAGATGGGGAACCGCTGAATTTTGGAGTCGGCTGGTGGCAAAATGTTCCAAACACACCCCCTGCACAACTCCACCGGGGAAGGTGCCAGACAGGAGTTCTCCTGGTAGTTTTTACACTACCTTGGTAGGCATCTGAAAGACACCACAAAAGTTGTTCTACCTGCTTTGTGGGCTGAGATGGGGAACAGCTGAATTTTGGACTCGGCTGGTGACAAAATGTTCCAAACACACCCCATGCACAACTCCACCGGGGAAGGTGCCAGACAGGAGTTCTCCTGGTAGTTTTTACACTACCTTGGTAGGCATCTGAAAGGCACCACAAAAGTTGTTCTTCCTGCTTTCTGGGCTGAGATGGGGAACCGCTGAATTTTGGAGTCGGCTGGTGACAAAATGTTCCAAACACACCCCCTGCACAACTCCACCGGGGAAGGTGCCAGACAGGAGTTCTCTTGGTAGTTTTTACACTACCTTGGTAGGAAGCTGAAAGGCACAAGAAAAGAAGTTGTACCTGCTTTGTGGGCTGAGATGGGGAACCGCTGAATTTTGGAGTCGGCCGGTGGCAAAATGTTCCAAACACACCCCATGCACAACTCCACCGGGGAAGGTGCCAGACAGGAGTTCTCCTGGTAGTTTTTACATTGCTCCGGTAGGCAGCTGAAAGGCACCACAAAAGTTTTTCTACCTGCTTTCTGGGCTGAGATGGGGAAACGCTGAATTTTGGACTCGGCCGGTGACAAAATGTTCCAAACACACCCCATGCACAACTCCACCGGGGAAGGTGCCAGACAGGAGTTCTCTTGGTAGTTTTTACACTACCTTGGTAGGCAGCTGAAAGGCACCACAAAAGTTGTTCTACCTGCTTTCTGGGCTGAGATGGGGAAACGCTGAATTTTGGAGTCGGCCGGTGACAAAATGTTCCAAACACACCCCATGCAAAACTCCACCGGGGAAGGTGCCAGACAGGAGTTCTCCTGGTAGTTTTTACACTACCTTGGTAGGCATCTGAAAGGCACCACAAAAGTTGTTCTTCCTGCTTTCTGGGCTGAGATGGGGAACCGCTGAATTTTGGAGTCGGCTGGTGACAAAATGTTCCAAACACACCCCCTGCACAACTCCACCGGGGAAGGTGCCAGACAGGAGTTCTCCTGGTAGTTTTTACATTGCTCCGGTAGGCATCTGAAAGACACCACAAAAGTTGTTCTACCTGCTTTCTGGGCTGAGATGGGGAACCGCTGAATTTTGGAGTCGGCCGGTGACAAAATGTTCCAAACACACCCCATGCACAACTCCACCGGGGAAGGTGCCAGACAGGAGTTCTCTTGGTAGTTTTTACACTACCTTGGTAGGAAGCTGAAAGGCACAAGAAAAGAAGTTGTACCTGCTTTGTGGGCTGAGATGGGGAACCGCTGAATTTTGGAGTCGGCTGGTGACAAAATGTTCCAATCACACCCCCTGCACAACTCCACCGGGGAAGGTGCCAGACAGGAGTTCTCTTGGTAGTTTTTACACTACCTTGGTAGGCAGCTGAAAGGCACCACAAAAGTTGTTCTACCTGCTTTCTGGGCTGAGATGGGGAACCGCGGAATTTTGGACTCGGCTGGTGACAAAATGTTCCAAACACACCCCATGCACAACTCCACCACGGAAGGTGCCAGACAGGAGTTCTCCTGGTAGTTTTTACACTACCTTGGTGGGCATTTGAAAGGCACCACAAAAGTTGTTCTACCTGCTTTGTGGGCTGAGATGGGGAATCGCTGAATTTTGGAGTCGGCCGGTGACAAAATGTTCCAAACACACCCCATGCAAAACTCCACCGGGGAAGGTGCCAGACAGGAGTTCTCCTGGTAGTTTTTAGACTACCTTGGTGGGCATTTGAAAGGCACCACAAAAGTTGTTCTACCTGCTTTCTGGGCTGAGATGGGGAACAGCTGAATTTTGGAGTCGGCTGGTGACAAAATGTTCCAAACACACCCCATGCACAACTCCACCGGGGAAGGTGCCAGACAGGAGTTCTCCTGGTAGTTTTTACACTACCTTGGTAGGCATTTGAAAGGCACCACAAAAGTTGTTCTTCCTGCTTTCTGGTCTGAGATGGGGAACCGCTGAATTTTGGAGTCGGCCGGTGACAAAATGTTCCAAACACACCCCATGCACAACTCCACCGGGGAAGGTGCCAGACAGGAGTTCTCCTGGTAGTTTTTACACTACCTTGGTAGGAAGCTGAAAGGCACCACAAAAGTTGTTCTACCTGCTTTCTGGGCTGAGATGGGGAACCGCTGAATTTTGGACTCGGCCGGTGACAAAATGTTCCAAACACACCCCATGCACAACTCCACCGGGGAAGGTGCCAGACAGGAGTTCTCTTAGTAGTTTTTACACTACCTTGGTAGGCATCTGAAAGACACCACAAAAGTTGTTCTACCTGCTTTCTGGGCTGAGATGGGGAACAGCTGAATTTTGGACTCGGCTGGTGACAAAATGTTCCAAACACACCCCATGCACAACTCCACCGGGGAAGGTGCCAGACAGGAGTTCTCCTGGTAGTTTTTACACTACCTTGGTAGGCATCTGAAAGGCACCACAAAAGTTGTTCTTCCTGCTTTCTGGGCTGAGATGGGGAACCGCTGAATTTTGGAGTCGGCTGGTGACAAAATGTTCCAAACACACCCCATGCACAACTCCACCGGGGAAGGTGCCAGACAGGAGTTCTCCTGGTAGTTTTTACACTACCTTGGTAGGCAGCTGAAAGGCACCACAAAAGTTGTTCTACCTGCCTTCTGGGCTGAGATGGGGAAACGCTGAATTTTGGACTCGGCCGGTGACAAAATGTTCCAAACACACCCCATGCACAACTCCACCGGGGAAGGTGCCAGACAGGAGTTCTCCTGGTAGTTTTTACACTACCTTGGTAGGCATCTGAAAGACACCACAAAAGTTGTTCTACCTGCTTTCTGGGCTGAGATGGGGAAACGCTGAATTTTGAACTCGGCCGGTGACAAAATGTTCCAAACACACCCCATGCACAACTCCACCGGGGAAGGTGCCAGACAGGAGTTCTCCTGGTAGTTTTTACACTACCTTGGTAGGCATCTGAAAGACACCACAAAAGTTGTTTTACCTGCTTTCTGGGCTGAGATGGGGAACCGCTGAATTTTGGACTCGGCTGGTGACAAAATGTTCCAAACACACCCCCTGCACAACTCCACCGAGGAAGGTGCCAGACAGGAGTTCTCCTGGTAGTTTTTACATTGCTCCGGTAGGCATCTGAAAGACACCACAAAAGTTGTTCTACCTGCTTTCTGGGCTGAGATGGGGAATCGCTGAATTTTGGACTCGGCCGGTGACAAAATGTTCCAAACACACCCCATGCACAACTCCACCGGGGAACGTGCCAGACAGGAGTTCTCTTGGTAGTTTTTACACTACCTTGGTGGGCATTTGAAAGGCACCACAAAAGTTGTTCTACCTGCTTTCTGGGCTGAGATGGGGAACCGCTGAATTTTGGACTCGGCTGGTGACAAAATGTTCCAAACACACCCCATGCACAACTCCACCACGGAAGGTGCCAGACAGGAGTTCTCCTGGTAGTTTTTACACTACCTTGGTAGGCATCTGAAAGACACCACAAAAGTTGTTCTACCTGCTTTCTGGGCTGAGATGGGGAACCGCTGAATTTTGGAGTCGGCTGGTGGCAAAATGTTCCAAACACACCCCATGCACAACTCCACCGGGGAAGGTGCCAGACAGGAGTTCTCCTGGTAGTTTTTACATTGCTCCGGTAGGCATCTGAAAGACACCACAAAAGTTGTTCTACCTGCTTTCTGGGCTGAGATGGGGAAACGCTGAATTTTGGAGTCGGCCGTTGACAAAATGTTCCAAACACACCCCATGCACAACTCCACCGGGGAAGGTGCCAGACAGGAGTTCTCTTTGTAGTTTTTACACTACCTTGGTAGGCATTTGAAAGGCACCACAAAAGTTGTTCTACCTGCTTTCTGGGCTGAGATGGGGAAACGCTGAATTTTGGAGTCGGCTGGTGACAAAATGTTCCAAACACACCCCATGCACAACTCCACCACGGAAGGTGCCAGACAGGAGTTCTCCTGGTAGTTTTTACACTACCTTGGTGGGCATTTGAAAGGCACCACAAAAGTTGTTCTACCTGCTTTGTGGGCTGAGATGGGGAATCGCTGAATTTTGGAGTCGGCCGGTGACAAAATGTTCCAAACACACCCCATGCAAAACTCCACCGGGGAAGGTGCCAGACAGGAGTTCTCCTGGTAGTTTTTAGACTACCTTGGTGGGCATTTGAAAGGCACCACAAAAGTTGTTCTACCTGCTTTCTGGGCTGAGATGGGGAACCGCTGAATTTTGGAGTCGGCTGGTGACAAAATGTTCCAAACACACCCCCTGCACAACTCCACCGGGGAAGGTGCCAGACAGGAGTTCTCCTGGTAGTTTTTACACTACCTTGGTAGGCATTTGAAAGGCACCACAAAAGTTGTTCTTCCTGCTTTCTGGTCTGAGATGGGGAACCGCTGAATTTTGGACTCGGCCGGTGACAAAATGTTCCAAACACACCCCATGCACAACTCCACCGGGGAAGGTGCCAGACAGGAGTTCTCTTGGTAGTTTTTACACTACCTTGGTAGGTAGCTGAAAGGCACCACAAAAGTTGTTCTACCTGCTTTCTGGGCTGAGATGGGGAAACGCTGAATTTTGGAGTCGGCTGGTGACAAAATGTTCCAAACACACCCCATGCACAACTCCACCGGGGAAGGTGCCAGACAGGAGTTCTCCTGGTAGTTTTTACACTACCTTGGTAGGCAGCTGAAAGGCACCACAAAAGTTGTTCTACCTGCTTTCTGGGCTGAGATGGGGAACCGCTGAATTTTGGACTCGGCTGGTGACAAAATGTTCCAAACACACCCCATGCACAACTCCACCGGGGAAGGTGCCAGACAGGAGTTCTCCTGGTAGTTTTTACACTACCTTGGTAGGCATCTGAAAGACACCACAAAAGTTGTTCTACCTGCTTTCGGGGCTGAGATGGGGAATCGCTGAATTTTGGACTCGGCCGGTGACAAAATGTTCCAAACACACCCCATGCACAACTCCACCGGGGAAGGTGCCAGACAGGAGTTCTCTTGGTAGTTTTTACACTACCTTGGTAGGCATTTGAAAGGCACCACAAAAGTTGTTCTACCTGCTTTCTGGGCTGAGATGGGGAACAGCTGAATTTTGGACTCGGCTGGTGACAAAATGTTCCAAACACACCCCCTGCACAACTCCACCACGGAAGGTGCCAGACAGGAGTTCTCCTGGTAGTTTTTACATTGCTCCGGTAGGCATCTGAAAGACACCACAAAAGTTGTTCTACCTGCTTTCTGGTCTGAGATGGGGAACCGCTGAATTTTGGAGTCGGCCGGTGACAAAATGTTCCAAACACACCCCATGCACAACTCCACCGGGGAAGGTGCCAGACAGGAGTTCTCCTGGTAGTTTTTACACTACCTTGGTAGGCAGCTGAAAGGCACCACAAAAGTTGTTCTACCTGCTTTCGGGGCTGAGATGGGGAAACGCTGAATTTTGGAGTCGGCCGGTGACAAAATGTTCCAAACACACCCCATGCACAACTCCACCGGGGAACGTGCCAGACAGGAGTTCTCCTGGTAGTTTTTACACTACCTTGGTGGGCATTTGAAAGGCACCACAAAAGTTGTTCTACCTGCTTTCTGGGCTGAGATGGGGAACCGCTGAATTTTGGACTCGGCCGGTGACAAAATGTTCCAAACACACCCCCTGCACAACTCCACCGGGGAAGGTGCCAGACAGGAGTTCTCCTGGTAGTTTTTACATTGCTCCGGTAGGCATCTGAAAGACACCACAAAAGTTGTTCTACCTGCTTTCTGGGCTGAGATGGGGAAACGCTGAATTTTGGACTCGGCTGGTGACAAAATGTTCCAAACACACCCCATGCACAACTCCACCGGGGAAGGTGCCAGACAGGAGTTCTCTTGGTAGTTTTTACACTACCTTGGTAGGCAGCTGAAAGGCACCACAAAAGTTGTTCTACCTGCTTTCTGGGCTGAGATGGGGAACCGCTGAATTTTGGACTCGGCTGGTGACAAAATGTTCCAAACACACCCCATGCACAACTCCACCGGGGAAGGTGCCAGACAGGAGTTCTCCTGGTAGTTTTTACACTACCTTGGTAGGCAGCTGAAAGGCACCACAAAAGTTGTTCTACCTGCTTTCTGGGCTGAGATGGGGAACCGCTGAATTTTGGACTCGGCTGGTGACAAAATGTTCCAAACACACCCCATGCACAACTCCACCGGGGAAGGTGCCAGACAGGAGTTCTCCTGGTAGTTTTTACATTGCTCCGGTAGGCATCTGAAAGACACCACAAAAGTTGTTCTACCTGCTTTCGGGGCTGAGATGGGGAATCGCTGAATTTTGGACTCGGCCGGTGACAAAATGTTCCAAACACACCCCATGCACAACTCCACCGGGGAACGTGCCAGACAGGAGTTCTCTTGGTAGTTTTTACACTACCTTGGTAGGCATTTGAAAGGCACCACAAAAGTTGTTCTACCTGCTTTCTGGGCTGAGATGGGGAACAGCTGAATTTTGGACTCGGCTGGTGACAAAATGTTCCAAACACACCCCCTGCACAACTCCACCACGGAAGGTGCCAGACAGGAGTTCTCCTGGTAGTTTTTACATTGCTCCGGTAGGCATCTGAAAGACACCACAAAAGTTGTTCTACCTGCTTTCTGGGCTGAGATGGGGAACCGCTGAATTTTGGAGTCGGCCGGTGACAAAATGTTCCAAACACACCCCATGCACAACTCCACCGGGGAAGGTGCCAGACAGGAGTTCTCCTGGTAGTTTTTACACTACCTTGGTGGGCATTTGAAAGGCACCACAAAAGTTGTTCTACCTGCTTTCGGGGCTGAGATGGGGAAACGCTGAATTTTGGAGTCGGCCGGTGACAAAATGTTCCAAACACACCCCATGCACAACTCCACCGGGGAACGTGCCAGACAGGAGTTCTCTTGGTAGTTTTTACACTACCTTGGTGGGCATTTGAAAGGCACCACAAAAGTTGTTCTACCTGCTTTCTGGGCTGAGATGGGGAACCGCTGAATTTTGGACTCGGCCGGTGACAAAATGTTCCAAACACACCCCCTGCACAACTCCACCGGGGAAGGTGCCAGACAGGAGTTCTCCTGGTAGTTTTTACATTGCTCCGGTAGGCATCTGAAAGACACCACAAAAGTTGTTCTACCTGCTTTCTGGGCTGAGATGGGGAAACGCTGAATTTTGGACTCGGCTGGTGACAAAATGTTCCAAACACACCCCATGCACAACTCCACCGGGGAAGGTGCCAGACAGGAGTTCTCCTGGTAGTTTTTACACTACCTTGGTGGGCATTTGAAAGGCACCACAAAAGTTGTTCTACCTGCTTTGTGGGCTGAGATGGGGAATCGCTGAATTTTGGAGTCGGCCGGTGACAAAATGTTCCAAACACACCCCCTGCACAACTCCACCGGGGAAGGTGCCAGACAGGAGTTCTCCTGGTAGTTTTTACACTACCTTGGTAGGCATTTGAAAGGCACCACAAAAGTTGTTCTTCCTGCTTTCTTGTCTGAGATGGGGAACCGCTGAATTTTGGAGTCGGCCGGTGACAAAATGTTCCAAACACACCCCATGCACAACTCCACCGGGGAAGGTGACAGACAGGAGTTCTCCTGGTAGTTTTTACACTACCTTGGTAGGCAGCTGAAAGGCACCACAAAAGTTGTTCTACCTGCTTTCGGGGCTGAGATGGGGAATCGCTGAATTTTGGACTCGGCCGTTGACAAAATGTTCCAAACACACCCCATGCACAACTCCACCGGGGAAGGTGCCAGACAGGAGTTCTCCTGGTAGTTTTTACACTACCTTGGTAGGCATCTGAAAGACACCACAAAAGTTGTTCTACCTGCTTTCGGGGCTGAGATGGGGAATCGCTGAATTTTGGACTCGGCCGGTGACAAAATGTTCCAAACACACCCCATGCACAACTCCACCGGGGAAGGTGCCAGACAGGAGTTCTCCTGGTAGTTTTTACACTACCTTGGTAGGCATCTGAAAGACACCACAAAAGTTGTTCTACCTGCTTTCGGGGCTGAGATGGGGAACCGCTGAATTTTGGACTCGGCCGGTGACAAAATGTTCCAAACACACCCCATGCACAACTCCACCGGGGAACGTGCCAGACAGGAGTTCTCTTGGTAGTTTTTACACTACCTTGGTAGGCATTTGAAAGGCACAACAAAAGTTGTTCTACCTGCTTTCTGGGCTGAGATGGGGAACCGCTGAATTTTGGACTCGGCTGGTGACAAAATGTTCCAAACACACCCCCTGCACAACTCCACCACGGAAGGTGCCAGACAGGAGTTCTCCTGGTAGTTTTTACATTGCTCCGGTAGGCATCTGAAAGACACCACAAAAGTTGTTCTACCTGCTTTCTGGGCTGAGATGGGGAACCGCTGAATTTTGGACTCGGCCGGTGACAAAATGTTCCAAACACACCCCATGCACAACTCCACCGGGGAAGGTGCCAGACAGGAGTTCTCCTGGTAGTTTTTACACTACCTTGGTAGGCAGCTGAAAGGCACCACAAAAGTTGTTCTACCTGCTTTCGGGGCTGAGATGGGGAAACGCTGAATTTTGGAGTCGGCTGGTGACAAAATGTTCCAAACACACCCCATGCACAACTCCACCGGGGAAGGTGCCAGACAGGAGTTCTCTTAATAGTTTTTACACTACCTTGGTGGGCATTTGAAAGGCACCACAAAAGTTGTTCTACCTGCTTTCTGGGCTGAGATGGGGAACCGCTGAATTTTGGAGTCGGCCGGTGACAAAATGTTCCAAACACACCCCCTGCACAACTCCACCGGGGAAGGTGCCAGACAGGAGTTCTCCTGGTAGTTTTTACATTGCTCCGGTAGGCATCTGAAAGACACCACAAAAGTTGTTCTACCTGCTTTCTGGGCTGAGATGGGGAAACGCTGAATTTTGGACTCGGCTGGTGACAAAATGTTCCAAACACACCCCATGCACAACTCCACCGGGGAAGGTGCCAGACAGGAGTTCTCCTGGTAGTTTTTACATTGCTCCGGTAGGCATCTGAAAGACACCACAAAAGTTGTTCTACCTGCTTTCTGGGCTGAGATGGGGAACCGCTGAATTTTGGAGTCGGCCGGTGACAAAATGTTCCAAACACACCCCATGCACAACTCCACCGGGGAAGGTGCCAGACAGGAGTTCTCCTGGTAGTTTTTACACTACCTTGGTAGGCAGCTGAAAGGCACCACAAAAGTTGTTCTACCTGCTTTCGGGGCTGAGATGGGGAAACGCTGAATTTTGGAGTCGGCCGGTGACAAAATGTTCCAAACACACCCCATGCACAACTCCACCGGGGAACGTGCCAGACAGGAGTTCTCTTGGTAGTTTTTACACTACCTTGGTGGGCATTTGAAAGGCACCACAAAAGTTGTTCTACCTGCTTTCTGGGCTGAGATGGGGAACCGCTGAATTTTGGAGTCGGCCGGTGACAAAATGTTCCAAACACACCCCATGCACAACTCCACCGGGGAAGGTGCCAGACAGGAGTTCTCCTGGTAGTTTTTACACTACCTTGGTAGGCAGCTGAAAGGCACCACAAAAGTTGTTCTACCTGCTTTCGGGGCTGAGATGGGGAAACGCTGAATTTTGGAGTCGGCCGGTGACAAAATGTTCCAAACACACCCCATGCACAACTCCACCGGGGAACGTGCCAGACAGGAGTTCTCTTGGTAGTTTTTACACTACCTTGGTGGGCATTTGAAAGGCACCACAAAAGTTGTTCTACCTGCTTTCTGGGCTGAGATGGGGAACCGCTGAATTTTGGACTCGGCCGGTGACAAAATGTTCCAAACACACCCCCTGCACAACTCCACCGGGGAAGGTGCCAGACAGGAGTTCTCTTGGTAGTTTTTACATTGCTCCGGTAGGCATCTGAAAGACACCACAAAAGTTGTTCTACCTGCTTTCTGGGCTGAGATGGGGAAACGCTGAATTTTGGACTCGGCTGGTGACAAAATGTTCCAAACACACCCCATGCACAACTCCACCGGGGAAGGTGCCAGACAGGAGTTCTCCTGGTAGTTTTTACACTACCTTGGTGGGCATTTGAAAGGCACCACAAAAGTTGTTCTACCTGCTTTGTGGGCTGAGATGGGGAATCGCTGAATTTTGGAGTCGGCCGGTGACAAAATGTTCCAAACACACCCCCTGCACAACTCCACCGGGGAAGGTGCCAGACAGGAGTTCTCCTGGTAGTTTTTACACTACCTTGGTAGGCATTTGAAAGGCACCACAAAAGTTGTTCTTCCTGCTTTCTTGTCTGAGATGGGGAACCGCTGAATTTTGGAGTCGGCCGGTGACAAAATGTTCCAAACACACCCCATGCACAACTCCACCGGGGAAGGTGCCAGACAGGAGTTCTCCTGGTAGTTTTTACACTACCTTGGTAGGCAGCTGAAAGGCACCACAAAAGTTGTTCTACCTGCTTTCGGGGCTGAGATGGGGAATCGCTGAATTTTGGACTCGGCCGGTGACAAAATGTTCCAAACACACCCCCTGCACAACTCCACCGGGGAAGGTGCCAGACAGGAGTTCTCCTGGTAGTTTTTACACTAGCTTGGTAGGCATTTGAAAGGCACCACAAAAGTTGTTCTACCTGCTTTCTGGGCTGAGATGGGGAACCGCTGAATTTTGGACTCGGCTGGTGACAAAATGTTCCAAACACACCCCCTGCACAACTCCACCACGGAAGGTGCCAGACAGGAGTTCTCCTGGTAGTTTTTACACTACCTTGGTAGGCATTTGAAAGGCACCACAAAAGTTGTTCTTCCTGCTTTCTGGTCTGAGATGGGGAACCGCTGAATTTTGGACTCGGCCGGTGACAAAATGTTCCAAACACACCCCATGCACAACTCCACCGGGGAAGGTGCCAGACAGGAGTTCTCTTGGTAGTTTTTACACTACCTTGGTAGGCAGCTGAAAGGCACCACAAAAGTTGTTCTACCTGCTTTCTGGGCTGAGATGGGGAACCGCTGAATTTTGGACTCGGCTGGTGACAAAATGTTCCAAACACACCCCATGCACAACTCCACCGGGGAAGGTGCCAGACAGGAGTTCTCCTGGTAGTTTTTACACTACCTTGGTAGGCAGCTGAAAGGCACCACAAAAGTTGTTCTACCTGCTTTCTGGGCTGAGATGGGGAACCGCTGAATTTTGGACTCGGCTGGTGACAAAATGTTCCAAACACACCCCATGCACAACTCCACCGGGGAAGGTGCCAGACAGGAGTTCTCCTGGTAGTTTTTACACTACCTTGGTAGGCATCTGAAAGACACCACAAAAGTTGTTCTACCTGCTTTCGGGGCTGAGATGGGGAATCGCTGAATTTTGGACTCGGCCGGTGACAAAATGTTCCAAACACACCCCATGCACAACTCCACCGGGGAACGTGCCAGACAGGAGTTCTCTTGGTAGTTTTTACACTACCTTGGTAGGCATTTGAAAGGCACCACAAAAGTTGTTCTACCTGCTTTCTGGGCTGAGATGGGGAACAGCTGAATTTTGGACTCGGCTGGTGACAAAATGTTCCAAACACACCCCCTGCACAACTCCACCACGGAAGGTGCCAGACAGGAGTTCTCCTGGTAGTTTTTACATTGCTCCGGTAGGCATCTGAAAGACACCACAAAAGTTGTTCTACCTGCTTTCTGGGCTGAGATGGGGAACCGCTGAATTTTGGAGTCGGCCGGTGACAAAATGTTCCAAACACACCCCATGCACAACTCCACCGGGGAAGGTGCCAGACAGGAGTTCTCCTGGTAGTTTTTACACTACCTTGGTAGGCAGCTGAAAGGCACCACAAAAGTTGTTCTACCTGCTTTCGGGGCTGAGATGGGGAAACGCTGAATTTTGGAGTCGGCCGGTGACAAAATGTTCCAAACACACCCCATGCACAACTCCACCGGGGAACGTGCCAGACAGGAGTTCTCTTGGTAGTTTTTACACTACCTTGGTGGGCATTTGAAAGGCACCACAAAAGTTGTTCTACCTGCTTTCTGGGCTGAGATGGGGAACCGCTGAATTTTGGACTCGGCCGGTGACAAAATGTTCCAAACACACCCCCTGCACAACTCCACCGGGGAAGGTGCCAGACAGGAGTTCTCCTGGTAGTTTTTACATTGCTCCGGTAGGCATCTGAAAGACACCACAAAAGTTGTTCTACCTGCTTTCTGGGCTGAGATGGGGAAACGCTGAATTTTGGACTCGGCTGGTGACAAAATGTTCCAAACACACCCCATGCACAACTCCACCGGGGAAGGTGCCAGACAGGAGTTCTCCTGGTAGTTTTTACACTACCTTGGTGGGCATTTGAAAGGCACCACAAAAGTTGTTCTACCTGCTTTGTGGGCTGAGATGGGGAATCGCTGAATTTTGGAGTCGGCCGGTGACAAAATGTTCCAAACACACCCCCTGCACAACTCCACCGGGGAAGGTGCCAGACAGGAGTTCTCCTGGTAGTTTTTACACTACCTTGGTAGGCATTTGAAAGGCACCACAAAAGTTGTTCTTCCTGCTTTCTTGTCTGAGATGGGGAACCGCTGAATTTTGGAGTCGGCCGGTGACAAAATGTTCCAAACACACCCCATGCACAACTCCACCGGGGAAGGTGCCAGACAGGAGTTCTCCTGGTAGTTTTTACACTACCTTGGTAGGCATTTGAAAGGCACCACAAAAGTTGTTCTACCTGCTTTCGGGGCTGAGATGGGGAATCGCTGAATTTTGGACTCGGCCGTTGACAAAATGTTCCAAACACACCCCATGCACAACTCCACCGGGGAAGGTGCCAGACAGGAGTTCTCTTGGTAGTTTTTACATTGCTCCGGTAGGCATCTGAAAGACACCACAAAAGTTGTTCTACCTGCTTTCTGGGCTGAGATGGGGAAACGCTGAATTTTGGACTCGGCTGGTGACAAAATGTTCCAAACACACCCCATGCACAACTCCACCGGGGAAGGTGCCAGACAGGAGTTCTCCTGGTAGTTTTTACACTACCTTGGTGGGCAGCTGAAAGGCACCACAAAAGTTGTTCTACCTGCTTTCTGGGCTGAGATGGGGAATCGCTGAATTTTGGAGTCGGCCGGTGACAAAATGTTCCAAACACACCCCCTGCACAACTCCACCGGGGAAGGTGCCAGACAGGAGTTCTCCTGGTAGTTTTTACACTACCTTGGTAGGCATTTGAAAGGCACCACAAAAGTTGTTCTTCCTGCTTTCTTGTCTGAGATGGGGAACCGCTGAATTTTGGAGTCGGCCGGTGACAAAATGTTCCAAACACACCCCATGCACAACTCCACCGGGGAAGGTGCCAGACAGGAGTTCTCCTGGTAGTTTTTACACTACCTTGGTAGGCAGCTGAAAGGCACCACAAAAGTTGTTCTACCTGCTTTCGGGGCTGAGATGGGGAATCGCTGAATTTTGGACTCGGCCGGTGACAAAATGTTCCAAACACACCCCCTGCACAACTCCACCGGGGAAGGTGCCAGACAGGAGTTCTCTTGGTAGTTTTTACACTACCTTGGTAGGCATTTGAAAGGCACCACAAAAGTTGTTCTACCTGCTTTCTGGGCTGAGATGGGGAACCGCTGAATTTTGGACTCGGCTGGTGACAAAATGTTCCAAACACACCCCCTGCACAACTCCACCACGGAAGGTGCCAGACAGGAGTTCTCCTGGTAGTTTTTACACTACCTTGGTAGGCATTTGAAAGGCACCACAAAAGTTGTTCTTCCTGCTTTCTGGTCTGAGATGGGGAACCGCTGAATTTTGGACTCGGCCGGTGACAAAATGTTCCAAACACACCCCATGCACAACTCCACCGGGGAAGGTGCCAGACAGGAGTTCTCTTGGTAGTTTTTACACTACCTTGGTAGGCAGCTGAAAGGCACCACAAAAGTTGTTCTACCTGCTTTCTGGGCTGAGATGGGGAACCGCTGAATTTTGGACTCGGCTGGTGACAAAATGTTCCAAACACACCCCATGCACAACTCCACCGGGGAAGGTGCCAGACAGGAGTTCTCCTGGTAGTTTTTACACTACCTTGGTAGGCATTTGAAAGGCACCACAAAAGTTGTTCTTCCTGCTTTCTGGTCTGAGATGGGGAACCGCTGAATTTTGGACTCGGCCGGTGACAAAATGTTCCAAACACACCCCATGCACAACTCCACCGGGGAAGGTGCCAGACAGGAGTTCTCTTGGTAGTTTTTACACTACCTTGGTAGGCAGCTGAAAGGCACCACAAAAGTTGTTCTACCTGCTTTCTGGGCTGAGATGGGGAACCGCTGAATTTTGGACTCGGCTGGTGACAAAATGTTCCAAACACACCCCATGCACAACTCCACCGGGGAAGGTGCCAGACAGGAGTTCTCCTGGTAGTTTTTACACTACCTTGGTAGGCAGCTGAAAGGCACCACAAAAGTTGTTCTACCTGCTTTCTGGGCTGAGATGGGGAACCGCTGAATTTTGGACTCGGCTGGTGACAAAATGTTCCAAACACACCCCATGCACAACTCCACCGGGGAAGGTGCCAGACAGGAGTTCTCCTGGTAGTTTTTACACTACCTTGGTAGGCATCTGAAAGACACCACAAAAGTTGTTCTACCTGCTTTCGGGGCTGAGATGGGGAATCGCTGAATTTTGGACTCGGCCGGTGACAAAATGTTCCAAACACACCCCATGCACAACTCCACCGGGGAACGTGCCAGACAGGAGTTCTCTTGGTAGTTTTTACACTACCTTGGTAGGCATTTGAAAGGCACCACAAAAGTTGTTCTACCTGCTTTCTGGGCTGAGATGGGGAACAGCTGAATTTTGGACTCGGCTGGTGACAAAATGTTCCAAACACACCCCATGCACAACTCCACCACGGAAGGTGCCAGACAGGAGTTCTCCTGGTAGTTTTTACATTGCTCCGGTAGGCATCTGAAAGACACCACAAAAGTTGTTCTACCTGCTTTCTGGGCTGAGATGGGGAACCGCTGAATTTTGGAGTCGGCCGGTGACAAAATGTTCCAAACACACCCCATGCACAACTCCACCGGGGAACGTGCCAGACAGGAGTTCTCTTGGTAGTTTTTACACTACCTTGGTGGGCATTTGAAAGGCACCACAAAAGTTGTTCTACCTGCTTTCTGGGCTGAGATGGGGAACCGCTGAATTTTGGACTCGGCCGGTGACAAAATGTTCCAAACACACCCCCTGCACAACTCCACCGGGGAAGGTGCCAGACAGGAGTTCTCCTGGTAGTTTTTACATTGCTCCGGTAGGCATCTGAAAGACACCACAAAAGTTGTTCTACCTGCTTTCTGGGCTGAGATGGGGAAACGCTGAATTTTGGACTCGGCTGGTGACAAAATGTTCCAAACACACCCCATGCACAACTCCACCGGGGAAGGTGCCAGACAGGAGTTCTCCTGGTAGTTTTTACACTACCTTGGTGGGCATTTGAAAGGCACCACAAAAGTTGTTCTACCTGCTTTGTGGGCTGAGATGGGGAATCGCTGAATTTTGGAGTCGGCCGGTGACAAAATGTTCCAAACACACCCCCTGCACAACTCCACCGGGGAAGGTGCCAGACAGGAGTTATCCTGGTAGTTTTTACACTACCTTGGTAGGCAGCTGAAAGGCACCACAAAAGTTGTTCTTCCTGCTTTCTTGTCTGAGATGGGGAACCGCTGAATTTTGGAGTCGGCCGGTGACAAAATGTTCCAAACACACCCCATGCACAACTCCACCGGGGAAGGTGCCAGACAGGAGTTCTCCTGGTAGTTTTTACACTACCTTGGTAGGCATTTGAAAGGCACCACAAAAGTTGTTCTACCTGCTTTCGGGGCTGAGATGGGGAATCGCTGAATTTTGGACTCGGCCGTTGACAAAATGTTCCAAACACACCCCATGCACAACTCCACCGGGGAAGGTGCCAGACAGGAGTTCTCCTGGTAGTTTTTACACTACCTTGGTAGGCATCTGAAAGACACCACAAAAGTTGTTCTACCTGCTTTCGGGGCTGAGATGGGGAATCGCTGAATTTTGGACTCGGCCGGTGACAAAATGTTCCAAACACACCCCATGCACAACTCCACCGGGGAAGGTGCCAGACAGGAGTTCTCCTGGTAGTTTTTACACTACCTTGGTAGGCATCTGAAAGACACCACAAAAGTTGTTCTACCTGCTTTCGGGGCTGAGATGGGGAACCGCTGAATTTTGGACTCGGCCGGTGACAAAATGTTCCAAACACACCCCCTGCACAACTCCACCGGGGAAGGTGCCAGACAGGAGTTCTCCTGGTAGTTTTTACATTGCTCCGGTAGGCATCTGAAAGACACCACAAAAGTTGTTCTACCTGCTTTCTGGGCTGAGATGGGGAAACGCTGAATTTTGGACTCGGCTGGTGACAAAATGTTCCAAACACACCCCATGCACAACTCCACCGGGGAAGGTGCCAGACAGGAGTTCTCCTGGTAGTTTTTACACTACCTTGGTGGGCATTTGAAAGGCACCACAAAAGTTGTTCTACCTGCTTTGTGGGCTGAGATGGGGAATCGCTGAATTTTGGAGTCGGCCGGTGACAAAATGTTCCAAACACACCCCCTGCACAACTCCACCGGGGAAGGTGCCAGACAGGAGTTCTCCTGGTAGTTTTTACACTACCTTGGTAGGCATTTGAAAGGCACCACAAAAGTTGTTCTTCCTGCTTTCTGGGCTGAGATGGGGAACCGCTGAATTTTGGACTCGGCCGGTGACAAAATGTTCCAAACACACCCCATGCACAACTCCACCGGGGAAGGTGCCAGACAGGAGTTCTCCTGGTAGTTTTTACACTACCTTGGTAGGCATCTGAAAGACACCACAAAAGTTGTTCTACCTGCTTTCGGGGCTGAGATGGGGAATCGCTGAATTTTGGACTCGGCCGGTGACAAAATGTTCCAAACACACCCCATGCACAACTCCACCGGGGAAGGTGCCAGACAGGAGTTCTCCTGGTAGTTTTTACACTACCTTGGTAGGCATCTGAAAGACACCACAAAAGTTGTTCTACCTGCTTTCGGGGCTGAGATGGGGAACCGCTGAATTTTGGACTCGGCCGGTGACAAAATGTTCCAAACACACCCCATGCACAACTCCACCGGGGAACGTGCCAGACAGGAGTTCTCTTGGTAGTTTTTACACTACCTTGGTAGGCATTTGAAAGGCACAACAAAAGTTGTTCTACCTGCTTTCTGGGCTGAGATGGGGAACCGCTGAATTTTGGACTCGGCTGGTGACAAAATGTTCCAAACACACCCCCTGCACAACTCCACCACGGAAGGTGCCAGACAGGAGTTCTCCTGGTAGTTTTTACATTGCTCCGGTAGGCATCTGAAAGACACCACAAAAGTTGTTCTACCTGCTTTCTGGGCTGAGATGGGGAACCGCTGAATTTTGGAGTCGGCCGGTGACAAAATGTTCCAAACACACCCCATGCACAACTCCACCGGGGAAGGTGCCAGACAGGAGTTCTCCTGGTAGTTTTTACACTACCTTGGTAGGCAGCTGAAAGGCACCACAAAAGTTGTTCTACCTGCTTTCGGGGCTGAGATGGGGAACCGCTGAATTTTGGAGTCGGCCGGTGACAAAATGTTCCAAACACACCCCATGCACAACTCCACCGGGGAAGGTGCCAGACAGGAGTTCTCTTAATAGTTTTTACACTACCTTGGTGGGCATTTGAAAGGCACCACAAAAGTTGTTCTACCTGCTTTCTGGGCTGAGATGGGGAACCGCTGAATTTTGGAGTCGGCCGGTGACAAAATGTTCCAAACACACCCCCTGCACAACTCCACCGGGGAAGGTGCCAGACAGGAGTTCTCCTGGTAGTTTTTACATTGCTCCGGTAGGCATCTGAAAGACACCACAAAAGTTGTTCTACCTGCTTTCTGGGCTGAGATGGGGAAACGCTGAATTTTGGAGTCGGCTGGTGACAAAATGTTCCAAACACACCCCATGCACAACTCCACCGGGGAAGGTGCCAGACAGGAGTTCTCCTGGTAGTTTTTACACTACCTTGGTAGGCATCTGAAAGGCACCACAAAAGTTGTTCTACCTGCTTTCTGGGCTGAGATGGGGAACCGCTGAATTTTGGAGTCGGCTGGTGACAAAATGTTCCAAACACACCCCATGCACAACTCCACCGGGGAAGGTGCCAGACAGGAGTTCTCCTGGTAGTTTTTACACTACCTTGGTAGGCAGCTGAAAGGCACCACAAAAGTTGTTCTACCTGCTTTCTGGGCTGAGATGGGGAAACGCTGAATTTTGGACTCGGCCGGTGACAAAATGTTCCAAACACACCCCATGCAAAACTCCACCGGGGAAGGTGCCAGACAGGAGTTCTCCTGGTAGTTTTTACACTACCTTGGTAGGCATCTGAAAGACACCACAAAAGTTGTTCTACCTGCTTTCTGGGCTGAGATGGGGAATCGCTGAATTTTGGACTCGGCCGTTGACAAAATGTTCCAAACACACCCCATGCACAACTCCACCGGGGAAGGTGCCAGACAGGAGTTCTCCTGGTAGTTTTTACACTACCTTGGTAGGCATCTGAAAGACACCACAAAAGTTGTTCTACCTGCTTTCTGGGCTGAGATGGGGAATCGCTGAATTTTGAACTCGGCCGGTGACAAAATGTTCCAAACACACCCCATGCACAACTCCACCGGGGAAGGTGCCAGACAGGAGTTCTCCTGGTAGTTTTTACACTACCTTGGTAGGCATTTGAAAGGCACCACAAAAGTTGTTCTACCTGCTTTCTGGGCTGAGATGGGGAACCGCTGAATTTTGGACTCGGCTGGTGACAAAATGTTCCAAACACACCCCCTGCACAACTCCACCACGGAAGGTGCCAGACAGGAGTTCTCCTGGTAGTTTTTACACTACCTTGGTAGGCATCTGAAAGACACCACAAAAGTTGTTCTACCTGCTTTCTGGGCTGAGATGGGGAACCGCTGAATTTTGGAGTCGGCTGGTGGCAAAATGTTCCAAACACACCCCCTGCACAACTCCACCGGGGAAGGTGCCAGACAGGAGTTCTCCTGGTAGTTTTTACATTGCTCCGGTAGGCATCTGAAAGACACCACAAAAGTTGTTCTACCTGCTTTCTGGGCTGAGATGGGGAACCGCTGAATTTTGGAGTCGGCCGTTGACAAAATGTTCCAAACACACCCCATGCACAACTCCACCGGGGAAGGTGCCAGACAGGAGTTCTCTTGGTAGTTTTTACACTACCTTGGTAGGCAGCTGAAAGGCACCACAAAAGTTGTTCTACCTGCTTTCTGGGCTGAGATGGGGAAACGCTGAATTTTGGACTCGGCTGGTGACAAAATGTTCCAAACACACCCCCTGCACAACTCCACCACGGAAGGTGCCAGACAGGAGTTCTCCTGGTAGTTTTTACACTACCTTGGTGGGCATTTGAAAGGCACCACAAAAGTTGTTCTACCTGCTTTCGGGGCTGAGATGGGGAATCGCTGAATTTTGGAGTCGGCCGGTGACAAAATGTTCCAAACACACCCCATGCACAACTCCACCGGGGAAGGTGCCAGACAGGAGTTCTCCTGGTAGTTTTTACACTACCTTGGTAGGCATTTGAAAGGCACCACAAAAGTTGTTCTACCTGCTTTCTGGGCTGAGATGGGGAATCGCTGAATTTTGGACTCGGCCGGTGACAAAATGTTCCAAACACACCCCATGCACAACTCCACCGGGGAAGGTGCCAGACAGGAGTTCTCTTAGTAGTTTTTACACTACCTTGGTTGGCATCTGAAAGACACCACAAAAGTTGTTCTACCTGCTTTCTGGGCTGAGATGGGGAACAGCTGAATTTTGGACTCGGCTGGTGACAAAATGTTCCAAACACACCCCATGCACAACTCCACCGGGGAAGGTGCCAGACAGGAGTTCTCCTGGTAGTTTTTACACTACCTTGGTAGGCATCTGAAAGGCACCACAAAAGTTGTTCTTCCTGCTTTCTGGGCTGAGATGGGGAACCGCTGAATTTTGGACTCGGCTGGTGACAAAATGTTCCAAACACACCCCCTGCACAACTCCACCGGGGAAGGTGCCAGACAGGAGTTCTCCTGGTAGTTATTACACTACCTTGGTAGGCATCTGAAAGACACCACAAAAGTTGTTCTACCTGCTTTCGGGGCTGAGATGGGAAACCGCTGAATTTTGGACTCGGCCGGTGACAAAATGTTCCAAACACACCCCATGCACAACTCCACCGGGGAAGGTGCCAGGAACGAATTCTGTTGGTAGTTTTTACACTACCTTGGTAGGAAGCTGAAAGGCACAAGAAAAGAAATTGTACCTGCTTTGTGGGCTGAGATTGGGAACCGCTGAATTTTGGAGTCGGCTGGTGGCAAAATGTTCCAAACACACCCCATGCACAACTCCACCGGGGAAGGTGCCAGACAGGAGTTCTCCTGGTAGTTTTTACATTGCTCCGGTAGGCAGCTGAAAGGCACCACAAAAGTTTTTCTACCTGCTTTCTGGGCTGAGATGGGGAAACGCTGAATTTTGGACTCGGCTGGTGACAAAATGTTCCAAACACACCCCATGCACAACTCCACCGAGGAAGGTGCCAGAAACGAGTTCTGTTGGTAGTTTTTACACTACCCCGGTAGGCAGCTGAAAGGCACCACAAAAGTTGTTCTACCTGCTTTGTGGGCTGAGATGGGGAATCGCTGAATTTTGGAGTCGGCCGGTGACAAAATGTTCCAAACACACCCCATGCAAAACTCCACCGGGGAAGGTGCCAGACAGGAGTTCTCCTGGTAGTTTTTAGACTACCTTGGTGGGCATTTGAAAGGCACCACAAAAGTTGTTCTACCTGCTTTCTGGGCTGAGATGGGGAAACGCTGAATTTTGGAGTCGGCTGTTGACAAAATGTTCCAAACACACCCCCTGCACAACTCCACCGGGGAAGGTGCCAGACAGGAGTTCTTCTGGTAGTTTTTACACTACCTTGGTAGGCATTTGAAAGGCACCACAAAAGTTGTTCTTCCTGCTTTCTGGTCTGAGATGGGGAACCGCTGAATTTTGGAGTCGGCCGGTGACAAAATGTTCCAAACACACCCCATGCACAACTCCACCGGGGAAGGTGCCAGACAGGAGTTCTCCTGGTAGTTTTTACACTACCTTGGTAGGCATTTGAAAGGCACCACAAAAGTTGTTCTACCTGCTTTCTGGGCTGAGATGGGGAACAGCTGAATTTTGGACTCGGCTGGTGACAAAATGTTCCAAACACACCCCATGCACAACTCCACCGGGGAAGGTGCCAGACAGGAGTTCTCCTGGTAGTTTTTACACTACCTTGGTAGGCATCTGAAAGGCACCACAAAAGTTGTTCTTCCTGCTTTCTGGGCTGAGATGGGGAACCGCTGAATTTTGGAGTCGGCTGGTGACAAAATGTTCCAAACACACCCCCTGCACAACTCCACCGGGGAAGGTGCCAGACAGGAGTTCTCTTGGTAGTTTTTACACTACCTTGGTAGGCAGCTGAAAGGCACCACAAAAGTTGTTCTACCTGCTTTCTGGGCTGAGATGGGGAACCGCTGAATTTTGGAGTCGGCCGGTGACAAAATGTTCCAAACACACCCCATGCACAACTCCACCGGGGAAGGTGCCAGGAACGAATTCTGTTGGTAGTTTTTACACTACCTTGGTAGGAAGCTGAAAGGCACAAGAAAAGAAGTTGTACCTGCTTTGTGGCCTGAGATGGGGAACCGCTGAATTTTGGAGTCGGCCGGTGGCAAAATGTTCCAAACACACCCCATGCACAACTCCACCGGGGAAGGTGCCAGACAGGAGTTCTCCTGGTAGTTTTTACATTGCTCCGGTAGGCAGCTGAAAGGCACCACAAAAGTTTTTCTACCTGCTTTCTGGGCTGAGATGGGGAACCGCTGAATTTTGGACTCGGCCGGTGACAAAATGTTCCAAACACACCCCATGCACAACTCCACCGGGGAAGGTGCCAGACAGGAGTTCTCTTGGTAGTTTTTACACTACCTTGGTAGGCAGCTGAAAGGCACCACAAAAGTTGTTCTACCTGCTTTCTGGGCTGAGATGGGGAAACGCTGAATTTTGGAGTCGGCCGGTGACAAAATGTTCCAAACACACCCCATGCAAAACTCCACCGGGGAAGGTGCCAGACAGGAGTTCTCCTGGTAGTTTTTACACTACCTTGGTAGGCAGCTGAAAGACACGACAAAAGTTGTTCTACCTGCTTTCTGGGCTGAGATGGGGAATCGCTGAATTTTGGACTCGGCCGGTGACAAAATGTTCCAAACACACCCCCTGCACAACTCCACCGGGGAAGGTGCCAGACAGGAGTTCTCCTGGTAGTTTTTACATTGCTCCGGTAGGCATCTGAAAGACACCACAAAAGTTGTTCTACCTGCTTTCTGGGCTGAGATGGGGAAACGCTGAATTTTGGAGTCGGCTGGTGACAAAATGTTCCAAACACACCCCATGCACAACTCCACCGGGGAAGGTGCCAGACAGGAGTTCTCCTGGTAGTTTTTACACTACCTTGGTAGGCATCTGAAAGGCACCACAAAAGTTGTTCTACCTGCTTTCTGGGCTGAGATGGGGAACCGCTGAATTTTGGAGTCGGCTGGTGACAAAATGTTCCAAACACACCCCATGCACAACTCCACCGGGGAAGGTGCCAGACAGGAGTTCTCCTGGTAGTTTTTACACTACCTTGGTAGGCAGCTGAAAGGCACCACAAAAGTTGTTCTACCTGCTTTCTGGGCTGAGATGGGGAAACGCTGAATTTTGGACTCGGCCGGTGACAAAATGTTCCAAACACACCCCATGCACAACTCCACCTGGGAAGGTGCCAGACAGGAGTTCTCCTGGTAGTTTTTACACTACCTTGGTAGGCATCTGAAAGACACCACAAAAGTTGTTCTACCTGCTTTCTGGGCTGAGATGGGGAAACGCTGAATTTTGAACTCGGCCGGTGACAAAATGTTCCAAACACACCCCCTGCACAACTCCACCACGGAAGGTGCCAGACAGGAGTTCTCCTGGTAGTTTTTACACTACCTTGGTAGGCATCTGAAAGACACCACAAAAGTTGTTCTACCTGCTTTCTGGGCTGAGATGGGGAACCGCTGAATTTTGGAGTCGGCTGGTGGCAAAATGTTCCAAACACACCCCCTGCACAACTCCACCGGGGAAGGTGCCAGACAGGAGTTCTCCTGGTAGTTCTGACATTGCTCCGGTAGGCATCTGAAAGACACCACAAAAGTTGTTCTACCTGCTTTCTGGGCTGAGATGGGGAACCGCTGAATTTTGGAGTCGGCCGTTGACAAAATGTTCCAAACACACCCCATGCACAACTCCACCGGGGAAGGTGCCAGACAGGAGTTCTCTTGGTAGTTTTTACACTACCTTGGTAGGCAGCTGAAAGGCACCACAAAAGTTGTTCTACCTGCTTTCTGGGCTGAGATGGGGAAACGCTGAATTTTGGACTCGGCTGGTGACAAAATGTTCCAAACACACCCCATGCACAACTCCACCGGGGAAGGTGCCAGACAGGAGTTCTCCTGGTAGTTTTTACACTACCTTGGTGGGCATTTGAAAGGCACCACAAAAGTTGTTCTACCTGCTTTGTGGGCTGAGATGGGGAATCGCTGAATTTTGGAGTCGGCCGGTGACAAAATGTTCCAAACAC
Organism: Falco biarmicus; assembly: GCF_023638135.1. Classification (NCBI taxonomy): domain Eukaryota; kingdom Metazoa; phylum Chordata; class Aves; order Falconiformes; family Falconidae; genus Falco; species Falco biarmicus. The sequence continues at coordinate 134,753 of NW_026612015.1, read as the reverse complement.
ACCCCATGCACAACTCCACCGGGGAAGGTGCCAGACAGGAGTTCTCCTGGTAGTTTTTACACTACCCTGGTAGGCATTTGAAAGGCACCACAAAAGTTGTTCTTCCTGCTTTCTGGTCTGAGATGGGGAACCGCTGAATTTTGGACTCGGCCGGTGACAAAATGTTCCAAACACACCCCATGCACAACTCCACCGGGGAAGGTGCCAGACAGGAGTTCTCCTGGTAGTTTTTACACTACCTTGGTAGGCATTTGAAAGGCACCACAAAAGTTGTTCTACCTGCTTTCGGGGCTGAGATGGGGAATCGCTGAATTTTGGACTCGGCCGTTGACAAAATGTTCCAAACACACCCCATGCACAACTCCACCGGGGAAGGTGCCAGACAGGAGTTCTCTTGGTAGTTTTTACACTACCTTGGTAGGCATTTGAAAGGCACCACAAAAGTTGTTCTACCTGCTTTCTGGGCTGAGATGGGGAATCGCTGAATTTTGGACTCGGCCGGTGACAAAATGTTCCAAACACACCCCATGCACAACTCCACCGGGGAAGGTGCCAGACAGGAGTTCTCCTGGTAGTTTTTACACTACCTTGGTAGGCATCTGAAAGACACCACAAAAGTTGTTCTACCTGCTTTCTGGGCTGAGATGGGGAACAGCTGAATTTTGGACTCGGCTGGTGACAAAATGTTCCAAACACACCCCATGCACAACTCCACCGGGGAAGGTGCCAGACAGGAGTTCTCCTGGTAGTTTTTACACTACCTTGGTAGGCATCTGAAAGGCACCACAAAAGTTGTTCTTCCTGCTTTCTGGGCTGAGATGGGGAACCGCTGAATTTTGGAGTCGGCTGGTGACAAAATGTTCCAAACACACCCCATGCACAACTCCACCGGGGAAGGTGCCAGACAGGAGTTCTCCTGGTAGTTTTTACATTGCTCCGGTAGGCAGCTGAAAGGCACCACAAAAGTTTTTCTACCTGCTTTCTGGGCTGAGATGGGGAAACGCTGAATTTTGGACTCGGCTGGTGACAAAATGTTCCAAACACACCCCATGCACAACTCCACCGGGGAAGGTGCCAGACAGGAGTTCTCCTGGTAGTTTTTACACTACCTTGGTGGGCATTTGAAAGGCACCACAAAAGTTGTTCTACCTGCTTTCTGGGCTGAGATGGGGAAACGCTGAATTTTGGAGTCGGCCGTTGACAAAATGTTCCAAACACACCCCCTGCACAACTCCACCGGGGAAGGTGCCAGACAGGAGTTCTTCTGGTAGTTTTTACACTACCTTGGTAGGCATTTGAAAGGCACCACAAAAGTTGTTCTTCCTGCTTTCTGGTCTGAGATGGGGAACCGCTGAATTTTGGAGTCGGCCGGTGACAAAATGTTCCAAACACACCCCATGCACAACTCCACCGGGGAAGGTGCCAGACAGGAGTTCTCCTGGTAGTTTTTACACTACCTTGGTAGGCAGCTGAAAGGCACCACAAAAGTTGTTCTACCTGCTTTCGGGGCTGAGATGGGGAATCGCTGAATTTTGGACTCGGCCGGTGACAAAATGTTCCAAACACACCCCATGCACAACTCCACCGGGGAAGGTGCCAGACAGGAGTTCTCCTGGTAGTTTTTACACTACCTTGGTAGGCATCTGAAAGACACGACAAAAGTTGTTCTACCTGCTTTCTGGGCTGAGATGGGGAATCGCTGAATTTTGGACTCGGCCGGTGACAAAATGTTCCAAACACACCCCCTGCACAACTCCACCGGGGAAGGTGCCAGACAGGAGTTCTCCTGGTAGTTTTTACATTGCTCCGGTAGGCATCTGAAAGACACCACAAAAGTTGTTCTACCTGCTTTCTGGGCTGAGATGGGGAAACGCTGAATTTTGGAGTCGGCTGGTGACAAAATGTTCCAAACACACCCCATGCACAACTCCACCGGGGAAGGTGCCAGACAGGAGTTCTCCTGGTAGTTTTTACACTACCTTGGTAGGCATCTGAAAGGCACCACAAAAGTTGTTCTACCTGCTTTCTGGGCTGAGATGGGGAACCGCTGAATTTTGGAGTCGGCTGGTGACAAAATGTTCCAAACACACCCCATGCACAACTCCACCGGGGAAGGTGCCAGACAGGAGTTCTCCTGGTAGTTTTTACACTACCTTGGTAGGCAGCTGAAAGGCACCACAAAAGTTGTTCTACCTGCTTTCTGGGCTGAGATGGGGAAACGCTGAATTTTGGACTCGGCCGGTGACAAAATGTTCCAAACACACCCCATGCACAACTCCACCGGGGAAGGTGCCAGACAGGAGTTCTCCTGGTAGTTTTTACACTACCTTGGTAGGCATCTGAAAGACACCACAAAAGTTGTTCTACCTGCTTTCTGGGCTGAGATGGGGAAACGCTGAATTTTGAACTCGGCCGGTGACAAAATGTTCCAAACACACCCCCTGCACAACTCCACCACGGAAGGTGCCAGACAGGAGTTCTCCTGGTAGTTTTTACACTACCTTGGTAGGCATCTGAAAGACACCACAAAAGTTGTTCTACCTGCTTTCTGGGCTGAGATGGGGAACCGCTGAATTTTGGAGTCGGCTGGTGGCAAAATGTTCCAAACACACCCCCTGCACAACTCCACCGGGGAAGGTGCCAGACAGGAGTTCTCCTGGTAGTTTTGACATTGCTCCGGTAGGCATCTGAAAGACACCACAAAAGTTGTTCTACCTGCTTTCTGGGCTGAGATGGGGAACCGCTGAATTTTGGAGTCGGCCGTTGACAAAATGTTCCAAACACACCCCATGCACAACTCCACCGGGGAAGGTGCCAGACAGGAGTTCTCTTGGTAGTTTTTACACTACCTTGGTAGGCAGCTGAAAGGCACCACAAAAGTTGTTCTACCTGCTTTCTGGGCTGAGATGGGGAAACGCTGAATTTTGGACTCGGCCGTTGACAAAATGTTCCAAACACACCCCATGCACAACTCCACCACGGAAGGTGCCAGACAGGAGTTCTCCTGGTAGTTTTTACACTACCTTGGTGGGCATTTGAAAGGCACCACAAAAGTTGTTCTACCTGCTTTGTGGGCTGAGATGGGGAATCGCTGAATTTTGGAGTCGGCCGGTGACAAAATGTTCCAAACACACCCCATGCACAACTCCACCGGGGAAGGTGCCAGACAGGAGTTCTCCTGGTAGTTTTTACACTACCCTGGTAGGCATTTGAAAGGCACCACAAAAGTTGTTCTTCCTGCTTTCTGGTCTGAGATGGGGAACCGCTGAATTTTGGAGTCGGCTGGTGGCAAAATGTTCCAAACACACCCCATGCACAACTCCACCGGGGAAGGTGCCAGACAGGAGTTCTCCTGGTAGTTTTTACATTGCTCCGGTAGGCATCTGAAAGACACCACAAAAGTTGTTCTACCTGCTTTCTGGGCTGAGATGGGGAAACGCTGAATTTTGGACTCGGCTGGTGACAAAATGTTCCAAACACACCCCATGCACAACTCCACCGGGGAAGGTGCCAGACAGGAGTTCTCCTGGTAGTTTTTACACTACCTTGGTGGGCATTTGAAAGGCACCACAAAAGTTGTTCTACCTGCTTTGTGGGCTGAGATGGGGAATCGCTGAATTTTGGAGTCGGCCGGTGACAAAATGTTCCAAACACACCCCATGCAAAACTCCACCGGGGAAGGTGCCAGACAGGAGTTCTCCTGGTAGTTTTTAGACTACCTTGGTGGGCATTTGAAAGGCACCACAAAAGTTGTTCTACCTGCTTTCTGGGCTGAGATGGGGAAACGCTGAATTTTGGAGTCGGCCGTTGACAAAATGTTCCAAACACACCCCCTGCACAACTCCACCGGGGAAGGTGCCAGACAGGAGTTCTTCTGGTAGTTTTTACACTACCTTGGTAGGCATTTGAAAGGCACCACAAAAGTTGTTCTTCCTGCTTTCTGGGCTGAGATGGGGAACCGCTGAATTTTGGAGTCGGCCGGTGACAAAATGTTCCAAACACACCCCATGCACAACTCCACCGGGGAAGGTGCCAGACAGGAGTTCTCCTGGTAGTTTTTACACTACCTTGGTAGGCATTTGAAAGGCACCACAAAAGTTGTTCTACCTGCTTTCGGGGCTGAGATGGGGAATCGCTGAATTTTGGACTCGGCCGGTGACAAAATGTTCCAAACACACCCCCTGCACAACTCCACCGGGGAAGGTGCCAGACAGGAGTTCTCTTGGTAGTTTTTACACTACCTTGGTAGGCACCTGAAAGTCACCACAAAAGTTGTTCTACCTGCTTTCTGGGCTGAGATGGGGAAACGCTGAATTTTGGACTCGGCTGGTGACAAAATGTTCCAAACACACCCCCTGCACAACTCCACCGGGGAAGGTGCCAGAAAAAAGTTCTCTTGGTAGTTTTTACACTACCTTGGTAGGCATTTGAAAGGCACCACAAAAGTTGTTCTACCTGCTTTCTGGGCTGAGATGGGGAACCGCTGAATTTTGGAGTCGGCTGGTGACAAAATGTTCCAAACACACCCCATGCACAACTCCACCGGGGAAGGTGCCAGACAGGAGTTCTCCTGGTAGTTTTTACATTGCTCCGGTAGGCAGCTGAAAGGTACCACAAAAGTTTTTCTACCTGCTTTCTGGGCTGAGATGGGGAAACGCTGAATTTTGGACTCGGCTGGTGACAAAATGTTCCAAACACACCCCATGCACAACTCCACCACGGAAGGTGCCAGACAGGAGTTCTCCTGGTAGTTTTTACACTACCTTGGTGGGCATTTGAAAGGCACCACAAAAGTTGTTCTACCTGCTTTGTGGGCTGAGATGGGGAATCGCTGAATTTTGGAGTCGGCCGGTGACAAAATGTTCCAAACACACCCCATGCAAAACTCCACCGGGGAAGGTGCCAGACAGGAGTTCTCCTGGTAGTTTTTACACTACCTTGGTAGGCAGCTGAAAGGCACCACAAAAGTTGTTCTACCTGCTTTCTGGGCTGAGATGGGGAAACGCTGAATTTTGGAGTCGGCTGGTGACAAAATGTTCCAAACACACCCCCTGCACAACTCCACCGGGGAAGGTGCCAGACAGGAGTTCTTCTGGTAGTTTTTACACTACCTTGGTAGGCATTTGAAAGGCACCACAAAAGTTGTTCTTCCTGCTTTCTGGTCTGAGATGGGGAACCGCTGAATTTTGGAGTCGGCCGGTGACAAAATGTTCCAAACACACCCCATGCACAACTCCACCGGGGAAGGTGCCAGACAGGAGTTCTCCTGGTAGTTTTTACACTACCTTGGTAGGCATTTGAAAGGCACCACAAAAGTTGTTCTACCTGCTTTCGGGGCTGAGATGGGGAATCGCTGAATTTTGGACTCGGCCGGTGACAAAATGTTCCAAACACACCCCATGCACAACTCCACCGGGGAAGGTGCCAGACAGGAGTTCTCTTGGTAGTTTTTACACTACCTTGGTAGGCACCTGAAAGTCACCACAAAAGTTGTTCTACCTGCTTTCTGGGCTGAGATGGGGAAACGCTGAATTTTGGACTCGGCTGGTGACAAAATGTTCCAAACACACCCCCTGCACAACTCCACCGAGGAAGGTGCCAGACAGGAGTTCTCCTGGTAGTTTTTACATTGCTCCGGTAGGCATCTGAAAGACACCACAAAAGTTGTTCTACCTGCTTTCTGGGCTGAGATGGGGAACCGCTGAATTTTGGAGTCGGCTGGTGACAAAATGTTCCAAACACACCCCCTGCACAACTCCACCGGGGAAGGTGCCAGACAGGAGTTCTCCTGGTAGTTTTTACATTGCTCCGGTAGGCATCTGAAAGACACCACAAAAGTTGTTCTACCTGCTTTCTGGGCTGAGATGGGGAACCGCTGAATTTTGGAGTCGGCCGGTGACAAAATGTTCCAAACACACCCCATGCACAACTCCACCGGGGAAGGTGCCAGGAACGAATTCTGTTGGTAGTTTTTACACTACCTTGGTAGGAAGCTGAAAGGCACAAGAAAAGAAATTGTACCTGCTTTGTGGGCTGAGATGGGGAACCGCTGAATTTTGGAGTCGGCTGGTGGCAAAATGTTCCAAACACACCCCATGCACAACTCCACCGGGGAAGGTGCCAGACAGGAGTTCTCCTGGTAGTTTTTACATTGCTCCGGTAGGCAGCTGAAAGGCAACACAAAAGTTTTTCTACCTGCTTTGTGGGCTGAGATGGGGAACCGCTGAATTTTGGAGTCGGCCGTTGACAAAATGTTCCAAACACACCCCATGCACAACTCCACCGGGGAAGGTGCCAGACAGGAGTTCTCCTGGTAGTTTTTACACTACCTTGGTGGGCATTTGAAAGGCACCACAAAAGTTGTTCTACCTGCTTTGTGGGCTGAGATGGGGAATCGCTGAATTTTGGAGTCGGCCGGTGACAAAATGTTCCAAACACACCCCATGCAAAACTCCACCGGGGAAGGTGCCAGACAGGAGTTCTCCTGGTAGTTTTTAGACTACCTTGGTGGGCATTTGAAAGGCACCACAAAAGTTTTTCTACCTGCTTTCTGGGCTGAGATGGGGAACCGCTGAATTTTGGAGTCGGCTGTTGACAAAATGTTCCAAACACACCCCCTGCACAACTCCACCGGGGAAGGTGCCAGACAGGAGTTCTCCTGGTAGTTTTTACACTACCTTGGTAGGCATTTGAAAGGCACCACAAAAGTTGTTCTTCCTGCTTTCTGGTCTGAGATGGGGAACCGCTGAATTTTGGAGTCGGCCGGTGACAAAATGTTCCAAACACACCCCATGCACAACTCCACCGGGGAAGGTGCCAGACAGGAGTTCTCCTGGTAGTTTTTACACTACCTTGGTAGGCATTTGAAAGGCACCACAAAAGTTGTTCTTCCTGCTTTCTGGGCTGAGATGGGGAACCGCTGCATTTTGGAGTCGGCCGGTGACAAAATGTTCCAAACACACCCCATGCACAACTCCACCGGGGAAGGTGCCAGACAGGAGTTCTCTTGGTAGTTTTTACACTACCTTGGTAGGCAGCTGAAAGGCACCACAAAAGTTGTTCTACCTGCTTTCTGGGCTGAGATGGGGAACCGCTGAATTTTGGACTCGGCTGGTGACAAAATGTTCCAAACACACCCCATGCACAACTCCACCGGGGAAGGTGCCAGACAGGAGTTCTCCTGGTAGTTTTTACACTACCTTGGTGGGCATTTGAAAGGCACCACAAAAGTTGTTCTACCTGCTTTCTGGGCTGAGATGGGGAAACGCTGAATTTTGGAGTCGGCCGTTGACAAAATGTTCCAAACACACCCCCTGCACAACTCCACCGGGGAAGGTGCCAGACAGGAGTTCTCCTGCTAGTTTTTACATTGCTCCGGTAGGCATCTGAAAGACACCACAAAAGTTGTTCTACCTGCTTTCTGGGCTGAGATGGGGAACCGCTGAATTTTGGAGTCGGCCGGTGACAAAATGTTCCAAACACACCCCATGCACAACTCCACCGGGGAAGGTGCCAGGAACGAATTCTGTTGGTAGTTTTTACACTACCTTGGTAGGAAGCTGAAAGGCACAAGAAAAGAAGTTGTACCTGCTTTGTGGGCTGAGATGGGGAACCGCTGAATTTTGGAGTCGGCTGGTGGCAAAATGTTCCAAACACACCCCATGCACAACTCCACCGGGGAAGGTGCCAGACAGGAGTTCTCCTGGTAGTTTTTACATTGCTCCGGTAGGCAGCTGAAAGGCACCACAAAAGTTTTTCTACCTGCTTTCTGGGCTGAGATGGGGAACCGCTGAATTTTGGAGTCGGCCGTTGACAAAATGTTCCAAACACACCCCATGCACAACTCCACCGGGGAAGGTGCCAGACAGGAGTTCTCTTGGTAGTTTTTACACTACCTTGGTAGGCAGCTGAAAGGCACCACAAAAGTTGTTCTACCTGCTTTCTGGGCTGAGATGGGGAAACGCTGAATTTTGGACTCGGCCGGTGACAAAATGTTCCAAACACACCCCATGCACAACTCCACCGGGGAAGGTGCCAGACAGGAGTTCTCCTGGTAGTTTTTACATTGCTCCGGTAGGCAGCTGAAAGGCACCACAAAAGTTTTTCTACCTGCTTTCTGGGCTGAGATGGGGAAACGCTGAATTTTGGACTCGGCTGGTGACAAAATGTTCCAAACACACCCCATGCACAACTCCACCACGGAAGGTGCCAGACAGGAGTTCTCCTGGTAGTTTTTACACTACCTTGGTGGGCATTTGAAAGGCACCACAAAAGTTGGTCTACCTGCTTTGTGGGCTGAGATGGGGAAACGCTGAATTTTGGACTCGGCTGGTGACAAAATGTTCCAAACACACCCCATGCACAACTCCACCGGGGAAGGTGCCAGACAGGAGTTCTCCTGGTAGTTTTTACACTACCTTGGTAGGCATCTGAAAGACACCACAAAAGTTGTTCTACCTGCTTTCTGGGCTGAGATGGGGAAACGCTGAATTTTGGAGTCGGCCGTTGACAAAATGTTCCAAACACACCCCCTGCACAACTCCACCGGGGAAGGTGCCAGACAGGAGTTCTTCTGGTAGTTTTTACACTACCTTGGTAGGCATTTGAAAGGCACCACAAAAGTTGTTCTTCCTGCTTTCTGGTCTGAGATGGGGAACCGCTGAATTTTGGAGTCGGCCGGTGACAAAATGTTCCAAACACACCCCATGCACAACTCCACCGGGGAAGGTCCCAGACAGGAGTTCTCCTGGTAGTTTTTACACTACCTTGGTAGGCATTTGAAAGGCACCACAAAAGTTGTTCTACCTTCTTTCGGGGCTGAGATGGGGAATCGCTGAATTTTGGACTCGGCCGGTGACAAAATGTTCCAAACACACCCCATGCACAACTCCACCACGGAAGGTGCCAGACAGGAGTTCTCTTGGTAGTTTTTACACTACCTTGGTAGGCACCTGAAAGTCACCACAAAAGTTGTTCTACCTGCTTTCTGGGCTGAGATGGGGAAACGCTGAATTTTGGACTCGGCTGGTGACAAAATGTTCCAAACACACCCCCTGCACAACTCCACCGGGGAAGGTGCCAGACAGGAGTTCTCTTGGTAGTTTTTACACTACCTTGGTAGGCATTTGAAAGGCACCACAAAAGTTGTTCTACCTGCTTTCTGGGCTGAGATGGGGAATCGCTGAATTTTGGACTCGGCCGGTGACAAAATGTTCCAAACACACCCCATGCACAACTCCACCGGGGAAGGTGCCAGACAGGAGTTCTCTTAGTAGTTTTTTACACTACCTTGGTAGGCATCTGAAAGACACCACAAAAGTTGTTCTACCTGCTTTCTGGGCTGAGATGGGGAACAGCTGAATTTTGGACTCGGCTGGTGACAAAATGTTCCAAACACACCCCATGCACAACTCCACCGGGGAAGGTGCCAGACAGGAGTTCTCCTGGTAGTTTTTACACTACCTTGGTAGGCATCTGAAAGGCACCACAAAAGTTGTTCTTCCTGCTTTCTGGGCTGAGATGGGGAACCGCTGAATATTGGAGTCGGCTGGTGACAAAATGTTCCAAACACACCCCCTGCACAACTCCACCGGGGAAGGTGCCAGACAGGAGTTCTCCTGGTAGTTTTTACATTGCTCCGGTAGGCATCTGAAAGACACGACAAAAGTTGTTCTACCTGCTTTCTGGGCTGAGATGGGGAACCGCTGAATTTTGGACTCGGCCGGTGACAAAATGTTCCAAACACACCCCATGCACAACTCCACCGGGGAAGGTGCCAGGAACGAATTCTGTTGGTAGTTTTTACACTACCTTGGTAGGAAGCTGAAAGGCACAAGAAAAGAAATTGTACCTGCTTTGTGGGCTGAGATGGGGAACCGCTGAATTTTGGAGTCGGCTGGTGGCAAAATGTTCCAAACACACCCCATGCACAACTCCACCGGGGAAGGTGCCAGACAGGAGTTCTCCTGGTAGTTTTTACATTGCTCCGGTAGGCAGCTGAAAGGCAACACAAAAGTTTTTCTACCTGCTTTGTGGGCTGAGATGGGGAACCGCTGAATTTTGGAGTCGGCCGTTGACAAAATGTTCCAAACACACCCCATGCACAACTCCACCGGGGAAGGTGCCAGACAGGAGTTCTCCTGGTAGTTTTTACACTACCTTGGTGGGCATTTGAAAGGCACCACAAAAGTTGTTCTACCTGCTTTGTGGGCTGAGATGGGGAATCGCTGAATTTTGGAGTCGGCCGGTGACAAAATGTTCCAAACACACCCCATGCAAAACTCCACCGGGGAAGGTGCCAGACAGGAGTTCTCCTGGTAGTTTTTAGACTACCTTGGTGGGCATTTGAAAGGCACCACAAAAGTTTTTCTACCTGCTTTCTGGGCTGAGATGGGGAACCGCTGAATTTTGGAGTCGGCTGTTGACAAAATGTTCCAAACACACCCCATGCACAACTCCACCGGGGAAGGTGCCAGACAGGAGTTCTCCTGGTAGTTTTTACACTACCTTGGTAGGCATTTGAAAGGCACCACAAAAGTTGTTCTTCCTGCTTTCTGGTCTGAGATGGGGAACCGCTGAATTTTGGAGTCGGCCGGTGACAAAATGTTCCAAACACACCCCATGCACAACTCCACCGGGGAAGGTGCCAGACAGGAGTTCTCCTGGTAGTTTTTACACTACCTTGGTAGGCATCTGAAAGACACGACAAAAGTTGTTCTTCCTGCTTTCTGGGCTGAGATGGGGAACCGCTGAATTTTGGACTCGGCCGGTGACAAAATGTTCCAAACACACCCCATGCACAACTCCACCGGGGAAGGTGCCAGACAGGAGTTCTCTTAGTAGTTTTTACACTACCTTGGTAGGCATCTGAAAGACACCACAAAAGTTGTTCTACCTGCTTTCTGGGCTGAGATGGGGAACAGCTGAATTTTGGACTCGGCTGGTGACAAAATGTTCCAAACACACCCCATGCACAACTCCACCACGGAAGGTGCCAGACAGGAGTTCTCTTGGTAGTTTTTACACTACCTTGGTAGGCATCTGAAAGGCACCACAAAAGTTGTTCTTCCTGCTTTCTGGGCTGAGATGGGGAAACGCTGAATTTTGGAGTCGGCTGGTGACAAAATGTTCCAAACACACCCCCTGCACAACTCCACCGGGGAAGGTGCCAGACAGGAGTTCTCCTGGTAGTTTTTACATTGCTCCGGTAGGCATCTGAAAGACACCACAAAAGTTGTTCTACCTGCTTTCTGGGCTGAGATGGGGAACCGCTGAATTTTGGAGTCGGCCGGTGACAAAATGTTCCAAACACACCCCATGCACAACTCCACCGGGGAAGGTGCCAGGAACGAATTCTGTTGGTAGTTTTTACACTACCTTGGTAGGAAGCTGAAAGGCACAAGAAAAGAAGTTGTACCTGCTTTGTGGGCTGAGATGGGGAACCGCTGAATTTTGGAGTCGGCTGGTGGCAAAATGTTCCAAACACACCCCATGCACAACTCCACCGGGGAAGGTGCCAGACAGGAGTTCTCCTGGTAGTTTTTACATTGCTCCGGTAGGCAGCTGAAAGGCACCACAAAAGTTTTTCTACCTGCTTTCTGGGCTGAGATGGGGAACCGCTGAATTTTGGACTCGGCCGGTGACAAAATGTTCCAAACACACCCCCATGCACAACTCCACCGGGGAAGGTGCCAGACAGGAGTTCTCTTGGTAGTTTTTACACTACCTTGGTAGGCAGCTGAAAGGCACCACAAAAGTTGTTCTACCTGCTTTCTGGGCTGAGATGGGGAAACGCTGAATTTTGGACTCGGCCGGTGACAAAATGTTCCAAACACACCCCATGCACAACTCCACCGGGGAAGGTGCCAGACAGGAGTTCTCCTGGTAGTTTTTACATTGCTCCGGTAGGCAGCTGAAAGGCACCACAAAAGTTTTTCTACCTGCTTTCTGGGCTGAGATGGGGAAACGCTGAATTTTGGACTCGGCTGGTGACAAAATGTTCCAAACACACCCCATGCACAACTCCACCACGGAAGGTGCCAGACAGGAGTTCTCCTGGTAGTTTTTACACTACCTTGGTGGGCATTTGAAAGGCACCACAAAAGTTGGTCTACCTGCTTTGTGGGCTGAGATGGGGAAACGCTGAATTTTGGACTCGGCTGGTGACAAAATGTTCCAAACACACCCCATGCACAACTCCACCGGGGAAGGTGCCAGACAGGAGTTCTCCTGGTAGTTTTTACACTACCTTGGTAGGCATCTGAAAGACACCACAAAAGTTGTTCTACCTGCTTTCTGGGCTGAGATGGGGAAACGCTGAATTTTGGAGTCGGCCGTTGACAAAATGTTCCAAACACACCCCCTGCACAACTCCACCGGGGAAGGTGCCAGACAGGAGTTCTTCTGGTAGTTTTTACACTACCTTGGTAGGCATTTGAAAGGCACCACAAAAGTTGTTCTTCCTGCTTTCTGGTCTGAGATGGGGAACCGCTGAATTTTGGAGTCGGCCGGTGACAAAATGTTCCAAACACACCCCATGCACAACTCCACCGGGGAAGGTCCCAGACAGGAGTTCTCCTGGTAGTTTTTACACTACCTTGGTAGGCATTTGAAAGGCACCACAAAAGTTGTTCTACCTTCTTTCGGGGCTGAGATGGGGAATCGCTGAATTTTGGACTCGGCCGGTGACAAAATGTTCCAAACACACCCCATGCACAACTCCACCACGGAAGGTGCCAGACAGGAGTTCTCTTGGTAGTTTTTACACTACCTTGGTAGGCACCTGAAAGTCACCACAAAAGTTGTTCTACCTGCTTTCTGGGCTGAGATGGGGAAACGCTGAATTTTGGACTCGGCTGGTGACAAAATGTTCCAAACACACCCCCTGCACAACTCCACCGGGGAAGGTGCCAGACAGGAGTTCTCTTGGTAGTTTTTACACTACCTTGGTAGGCATTTGAAAGGCACCACAAAAGTTGTTCTACCTGCTTTCTGGGCTGAGATGGGGAATCGCTGAATTTTGGACTCGGCCGGTGACAAAATGTTCCAAACACACCCCATGCACAACTCCACCGGGGAAGGTGCCAGACAGGAGTTCTCTTAGTAGTTTTTACACTACCTTGGTAGGCATCTGAAAGACACCACAAAAGTTGTTCTACCTGCTTTCTGGGCTGAGATGGGGAACAGCTGAATTTTGGACTCGGCTGGTGACAAAATGTTCCAAACACACCCCATGCACAACTCCACCGGGGAAGGTGCCAGACAGGAGTTCTCCTGGTAGTTTTTACACTACCTTGGTAGGCATCTGAAAGGCACCACAAAAGTTGTTCTTCCTGCTTTCTGGGCTGAGATGGGGAACCGCTGAATATTGGAGTCGGCTGGTGACAAAATGTTCCAAACACACCCCCTGCACAACTCCACCGGGGAAGGTGCCAGACAGGAGTTCTCCTGGTAGTTTTTACATTGCTCCGGTAGGCATCTGAAAGACACGACAAAAGTTGTTCTACCTGCTTTCTGGGCTGAGATGGGGAACCGCTGAATTTTGGACTCGGCCGGTGACAAAATGTTCCAAACACACCCCATGCACAACTCCACCGGGGAAGGTGCCAGGAACGAATTCTGTTGGTAGTTTTTACACTACCTTGGTAGGAAGCTGAAAGGCACAAGAAAAGAAATTGTACCTGCTTTGTGGGCTGAGATGGGGAACCGCTGAATTTTGGAGTCGGCTGGTGGCAAAATGTTCCAAACACACCCCATGCACAACTCCACCGGGGAAGGTGCCAGACAGGAGTTCTCCTGGTAGTTTTTACATTGCTCCGGTAGGCAGCTGAAAGGCAACACAAAAGTTTTTCTACCTGCTTTGTGGGCTGAGATGGGGAACCGCTGAATTTTGGAGTCGGCCGTTGACAAAATGTTCCAAACACACCCCATGCACAACTCCACCGGGGAAGGTGCCAGACAGGAGTTCTCCTGGTAGTTTTTACACTACCTTGGTGGGCATTTGAAAGGCACCACAAAAGTTGTTCTACCTGCTTTGTGGGCTGAGATGGGGAATCGCTGAATTTTGGAGTCGGCCGGTGACAAAATGTTCCAAACACACCCCATGCAAAACTCCACCGGGGAAGGTGCCAGACAGGAGTTCTCCTGGTAGTTTTTAGACTACCTTGGTGGGCATTTGAAAGGCACCACAAAAGTTTTTCTACCTGCTTTCTGGGCTGAGATGGGGAACCGCTGAATTTTGGAGTCGGCTGTTGACAAAATGTTCCAAACACACCCCATGCACAACTCCACCGGGGAAGGTGCCAGACAGGAGTTCTCCTGGTAGTTTTTACACTACCTTGGTAGGCATTTGAAAGGCACCACAAAAGTTGTTCTTCCTGCTTTCTGGTCTGAGATGGGGAACCGCTGAATTTTGGAGTCGGCCGGTGACAAAATGTTCCAAACACACCCCATGCACAACTCCACCGGGGAAGGTGCCAGACAGGAGTTCTCCTGGTAGTTTTTACACTACCTTGGTAGGCATCTGAAAGACACGACAAAAGTTGTTCTTCCTGCTTTCTGGGCTGAGATGGGGAACCGCTGAATTTTGGACTCGGCCGGTGACAAAATGTTCCAAACACACCCCATGCACAACTCCACCGGGGAAGGTGCCAGACAGGAGTTCTCTTAGTAGTTTTTACACTACCTTGGTAGGCATCTGAAAGACACCACAAAAGTTGTTCTACCTGCTTTCTGGGCTGAGATGGGGAACAGCTGAATTTTGGACTCGGCTGGTGACAAAATGTTCCAAACACACCCCATGCACAACTCCACCACGGAAGGTGCCAGACAGGAGTTCTCTTGGTAGTTTTTACACTACCTTGGTAGGCATCTGAAAGGCACCACAAAAGTTGTTCTTCCTGCTTTCTGGGCTGAGATGGGGAAACGCTGAATTTTGGAGTCGGCTGGTGACAAAATGTTCCAAACACACCCCCTGCACAACTCCACCGGGGAAGGTGCCAGACAGGAGTTCTCCTGGTAGTTTTTACATTGCTCCGGTAGGCATCTGAAAGACACCACAAAAGTTGTTCTACCTGCTTTCTGGGCTGAGATGGGGAACCGCTGAATTTTGGAGTCGGCCGGTGACAAAATGTTCCAAACACACCCCATGCACAACTCCACCGGGGAAGGTGCCAGGAACGAATTCTGTTGGTAGTTTTTACACTACCTTGGTAGGAAGCTGAAAGGCACAAGAAAAGAAGTTGTACCTGCTTTGTGGGCTGAGATGGGGAACCGCTGAATTTTGGAGTCGGCTGGTGGCAAAATGTTCCAAACACACCCCATGCACAACTCCACCGGGGAAGGTGCCAGACAGGAGTTCTCCTGGTAGTTTTTACATTGCTCCGGTAGGCAGCTGAAAGGCACCACAAAAGTTTTTCTACCTGCTTTCTGGGCTGAGATGGGGAACCGCTGAATTTTGGACTCGGCCGGTGACAAAATGTTCCAAACACACCCCATGCACAACTCCACCGGGGAAGGTGCCAGACAGGAGTTCTCTTGGTAGTTTTTACACTACCTTGGTAGGCAGCTGAAAGGCACCACAAAAGTTGTTCTACCTGCTTTCTGGGCTGAGATGGGGAAACGCTGAATTTTGGACTCGGCCGGTGACAAAATGTTCCAAACACACCCCCTGCACAACTCCACCGGGGAAGGTGCCAGACAGGAGTTCTCCTGTTAGTTTTTACATTGCTCCGGTAGGCATCTGAAAGACACCACAAAAGTTGTTCTACCTGCTTTCTGGGCTGAGATGGGGAAACGCTGAATTTTGGAGTCGGCTGGTGACAAAATGTTCCAAACACACCCCATGCACAACTCGACCGGGGAAGGTGCCAGACAGGAGTTCTCCTGGTAGTTTTTACACTACCTTGGTAGGCATCTGAAAGACACCACAAAAGTTGTTCTACCTGCTTTCTGGGCTGAGATGGGGAACAGCTGAATTTTGGACTCGGCTGGTGACAAAATGTTCCAAACACACCCCATGCACAACTCCACCGGGGAAGGTGCCAGACAGGAGTTCTCCTGGTAGTTTTTACACTACCTTGGTAGGCATCTGAAAGACACCACAAAAGTTGTTCTTCCTGCTTTCTGGGCTGAGATGGGGAACCGCTGAATTTTGGAGTCGGCTGGTGACAAAATGTTCCAAACACACCCCATGCACAACTCCACCGGGGAAGGTGCCAGACAGGAGTTCGGCTGGTGACAAAATGTTCCAAACACACCCCATGCACAACTCCACCGGGGAAGGTGCCAGACAGGAGTTCTCCTGGTAGTTCTTTACATTGCTCCGGTAGGCAGCTGAAAGGCACCACAAAAGTTTTTTCTACCTGCTTTCTGGGCTGAGATGGGGAAACGCTGAATTTTGGACTCGGCTGGTGACAAAATGTTCCAAACACACCCCATGCACAACTCCACCACGGAAGGGTGCCAGACAGGAGTTCTCCTGGTAGTTTTTACACTACCTTGGTGGGCATTTGAAAGGCACCACAAAAGTTGGTCTACCCTGCTTTGTGGGCTGAGATGGGGAAACGCTGAATTTTGGACTCGGCTGGTGACAAAATGTTCGGTAGGCATCTGAAAGACACCACAAAAGTTGTTCTACCTGCTTTCTGGGCTGAGATGGGGAAACGCTGAATTTTGGAGTCGGCCGTTGACAAAATGTTCCAAACACACCCCCTGCACAACTCCACCGGGGAAGGTGCCAGACAGGAGTTCTTCTGGTAGTTTTTACACTACCTTGGTAGGCATTTGAAAGGCACCACAAAAGTTGTTCTTCCTGCTTTCTGGTCTGAGATGGGGAACCGCTGAATTTTGGAGTCGGCCGGTGACAAAATGTTCCAAACACACCCCATGCACAACTCCACCGGGGAAGGTCCCAGACAGGAGTTCTCCTGGTAGTTTTTACACTACCTTGGTAGGCATTTGAAAGGCACCACAAAAGTTGTTCTACCTGCTTTCGGGGCTGAGATGGGGAATCGCTGAATTTTGGACTCGGCCGGTGACAAAATGTTCCAAACACACCCCATGCACAACTCCACCGGGGAAGGTGCCAGACAGGAGTTCTCTTGGTAGTTTTTACACTACCTTGGTAGGCACCTGAAAGTCACCACAAAAGTTGTTCTACCTGCTTTCTGGGCTGAGATGGGGAAACGCTGAATTTTGGACTCGGCTGGTGACAAAATGTTCCAAACACACCCCCTGCACAACTCCACCGGGGAAGGTGCCAGACAGGAGTTCTCTTGGTAGTTTTTACACTACCTTGGTAGGCATTTGAAAGGCACCACAAAAGTTGTTCTACCTGCTTTCTGGGCTGAGATGGGGAATCGCTGAATTTTGGACTCGGCCGGTGACAAAATGTTCCAAACACACCCCATGCACAACTCCACCGGGGAAGGTGCCAGACAGGAGTTCTCTTAGTAGTTTTTACACTACCTTGGTAGGCATCTGAAAGACACCACAAAAGTTGTTCTACCTGCTTTCTGGGCTGAGATGGGGAACAGCTGAATTTTGGACTCGGCTGGTGACAAAATGTTCCAAACACACCCCATGCACAACTCCACCGGGGAAGGTGCCAGACAGGAGTTCTCCTGGTAGTTTTTACACTACCTTGGTAGGCATCTGAAAGGCACCACAAAAGTTGTTCTTCCTGCTTTCTGGGCTGAGATGGGGAACCGCTGAATTTTGGAGTCGGCTGGTGACAAAATGTTCCAAACACACCCCCTGCACAACTCCACCGGGGAAGGTGCCAGACAGGAGTTCTCCTGGTAGTTTTTACATTGCTCCGGTAGGCATCTGAAAGACACCACAAAAGTTGTTCTACCTGCTTTCTGGGCTGAGATGGGGAACCGCTGAATTTTGGAGTCGGCCGGTGACAAAATGTTCCAAACACACCCCATGCACAACTCCACCGGGGAAGGTGCCAGGAACGAATTCTGTTGGTAGTTTTTACACTACCTTGGTAGGAAGCTGAAAGGCACAAGAAAAGAAATTGTACCTGCTTTGTGGGCTGAGATGGGGAACCGCTGAATTTTGGAGTCGGCTGGTGGCAAAATGTTCCAAACACACCCCATGCACAACTCCACCGGGGAAGGTGCCAGACAGGAGTTCTCCTGGTAGTTTTTACATTGCTCCGGTAGGCAGCTGAAAGGCAACACAAAAGTTTTTCTACCTGCTTTGTGGGCTGAGATGGGGAACCGCTGAATTTTGGAGTCGGCCGTTGACAAAATGTTCCAAACACACCCCATGCACAACTCCACCGGGGAAGGTGCCAGACAGGAGTTCTCCTGGTAGTTTTTACACTACCTTGGTGGGCATTTGAAAGGCACCACAAAAGTTGTTCTTCCTGCTTTCTGGGCTGAGATGGGGAACCGCTGAATTTTGGACTCGGCCGGTGACAAAATGTTCCAAACACACCCCATGCACAACTCCACCGGGGAAGGTGCCAGACAGGAGTTCTCTTAGTAGTTTTTACACTACCTTGGTAGGCATCTGAAAGACACCACAAAAGTTGTTCTACCTGCTTTCTGGGCTGAGATGGGGAACAGCTGAATTTTGGACTCGGCTGGTGACAAAATGTTCCAAACACACCCCATGCACAACTCCACCACGGAAGGTGCCAGACAGGAGTTCTCTTGGTAGTTTTTACACTACCTTGGTAGGCATCTGAAAGGCACCACAAAAGTTGTTCTTCCTGCTTTCTGGGCTGAGATGGGGAAACGCTGAATTTTGGAGTCGGCTGGTGACAAAATGTTCCAAACACACCCCCTGCACAACTCCACCGGGGAAGGTGCCAGACAGGAGTTCTCCTGGTAGTTTTTACATTGCTCCGGTAGGCATCTGAAAGACACCACAAAAGTTGTTCTACCTGCTTTCTGGGCTGAGATGGGGAACCGCTGAATTTTGGAGTCGGCCGGTGACAAAATGTTCCAAACACACCCCATGCACAACTCCACCGGGGAAGGTGCCAGGAACGAATTCTGTTGGTAGTTTTTACACTACCTTGGTAGGAAGCTGAAAGGCACAAGAAAAGTAGTTGTACCTGCTTTGTGGGCTGAGATGGGGAAACGCTGAATTTTGGACTCGGCTGGTGACAAAATGTTCCAAACACACCCCATGCACAACTCCACCGGGGAAGGTGCCAGACAGGAGTTCTCCTGGTAGTTTTTACACTACCTTGGTAGGCATCTGAAAGACACGACAAAAGTTGTTCTACCTGCTTTCTGGGCTGAGATGGGGAACCGCTGAATTTTGGACTCGGCCGGTGACAAAATGTTCCAAACACACCCCATGCACAACTCCACCGGGGAAGGTGCCAGACAGGAGTTCTCTTAGTAGTTTTTACACTACCTTGGTAGGCATCTGAAAGACACCACAAAAGTTGTTCTACCTGCTTTCTGGGCTGAGATGGGGAACCGCTGAATTTTGGACTCGGCTGGTGACAAAATGTTCCAAACACACCCCATGCACAACTCCACCGGGGAAGGTGCCAGACAGGAGTTCTCCTGGTAGTTTTTACACTACCTTGGTAGGCATCTGAAAGGCACCACAAAAGTTGTTCTTCCTGCTTTCTGGGCTGAGATGGGGAAACGCTGAATTTTGGAGTCGGCTGGTGACAAAATGTTCCAAACACACCCCCTGCACAACTCCACCACGGAAGGTGCCAGACAGGAGTTCTCCTGGTAGTTTTTACATTGCTCCGGTAGGCATCTGAAAGACACCACAAAAGTTGTTCTACCTGCTTTCTGGGCTGAGATGGGGAACCGCTGAATTTTGGAGTCGGCCGGTGACAAAATGTTCCAAACACACCCCATGCACAACTCCACCGGGGAAGGTGCCAGGAACGAATTCTGTTGGTAGTTTTTACACTACCTTGGTAGGAAGCTGAAAGGCACAAGAAAAGAAGTTGTACCTGCTTTGTGGGCTGAGATGGGGAACCGCTGAATTTTGGAGTCGGCTGGTGGCAAAATGTTCCAAACACACCCCATGCACAACTCCACCGGGGAAGGTGCCAGACAGGAGTTCTCCTGGTAGTTTTTACATTGCTCCGGTAGGCAGCTGAAAGGCACCACAAAAGTTTTTCTACCTGCTTTCTGGGCTGAGATGGGGAACCGCTGAATTTTGGAGTCGGCCGTTGACAAAATGTTCCAAACACACCCCATGCACAACTCCACCGGGGAAGGTGCCAGACAGGAGTTCTCTTGGTAGTTTTTACACTACCTTGGTAGGCAGCTGAAAGGCACCACAAAAGTTGTTCTACCTGCTTTCTGGGCTGAGATGGGGAAACGCTGAATTTTGGACTCGGCCGGTGACAAAATGTTCCAAACACACCCCCTGCACAACTCCACCGGGGAAGGTGCCAGACAGGAGTTCTCCTGGTAGTTTTTACACTACCTTGGTAGGCATCTGAAAGGCACCACAAAAGTTGTTCTACCTGCTTTCTGGGCTGAGATGGGGAAACGCTGAATTTTGGAGTCGGCTGGTGACAAAATGTTCCAAACACACCCCATGCACAACTCCACCGGGGAAGGTGCCAGACAGGAGTTCTCCTGGTAGTTTTTACACTACCTTGGTAGGCAGCTGAAAGGCACCACAAAAGTTGTTCTACCTGCTTTCTGGGCTGAGATGGGGAAACGCTGAATTTTGGACTCGGCCGGTGACAAAATGTTCCAAACACACCCCATGCAAAACTCCACCGGGGAAGGTGCCAGACAGGAGTTCTCCTGGTAGTTTTTACACTACCTTGGTAGGCATCTGAAAGACACCACAAAAGTTTTTCTACCTGCTTTCTGGGCTGAGATGGGGAACCGCTGAATTTTGGAGTCGGCCGGTGACAAAATGTTCCAAACACACCCCATGCACAACTCCACCGGGGAAGGTGCCAGGAACGAATTCTGTTGGTAGTTTTTACACTACCTTGGTAGGAAGCTGAAAGGCACAAGAAAAGAAATTGTACCTGCTTTGTGGGCTGAGATGGGGAACCGCTGAATTTTGGACTCGGACTCGGCTGGTGGCAAAATGTTCCAAACACACCCCATGCACAACTCCACCGGGGAAGGTGCCAGACAGGAGTTCTCCTGGTAGTTTTTACATTGCTCCGGTAGGCAGCTGAAAGGCAACACAAAAGTTTTTTCTACCTGCTTTGTGGGCTGAGATGGGGAACCGCTGAATTTTGGAGTCGGCCGTTGACAAAATGTTCCAAACACACCCCATGCACAACTCCACCACGGAAGGTGCCAGACAGGAGTTCTCCTGGTAGTTTTTACACTACCTTGGTGGGCATTTGAAAGGCACCACAAAAGTTGTTCTACCTGCTTTGTGGGCTGAGATGGGGAATCGCTGAATTTTGGAGTCGGCCGTTGACAAAATGTTCCAAACACACCCCATGCAAAACTCCACCGGGGAAGGTGCCAGACAGGAGTTCTCCTGGTAGTTTTTAGACTACCTTGGTGGGCATTTGAAAGGCACCACAAAAGTTGTTCTACCTGCTTTCTGGGCTGAGATGGGGAAACGCTGAATTTTGGAGTCGGCTGTTGACAAAATGTTCCAAACACACCCCCTGCACAACTCCACCGGGGAAGGTGCCAGACAGGAGTTCTCCTGGTAGTTTTTACACTACCTTGGTAGGCATTTGAAAGGCACCACAAAAGTTGTTCTTCCTGCTTTCTGGTCTGAGATGGGGAACCGCTGAATTTTGGAGTCGGCCGGTGACAAAATGTTCCAAACACACCCCATGCACAACTCCACCGGGGAAGGTGCCAGACAGGAGTTCTCCTGGTAGTTTTTACACTACCTTGGTAGGCATTTGAAAGGCACCACAAAAGTTGTTCTTCCTGCTTTCTGGGCTGAGATGGGGAACCGCTGAATTTTGGAGTCGGCCGGTGAAAAAATGTTCCAAACACACCCCATGCACAACTCCACCGGGGAAGGTGCCAGACAGGAGTTCTCTTGGTAGTTTTTACACTACCTTGGTAGGCAGCTGAAAGGCACCACAAAAGTTGTTCTACCTGCTTTCTGGGCTGAGATGGGGAAACGCTGAATTTTGGACTCGGCTGGTGACAAAATGTTCCAAACACACCCCATGCACAACTCCACCGGGGAAGGTGCCAGACAGGAGTTCTCCTGGTAGTTTTTACACTACCTTGGTAGGCATCTGAAAGACACGACAAAAGTTGTTCTACCTGCTTTCTGGGCTGAGATGGGGAACCGCTGAATTTTGGACTCGGCCGGTGACAAAATGTTCCAAACACACCCCCTGCACAACTCCACCGGGGAAGGTGCCAGACAGGAGTTCTCTTGGTAGTTTTTACACTACCTTGGTAGGCATCTGAAAGACACCACAAAAGTTGTTCTACCTGCTTTCTGGGCTGAGATGGGGAACAGCTGAATTTTGGACTCGGCTGGTGACAAAATGTTCCAAACACACCCCATGCACAACTCCACCGGGGAAGGTGCCAGACAGGAGTTCTCCTGGTAGTTTTTACACTACCTTGGTAGGCATCTGAAAGGCACCACAAAAGTTGTTCTTCCTGCTTTCTGGGCTGAGATGGGGAAACGCTGAATTTTGGAGTCGGCTGGTGACAAAATGTTCCAAACACACCCCCTGCACAACTCCACCGGGGAAGGTGCCAGACAGGAGTTCTCCTGGTAGTTTTTACATTGCTCCGGTAGGCATCTGAAAGACACCACAAAAGTTGTTCTACCTGCTTTCTGGGCTGAGATGGGGAACCGCTGAATTTTGGAGTCGGCCGGTGACAAAATGTTCCAAACACACCCCATGCACAACTCCACCGGGGAAGGTGCCAGGAACGAATTCTGTTGGTAGTTTTTACACTACCTTGGTAGGAAGCTGAAAGGCACAAGAAAAGAAATTGTACCTGCTTTGTGGGCTGAGATGGGGAACCGCTGAATTTTGGACTCGGCTGGTGGCAAAATGTTCCAAACACACCCCATGCACAACTCCACCGGGGAAGGTGCCAGACAGGAGTTCTCCTGGTAGTTTTTACATTGCTCCGGTAGGCAGCTGAAAGGCAACACAAAAGTTTTTCTACCTGCTTTCTGGGCTGAGATGGGGAACCGCTGAATTTTGGAGTCGGCCGTTGACAAAATGTTCCAAACACACCCCATGCACAACTCCACCACGGAAGGTGCCAGACAGGAGTTCTCCTGGTAGTTTTTACACTACCTTGGTGGGCATTTGAAAGGCACCACAAAAGTTGTTCTACCTGCTTTGTGGGCTGAGATGGGGAATCGCTGAATTTTGGAGTCGGCCGTTGACAAAATGTTCCAAACACACCCCATGCAAAACTCCACCGGGGAAGGTGCCAGACAGGAGTTCTCCTGGTAGTTTTTAGACTACCTTGGTGGGCATTTGAAAGGCACCACAAAAGTTGTTCTACCTGCTTTCTGGGCTGAGATGGGGAAACGCTGAATTTTGGAGTCGGCTGTTGACAAAATGTTCCAAACACACCCCCTGCACAACTCCACCGGGGAAGGTGCCAGACAGGAGTTCTCCTGGTAGTTTTTACACTACCTTGGTAGGCATTTGAAAGGCACCACAAAAGTTGTTCTTCCTGCTTTCTGGTCTGAGATGGGGAACCGCTGAATTTTGGAGTCGGCCGGTGACAAAATGTTCCAAACACACCCCCTGCACAACTCCACCGGGGAAGGTGCCAGACAGGAGTTCTCCTGGTAGTTTTTACACTACCTTGGTAGGCATTTGAAAGGCACCACAAAAGTTGTTCTTCCTGCTTTCTGGGCTGAGATGGGGAACCGCTGAATTTTGGAGTCGGCCGGTGAAAAAATGTTCCAAACACACCCCATGCACAACTCCACCGGGGAAGGTGCCAGACAGGAGTTCTCTTGGTAGTTTTTACACTACCTTGGTAGGCAGCTGAAAGGCACCACAAAAGTTGTTCTACCTGCTTTCTGGGCTGAGATGGGGAAACGCTGAATTTTGGACTCGGCTGGTGACAAAATGTTCCAAACACACCCCATGCACAACTCCACCGGGGAAGGTGCCAGACAGGAGTTCTCCTGGTAGTTTTTACACTACCTTGGTAGGCATCTGAAAGACACGACAAAAGTTGTTCTACCTGCTTTCTGGGCTGAGATGGGGAACCGCTGAATTTTGGACTCGGCCGGTGACAAAATGTTCCAAACACACCCCCTGCACAACTCCACCGGGGAAGGTGCCAGACAGGAGTTCTCTTGGTAGTTTTTACACTACCTTGGTAGGCATCTGAAAGACACCACAAAAGTTGTTCTACCTGCTTTCTGGGCTGAGATGGGGAACAGCTGAATTTTGGACTCGGCTGGTGACAAAATGTTCCAAACACACCCCATGCACAACTCCACCGGGGAAGGTGCCAGACAGGAGTTCTCCTGGTAGTTTTTACACTACCTTGGTAGGCATCTGAAAGGCACCACAAAAGTTGTTCTTCCTGCTTTCTGGGCTGAGATGGGGAAACGCTGAATTTTGGAGTCGGCTGGTGACAAAATGTTCCAAACACACCCCCTGCACAACTCCACCGGGGAAGGTGCCAGACAGGAGTTCTCCTGGTAGTTTTTACATTGCTCCGGTAGGCATCTGAAAGACACCACAAAAGTTGTTCTACCTGCTTTCTGGGCTGAGATGGGGAACCGCTGAATTTTGGAGTCGGCCGGTGACAAAATGTTCCAAACACACCCCATGCACAACTCCACCGGGGAAGGTGCCAGGAACGAATTCTGTTGGTAGTTTTTACACTACCTTGGTAGGAAGCTGAAAGGCACAAGAAAAGAAGTTGTACCTGCTTTGTGGGCTGAGATGGGGAACCGCTGAATTTTGGAGTCGGCCGGTGGCAAAATGTTCCAAACACACCCCATGCACAACTCCACCGGGGAAGGTGCCAGACAGGAGTTCTCCTGGTAGTTTTTACATTGCTCCGGTAGGCAGCTGAAAGGCACCACAAAAGTTTTTCTACCTGCTTTGTGGGCTGAGATGGGGAACCGCTGAATTTTGGAGTCGGCCGTTGACAAAATGTTCCAAACACACCCCATGCACAACTCCACCGGGGAAGGTGCCAGACAGGAGTTCTCTTGGTAGTTTTTACACTACCTTGGTAGGCAGCTGAAAGGCACCACAAAAGTTGTTCTACCTGCTTTCTGGGCTGAGATGGGGAAACGCTGAATTTTGGACTCGGCCGGTGACAAAATGTTCCAAACACACCCCCTGCACAACTCCACCGGGGAAGGTGCCAGACAGGAGTTCTCCTGGTAGTTTTTACACTACCTTGGTAGGCAGCTGAAAGGCACCACAAAAGTTGTTCTACCTGCTTTCTGGGCTGAGATGGGGAAACGCTGAATTTTGGAGTCGGCTGGTGACAAAATGTTCCAAACACACCCCATGCACAACTCCACCGGGGAAGGTGCCAGACAGGAGTTCTCCTGGTAGTTTTTACATTGCTCCGGTAGGCAGCTGAAAGGCACCACAAAAGTTTTTCTACCTGCTTTGTGGGCTGAGATGGGGAACCGCTGAATTTTGGAGTCGGCCGTTGACAAAATGTTCCAAACACACCCCATGCACAACTCCACCGGGGAAGGTGCCAGACAGGAGTTCTCTTGGTAGTTTTTACACTACCTTGGTAGGCAGCTGAAAGGCACCACAAAAGTTGTTCTACCTGCTTTCTGGGCTGAGATGGGGAAACGCTGAATTTTGGACTCGGCCGGTGACAAAATGTTCCAAACACACCCCCTGCACAACTCCACCGGGGAAGGTGCCAGACAGGAGTTCTCCTGGTAGTTTTTACACTACCTTGGTAGGCATCTGAAAGGCACCACAAAAGTTGTTCTACCTGCTTTCTGGGCTGAGATGGGGAAACGCTGAATTTTGGAGTCGGCTGGTGACAAAATGTTCCAAACACACCCCATGCACAACTCCACCGGGGAAGGTGCCAGACAGGAGTTCTCCTGGTAGTTTTTACACTACCTTGGTAGGCAGCTGAAAGGCACCACAAAAGTTGTTCTACCTGCTTTCTGGGCTGAGATGGGGAAACGCTGAATTTTGGACTCGGCCGGTGACAAAATGTTCCAAACACACCCCATGCAAAACTCCACCGGGGAAGGTGCCAGACAGGAGTTCTCCTGGTAGTTTTTACACTACCTTGGTAGGCATCTGAAAGACACCACAAAAGTTTTTCTACCTGCTTTCTGGGCTGAGATGGGGAACCGCTGAATTTTGGAGTCGGCCGGTGACAAAATGTTCCAAACACACCCCATGCACAACTCCACCGGGGAAGGTGCCAGGAACGAATTCTGTTGGTAGTTTTTACACTACCTTGGTAGGAAGCTGAAAGGCACAAGAAAAGAAATTGTACCTGCTTTGTGGGCTGAGATGGGGAACCGCTGAATTTTGGAGTCGGCTGGTGGCAAAATGTTCCAAACACACCCCATGCACAACTCCACCGGGGAAGGTGCCAGACAGGAGTTCTCCTGGTAGTTTTTACATTGCTCCGGTAGGCAGCTGAAAGGCAACACAAAAGTTTTTCTACCTGCTTTGTGGGCTGAGATGGGGAACCGCTGAATTTTGGAGTCGGCCGTTGACAAAATGTTCCAAACACACCCCATGCACAACTCCACCACGGAAGGTGCCAGACAGGAGTTCTCCTGGTAGTTTTTACACTACCTTGGTGGGCATTTGAAAGGCACCACAAAAGTTGTTCTACCTGCTTTGTGGGCTGAGATGGGGAATCGCTGAATTTTGGACTCGGCCGTTGACAAAATGTTCCAAACACACCCCATGCACAACTCCACCGGGGAAGGTGCCAGACAGGAGTTCTCCTGGTAGTTTTTAGACTACCTTGGTGGGCATTTGAAAGGCACCACAAAAGTTGTTCTACCTGCTTTCTGGGCTGAGATGGGGGAAACGCTGAATTTTGGAGTCGGCTGTTGACAAAATGTTCCAAACACACCCCCTGCACAACTCCACCGGGGAAGGTGCCAGACAGGAGTTCTCCTGGTAGTTTTTACACTAGCCTTGGTAGGCATTTGAAAGGCACCACAAAAGTTGTTCTTCCTGCTTTCTGGTCTGAGATGGGGAACCGCTGAATTTTGGAGTCGGCCGGTGACAAAATGTTCCAAACACACCCCCTGCACAACTCCACCGGGGAAGGTGCCAGACAGGAGTTCTCCTGGTAGTTTTTACACTACCTTGGTAGGCATTTGAAAGGCACCACAAAAGTTGTTCTTCCTGCTTCTGGGCTGAGATGGGGAACCGCTGAATTTTGGAGTCGGCCGGTGAAAAAATGTTCCAAACACACCCCATGCACAACTCCACCGGGGAAGGTGCCAGACAGGAGTTCTCTTGGTAGTTTTTACACTACCTTGGTAGGCAGCTGAAAGGCACCACAAAAGTTGTTCTACCTGCTTTCTGGGCTGAGATGGGGAAACGCTGAATTTTGGACTCGGCTGGTGACAAAATGTTCCAAACACACCCCATGCACAAACTCCACCGGGGAAGGTGCCAGACAGGAGTTCTCCTGGTAGTTTTTACACTACCTTGGTAGGCATCTGAAAGACACGACAAAAGTTGTTCTACCTGCTTTCTGGGCTGAGATGGGGAACCGCTGAATTTTGGACTCGGCCGGTGACAAAATGTTCCAAACACACCCCCTGCACAACTCCACCGGGGAAGGTGCCAGACAGGAGTTCTCTTGGTAGTTTTTACACTACCTTGGTAGGCATCTGAAAGACACCACAAAAGTTGTTCTACCTGCTTTCTGGGCTGAGATGGGGAACAGCTGAATTTTGGACTCGGCTGGTGACAAAATGTTCCAAACACACCCCATGCACAACTCCACCGGGGAAGGTGCCAGACAGGAGTTCTCCTGGTAGTTTTTACACTACCTTGGTAGGCATCTGAAAGGCACCACAAAAGTTGTTCTTCCTGCTTTCTGGGCTGAGATGGGGGAAACGCTGAATTTTGGAGTCGGCTGGTGACAAAATGTTCCAACACACCCCCTGCACAACTCCACCGGGGAAGGTGCCAGACAGGAGTTCTCCTGGTAGTTTTTACATTGCTCCGGTAGGCATCTGAAAGACACCACAAAAGTTGTTCTACCTGCTTTCTGGGCTGAGATGGGGAACCGCTGAATTTTGGAGTCGGCCGGTGACAAAATGTTCCAAACACACCCCATGCACAACTCCACCGGGGAAGGTGCCAGGAACGAATTCTGTTGGTAGTTTTTACACTACCTTGGTAGGAAGCTGAAAGGCACAAGAAAAGGTTGTACCTGCTTTGTGGGCTGAGATGGGGAACCGCTGAATTTTGGAGTCGGCCGGTGGCAAAATGTTCCAAACACACCCCATGCACAACTCCACCGGGGAAGGTGCCAGACAGGAGTTCTCCTGGTAGTTTTTACATTGCTCCGGTAGGCAGCTGAAAGGCACCACAAAAGTTTTTCTACCTGCTTTGTGGGCTGAGATGGGGAACCGCTGAATTTTGGAGTCGGCCGTTGACAAAATGTTCCAAACACACCCCATGCACAACTCCACCGGGGAAGGTGCCAGACAGGAGTTCTCTTGGTAGTTTTTACACTACCTTGGTAGGCAGCTGAAAGGCACCACAAAAGTTGTTCTACCTGCTTTCTGGGCTGAGATGGGGAAACGCTGAATTTTGGACTCGGCCGGTGACAAAATGTTCCAACACACCCCCTGCACAACTCACCGGGGAAGGTGCCAGACAGGAGTTCTCCTGGTAGTTTTTACATTGCTCCGGTAGGCATCTGAAAGACACCACAAAAGTTGTTCTACCTGCTTTCTGGGCTGAGATGGGGAAACGCTGAATTTTGGAGTCGGCTGGTGACAAAATGTTCCAAACACACCCCATGCACAACTCCACCGGGGAAGGTGCCAGACAGGAGTTCTCCTGGTAGTTTTTACACTACCTTGGTAGGCATCTGAAAGGCACCACAAAAGTTGTTCTACCTGCTTTCTGGGCTGAGATGGGGAAACGCTGAATTTTGGAGTCGGCTGGTGACAAAATGTTCCAAACACACCCCATGCACAACTCCACCGGGGAAGGTGCCAGACAGGAGTTCTCCTGGTAGTTTTTACACTACCTTGGTAGGCAGCTGAAAGGCACCACAAAAGTTGTTCTACCTGCTTTCTGGGCTGAGATGGGGAAACGCTGAATTTTGGACTCGGCCGGTGACAAAATGTTCCAAACACACCCCATGCAAAACTCCACCGGGGAAGGTGCCAGACAGGAGTTCTCCTGGTAGTTTTTACACTACCTTGGTAGGCATCTGAAAGACACCACAAAAGTTTTTCTACCTGCTTTCTGGGCTGAGATGGGGAACCGCTGAATTTTGGAGTCGGCCGGTGACAAAATGTTCCAAACACACCCCATGCACAACTCCACCGGGGAAGGTGCCAGGAACGAATTCTGTTGGTAGTTTTTACACTACCTTGGTAGGAAGCTGAAAGGCACAAGAAAAGAAGTTGTACCTGCTTTGTGGGCTGAGATGGGGAACCGCTGAATTTTGGACTCGGCTGGTGACAAAATGTTCCAAACACACCCCATGCACAACTCCACCGGGGAAGGTGCCAGACAGGAGTTCTCCTGGTAGTTTTTACATTGCTCCGGTAGGCAGCTGAAAGGCACCACAAAAGTTTTTCTACCTGCTTTCTGGGCTGAGATGGGGAACCGCTGAATTTTGGAGTCGGCCGTTGACAAAATGTTCCAAACACACCCCATGCACAACTCCACCGGGGAAGGTTCCAGACAGGAGTTCTCTTGGTAGTTTTTACACTACCTTGGTAGGCAGCTGAAAGGCACCACAAAAGTTGTTCTACCTGCTTTCTGGGCTGAGATGGGGAAACGCTGAATTTTGGACTCGGCCGGTGACAAAATGTTCCAAACACACCCCCTGCACAACTCCACCGGGGAAGGTGCCAGACAGGAGTTCTCCTGGTAGTTTTTACATTGCTCCGGTAGGCATCTGAAAGACACCACAAAAGTTGTTCTACCTGCTTTCTGGGCTGAGATGGGGAAACGCTGAATTTTGGACTCGGCTGGTGACAAAATGTTCCAAACACACCCCATGCACAACTCCACCGGGGAAGGTGCCAGACAGGAGTTCTCCTGGTAGTTTTTACACTACCTTGGTAGGCAGCTGAAAGGCACCACAAAAGTTGTTCTACCTGCTTTGTGGGCTGAGATGGGGAAACGCTGAATTTTGGACTCGGCTGGTGACAAAATGTTCCAAACACACCCCATGCACAACTCCACCGGGGAAGGTGCCAGACAGGAGTTCTCCTGGTAGTTTTTACACTACCTTGGTAGGCAGCTGAAAGGCACCACAAAAGTTGTTCTACCTGCTTTCTGGGCTGAGATGGGGAATCGCTGAATTTTGGACTCGGCCGGTGACAAAATGTTCCAAACACACCCCATGCAAAACTCCACCGGGGAAGGTGCCAGACAGGAGTTCTCCTGGTAGTTTTTACACTACCTTGGTAGGCATCTGAAAGACACCACAAAAGTTGTTCTACCTGCTTTCTGGGCTGAGATGGGGAAACGCTGAATTTTGGAGTCGGCTGGTGACAAAATGTTCCAAACACACCCCATGCACAACTCCACCGGGGAAGGTGCCAGACAGGAGTTCTCCTGGTAGTTTTTACACTAGCTTGGTAGGCATCTGAAAGACACCACAAAAGTTGTTCTACCTGCTTTCTGGGCTGAGATGGGGAACCGCTGAATTTTGGAGTCGGCTGGTGGCAAAATGTTCCAAACACACCCCCTGCACAACTCCACCGAGGAAGGTGCCAGACAGGAGTTCTCCTGGTAGTTTTTACATTGCTCCGGTAGGCATCTGAAAGACACCACAAAAGTTGTTCTACCTGCTTTGTGGGCTGAGATGGGGAACCGCTGAATTTTGGAGTCGGCTGGTGGCAAAATGTTCCAAACACACCCCCTGCACAACTCCACCGGGGAAGGTGCCAGACAGGAGTTCTCCTGGTAGTTTTTACATTGCTCCGGTAGGCATCTGAAAGACACCACAAAAGTTGTTCTACCTGCTTTGTGGGCTGAGATGGGGAACCGCTGAATTTTGGAGTCGGCCGTTGACAAAATGTTCCAAACACACCCCATGCACAACTCCACCACGGAAGGTGCCAGACAGGAGTTCTCCTGGTAGTTTTTACACTACCTTGGTGGGCATTTGAAAGGCACCACAAAAGTTGTTCTACCTGCTTTGTGGGCTGAGATGGGGAATCGCTGAATTTTGGAGTCGGCCGGTGACAAAATGTTCCAAACACACCCCATGCAAAACTCCACCGGGGAAGGTGCCAGACAGGAGTTCTCCTGGTAGTTTTTAGACTACCTTGGTGGGCATTTGAAAGACACCACAAAAGTTTTTCTACCTGCTTTCTGGGCTGAGATGGGGAACCGCTGAATTTTGGACTCGGCTGGTGACAAAATGTTCCAAACACACCCCCTGCACAACTCCACCGGGGAAGGTGCCAGACAGGAGTTCTCCTGGTAGTTTTTACACTACCTTGGTAGGCAGCTGAAAGGCACCACAAAAGTTGTTCTTCCTGCTTTCTGGTCTGAGATGGGGAACCGCTGAATTTTGGAGTCGGCCGGTGACAAAATGTTCCAAACACACCCCATGCACAACTCCACCGGGGAAGGTGCCAGACAGGAGTTCTCTTGGTAGTTTTTACACTACCTTGGTAGGCAGCTGAAAGACACCACAAAAGTTGTTCTACCTGCTTTCTGGGCTGAGATGGGGAATCGCTGAATTTTGGACTCGGCTGGTGACAAAATGTTCCAAACACACCCCATGCACAACTCCACCGGGGAAGGTGCCAGACAGGAGTTCTCCTGGTAGTTTTTACACTACCTTGGTAGGCAGCTGAAAGGCACCACAAAAGTTGTTCTACCTGCTTTCTGGGCTGAGATGGGGAAACGCTGAATTTTGGACTCGGCTGGTGACAAAATGTTCCAAACACACCCCATGCACAACTCCACCGGGGAAGGTGCCAGACAGGAGTTCTCCTGGTAGTTTTTACACTACCTTGGTAGGCATCTGAAAGACACCACAAAAGTTGTTCTACCTGCTTTCGGGGCTGAGATGGGGAATCGCTGAATTTTGGACTCGGCCGGTGACAAAATGTTCCAAACACACCCCATGCACAACTCCACCGGGGAAGGTGCCAGACAGGAGTTCTCCTGGTAGTTTTTACACTAGCTTGGTAGGCATTTGAAAGGCACCACAAAAGTTGTTCTACCTGCTTTCTGGGCTGAGATGGGGAACCGCTGAATTTTGGAGTCGGCTGGTGACAAAATGTTCCAAACACACCCCATGCACAACTCCACCACGGAAGGTGCCAGACAGGAGTTCTCCTGGTAGTTTTTACATTGCTCCGGTAGGCATCTGAAAGACACCACAAAAGTTGTTCTACCTGCTTTCTGGGCTGAGATGGGGAACCGCTGAATTTTGGAGTCGGCCGGTGACAAAATGTTCCAAACACACCCCATGCACAACTCCACCGGGGAAGGTGCCAGACAGGAGTTCTCCTGGTAGTTTTTACATTGCTCCGGTAGGCAGCTGAAAGGCACCACAAAAGTTTTTCTACCTGCTTTCTGGGCTGAGATGGGGAACCGCTGAATTTTGGACTCGGCCGGTGACAAAATGTTCCAAACACACCCCCTGCACAACTCCACCGGGGAAGGTGCCAGACAGGAGTTCTCCTGGTAGTTTTTACACTACCTTGGTAGGCATTTGAAAGGCACCACAAAAGTTGTTCTACCTGCTTTCTGGGCTGAGATGGGGAAACGCTGAATTTTGGAGTCGGCTGGTGACAAAATGTTCCAAACACACCCCATGCACAACTCCACCGGGGAAGGTGCCAGACAGGAGTTCTCCTGGTAGTTTTTACACTACCTTGGTAGGCATCTGAAAGGCACCACAAAAGTTGTTCTACCTGCTTTCTGGGCTGAGATGGGGAAACGCTGAATTTTGGAGTCGGCTGGTGACAAAATGTTCCAAACACACCCCATGCACAACTCCACCGGGGAAGGTGCCAGACAGGAGTTCTCCTGGTAGTTTTTACACTACCTTGGTAGGCAGCTGAAAGGCACCACAAAAGTTGTTCTACCTGCTTTCTGGGCTGAGATGGGGAAACGCTGAATTTTGGACTCGGCCGGTGACAAAATGTTCCAAACACACCCCATGCAAAACTCCACCGGGGAAGGTGCCAGACAGGAGTTCTCCTGGTAGTTTTTACACTACCTTGGTAGGCATCTGAAAGACACCACAAAAGTTGTTCTACCTGCTTTCTGGGCTGAGATGGGGAATCGCTGAATTTTGGACTCGGCCGTTGACAAAATGTTCCAAACACACCCCATGCACAACTCCACCGGGGAAGGTGCCAGACAGGAGTTCTCCTGGTAGTTTTTACATTACCTTGGTAGGCATCTGAAAGACACCACAAAAGTTGTTCTACCTGCTTTCTGGGCTGAGATGGGGAATCGCTGAATTTTGAACTCGGCCGGTGACAAAATGTTCCAAACACACCCCATGCACAACTCCACCGGGGAAGGTGCCAGACAGGAGTTCTCCTGGTAGTTTTTACACTAGCTTGGTAGGCATCTGAAAGACACCACAAAAGTTGTTCTACCTGCTTTGTGGGCTGAGATGGGGAACCGCTGGATTTTGGACTCGGCTGGTGACAAAATGTTCCAAACACACCCCCTGCACAACTCCACCGGGGAAGGTGCCAGACAGGAGTTCTCCTGGTAGTTTTTACATTGCTCCGGTAGGCAGCTGAAAGGCACCACAAAAGTTTTTCTACCTGCTTTCTGGGCTGAGATGGGGAACCGCTGAATTTTGGAGTAGGCCGGTGACAAAATGTTCCAAACACACCCCCTGCACAACTCCACCGGGGAAGGTGCCAGACAGGAGTTCTCCTGGTAGTTTTTACATTGCTCCGGTAGGCATCTGAAAGACACCACAAAAGTTGTTCTACCTGCTTTCTGGGCTGAGATGGGGAACCGCTGAATTTTGGAGTCGGCTGGTGACAAAATGTTCCAAACACACCCCATGCACAACTCCACCGGGGAAGGTGCCAGACAGGAGTTCTCCTGGTAGTTTTTACACTACCTTGGTAGGCATCTGAAAGGCACCACAAAAGTTGTTCTACCTGCTTTCTGGGCTGAGATGGGGAAACGCTGAATTTTGGAGTCGGCTGGTGACAAAATGTTCCAAACACACCCCATGCACAACTCCACCACGGAAGGGGCCAGACAGGAGTTCTCCTGGTAGTTTTTACACTACCTTGGTAGGCAGCTGAAAGGCACCACAAAAGTTGTTCTACCTGCTTTCTGGGCTGAGATGGGGAAACGCTGAATTTTGGACTCGGCCGGTGACAAAATGTTCCAAACACACCCCATGCACAACTCCACCGGGGAAGGTGCCAGACAGGAGTTCTCCTGGTAGTTTTTACACTACCTTGGTAGGCATTTGAAAGGCACCACAAAAGTTGTTCTTCCTGCTTTCTGGTCTGAGATGGGGAACCGCTGAATTTTGGAGTCGGCCGGTGACAAAATGTTCCAAACACACCCCATGCACAACTCCACCGGGGAAGGTGCCAGACAGGAGTTCTCCTGGTAGTTTTTACACTACCTTGGTAGGCATTTGAAAGGCACCACAAAAGTTGTTCTACCTGCTTTCGGGGCTGAGATGGGGAATCGCTGAATTTTGGACTCGGCCGGTGACAAAATGTTCCAAACACACCCCATGCACAACTCCACCGGGGAAGGTGCCAGACAGGAGTTCTCTTGGTAGTTTTTACACTACCTTGGTAGGCACCTGAAAGTCACCACAAAAGTTGTTCTACCTGCTTTCTGGGCTGAGATGGGGAAACGCTGAATTTTGGACTCGGCTGGTGACAAAATGTTCCAAACACACCCCCTGCACAACTCCACCGGGGAAGGTGCCAGACAGGAGTTCTCTTGGTAGTTTTTACACTACCTTGGTAGGCATTTGAAAGGCACCACAAAAGTTGTTCTACCTGCTTTCTGGGCTGAGATGGGGAATCGCTGAATTTTGGACTCGGCCGGTGACAAAATGTTCCAAACACACCCCATGCACAACTCCACCGGGGAAGGTGCCAGACAGGAGTTCTCTTAGTAGTTTTTACACTACCTTGGTAGGCAGCTGAAAGGCACCACAAAAGTTGTTCTACCTGCTTTCTGGGCTGAGATGGGGAACAGCTGAATTTTGGACTCGGCTGGTGACAAAATGTTCCAAACACACCCCATGCACAACTCCACCGGGGAAGGTGCCAGACAGGAGTTCTCCTGGTAGTTTTTACACTACCTTGGTAGGCATCTGAAAGGCACCACAAAAGTTGTTCTTCCTGCTTTCTGGGCTGAGATGGGGAACCGCTGAATTTTGGAGTCGGCTGGTGAC
The DNA here is from genome assembly GCF_023638135.1 of Falco biarmicus. Taxonomy (NCBI): domain Eukaryota; kingdom Metazoa; phylum Chordata; class Aves; order Falconiformes; family Falconidae; genus Falco; species Falco biarmicus. The sequence continues at coordinate 99,267 of NW_026612015.1, read as the reverse complement.
AAAATGTTCCAAACACACCCCCTGCACAACTCCACCGGGGAAGGTGCCAGACAGGAGTTCTCCTGGTAGTTTTTACATTGCTCCGGTAGGCATCTGAAAGACACCACAAAAGTTGTTCTACCTGCTTTCTGGGCTGAGATGGGGAACCGCTGAATTTTGGAGTCGGCCGGTGACAAAATGTTCCAAACACATCCCATGCACAACTCCACCGGGGAAGGTGCCAGGAACGAATTCTGTTGGTAGTTTTTACACTACCTTGGTAGGCATCTGAAAGGCACAAGAAAAGAAATTGTACCTGCTTTGTGGGCTGAGATGGGGAACCGCTGAATTTTGGAGTCGGCCGTTGACAAAATGTTCCAAACACACCCCATGCACAACTCCACCGGGGAAGGTGCCAGACAGGAGTTCTCCTGGTAGTTTTTACACTACCTTGGTGGGCATTTGAAAGGCACCACAAAAGTTGTTCTACCTGCTTTGTGGGCTGAGATGGGGAATCGCTGAATTTTGGAGTCGGCCGGTGACAAAATGTTCCAAACACACCCCATGCAAAACTCCACCGGGGAAGGTGCCAGACAGGAGTTCTCCTGGTAGTTTTTAGACTACCTTGGTGGGCATTTGAAAGGCACCACAAAAGTTTTTCTACCTGCTTTCTGGGCTGAGATGGGGAACCGCTGAATTTTGGAGTCGGCTGTTGACAAAATGTTCCAAACACACCCCCTGCACAACTCCACCGGGGAAGGTGCCAGACAGGAGTTCTCCTGGTCGTTTTTACACTACCTTGGTAGGCATTTGAAAGGCACCACAAAAGTTGTTCTTCCTGCTTTCTGGTCTGAGATGGGGAACCGCTGAATTTTGGAGTCGGCCGGTGACAAAATGTTCCAAACACACCCCATGCACAACTCCACCGGGGAAGGTGCCAGACAGGAGTTCTCCTGGTAGTTTTTACACTACCTTGGTAGGCAGCTGAAAGGCACCACAAAAGTTGTTCTTCCTGCTTTCTGGGCTGAGATGGGGAACCGCTGAATTTTGGAGTCGGCCGTTGACAAAATGTTCCAAACACACCCCATGCACAACTCCACCGGGGAAGGTGCCAGACAGGAGTTCTCTTGGTAGTTTTTACACTACCTTGGTAGGCAGCTGAAAGGCACCACAAAAGTTGTTCTACCTGCTTTCTGGGCTGAGATGGGGAAACGCTGAATTTTGGAGTCGGCTGGTGACAAAATGTTCCAAACACACCCCATGCAGAACTCCACCGGGGAAGGTGCCAGACAGGAGTTCTCCTGGTAGTTTTTACACTACCTTGGTAGGCATCTGAAAGGCACCACAAAAGTTGTTCTTCCTGCTTTCTGGGCTGAGATGGGGAAACGCTGAATTTTGGAGTCGGCTGGTGACAAAATGTTCCAAACACACCCCCTGCACAACTCCACCGGGGAAGGTGCCAGACAGGAGTTCTCCTGGTAGTTTTTACATTGCTCCGGTAGGCATCTGAAAGACACCACAAAAGTTGTTCTACCTGCTTTCTGGGCTGAGATGGGGAACCGCTGAATTTTGGAGTCGGCCGGTGACAAAATGTTCCAAACACACCCCATGCACAACTCCACCGGGGAAGGTGCCAGGAACGAATTCTGTTGGTAGTTTTTACACTACCTTGGTAGGAAGCTGAAAGGCACAAGAAAAGAAGTTGTACCTGCTTTGTGGGCTGAGATGGGGAACCGCTGAATTTTGGAGTCGGCCGGTGGCAAAATGTTCCAAACACACCCCATGCACAACTCCACCGGGGAAGGTGCCAGACAGGAGTTCTCCTGGTAGTTTTTACATTGCTCCGGTAGGCAGCTGAAAGGCACCACAAAAGTTTTTCTACCTGCTTTGTGGGCTGAGATGGGGAACCGCTGAATTTTGGAGTCGGCCGTTGACAAAATGTTCCAAACACACCCCATGCACAACTCCACCGGGGAAGGTGCCAGACAGGAGTTCTCTTGGTAGTTTTTACACTACCTTGGTAGGCAGCTGAAAGGCACCACAAAAGTTGTTCTACCTGCTTTCTGGGCTGAGATGGGGAAACGCTGAATTTTGGACTCGGCCGGTGACAAAATGTTCCAAACACACCCCCTGCACAACTCCACCGGGGAAGGTGCCAGACAGGAGTTCTCCTGGTAGTTTTTACACTACCTTGGTAGGCATCTGAAAGGCACCACAAAAGTTGTTCTACCTGCTTTCTGGGCTGAGATGGGGAAACGCTGAATTTTGGAGTCGGCTGGTGACAAAATGTTCCAAACACACCCCATGCACAACTCCACCGGGGAAGGTGCCAGACAGGAGTTCTCCTGGTAGTTTTTACACTACCTTGGTAGGCAGCTGAAAGGCACCACAAAAGTTGTTCTACCTGCTTTCTGGGCTGAGATGGGGAAACGCTGAATTTTGGACTCGGCCGGTGACAAAATGTTCCAAACACACCCCATGCAAAACTCCACCGGGGAAGGTGCCAGACAGGAGTTCTCCTGGTAGTTTTTACACTACCTTGGTAGGCATCTGAAAGACACCACAAAAGTTTTTCTACCTGCTTTCTGGGCTGAGATGGGGAACCGCTGAATTTTGGAGTCGGCCGGTGACAAAATGTTCCAAACACACCCCATGCACAACTCCACCGGGGAAGGTGCCAGGAACGAATTCTGTTGGTAGTTTTTACACTACCTTGGTAGGAAGCTGAAAGGCACAAGAAAAGAAATTGTACCTGCTTTGTGGGCTGAGATGGGGAACCGCTGAATTTTGGAGTCGGCTGGTGGCAAAATGTTCCAAACACACCCCATGCACAACTCCACCGGGGAAGGTGCCAGACAGGAGTTCTCCTGGTAGTTTTTACATTGCTCCGGTAGGCAGCTGAAAGGCAACACAAAAGTTTTTCTACCTGCTTTGTGGGCTGAGATGGGGAACCGCTGAATTTTGGAGTCGGCCGTTGACAAAATGTTCCAAACACACCCCATGCACAACTCCACCACGGAAGGTGCCAGACAGGAGTTCTCCTGGTAGTTTTTACACTACCTTGGTGGGCATTTGAAAGGCACCACAAAAGTTGTTCTACCTGCTTTGTGGGCTGAGATGGGGAATCGCTGAATTTTGGACTCGGCCGTTGACAAAATGTTCCAAACACACCCCATGCAAAACTCCACCGGGGAAGGTGCCAGACAGGAGTTCTCCTGGTAGTTTTTAGACTACCTTGGTGGGCATTTGAAAGGCACCACAAAAGTTGTTCTACCTGCTTTCTGGGCTGAGATGGGGAAACGCTGAATTTTGGAGTCGGCTGTTGACAAAATGTTCCAAACACACCCCCTGCACAACTCCACCGGGGAAGGTGCCAGACAGGAGTTCTCCTGGTAGTTTTTACACTACCTTGGTAGGCATTTGAAAGGCACCACAAAAGTTGTTCTTCCTGCTTTCTGGTCTGAGATGGGGAACCGCTGAATTTTGGAGTCGGCCGGTGACAAAATGTTCCAAACACACCCCCTGCACAACTCCACCGGGGAAGGTGCCAGACAGGAGTTCTCCTGGTAGTTTTTACACTACCTTGGTAGGCATTTGAAAGGCACCACAAAAGTTGTTCTTCCTGCTTTCTGGGCTGAGATGGGGAACCGCTGAATTTTGGAGTCGGCCGGTGAAAAAATGTTCCAAACACACCCCATGCACAACTCCACCGGGGAAGGTGCCAGACAGGAGTTCTCTTGGTAGTTTTTACACTACCTTGGTAGGCAGCTGAAAGGCACCACAAAAGTTGTTCTACCTGCTTTCTGGGCTGAGATGGGGAAACGCTGAATTTTGGACTCGGCTGGTGACAAAATGTTCCAAACACACCCCATGCACAACTCCACCGGGGAAGGTGCCAGACAGGAGTTCTCCTGGTAGTTTTTACACTACCTTGGTAGGCATCTGAAAGACACGACAAAAGTTGTTCTACCTGCTTTCTGGGCTGAGATGGGGAACCGCTGAATTTTGGACTCGGCCGGTGACAAAATGTTCCAAACACACCCCCTGCACAACTCCACCGGGGAAGGTGCCAGACAGGAGTTCTCTTGGTAGTTTTTACACTACCTTGGTAGGCATCTGAAAGACACCACAAAAGTTGTTCTACCTGCTTTCTGGGCTGAGATGGGGAACAGCTGAATTTTGGAGTCGGCTGGTGACAAAATGTTCCAAACACACCCCATGCACAACTCCACCGGGGAAGGTGCCAGACAGGAGTTCTCCTGGTAGTTTTTACACTACCTTGGTAGGCATCTGAAAGGCACCACAAAAGTTGTTCTTCCTGCTTTCTGGGCTGAGATGGGGAACCGCTGAATTTTGGAGTCGGCTGGTGACAAAATGTTCCAAACACACCCCCTGCACAACTCCACCGGGGAAGGTGCCAGACAGGAGTTCTCCTGGTAGTTTTTACATTGCTCCGGTAGGCATCTGAAAGACACCACAAAAGTTGTTCTACCTGCTTTCTGGGCTGAGATGGGGAACCGCTGAATTTTGGAGTCGGCCGGTGACAAAATGTTCCAAACACACCCCATGCACAACTCCACCGGGGAAGGTGCCAGGAACGAATTCTGTTGGTAGTTTTTACACTACCTTGGTAGGAAGCTGAAAGGCACAAGAAAAGAAGTTGTACCTGCTTTGTGGGCTGAGATGGGGAACCGCTGAATTTTGGAGTCGGCCGGTGGCAAAATGTTCCAAACACACCCCATGCACAACTCCACCGGGGAAGGTGCCAGACAGGAGTTCTCCTGGTAGTTTTTACATTGCTCCGGTAGGCAGCTGAAAGGCACCACAAAAGTTTTTCTACCTGCTTTGTGGGCTGAGATGGGGAACCGCTGAATTTTGGAGTCGGCCGTTGACAAAATGTTCCAAACACACCCCATGCACAACTCCACCGGGGAAGGTGCCAGACAGGAGTTCTCTTGGTAGTTTTTACACTACCTTGGTAGGCAGCTGAAAGGCACCACAAAAGTTGTTCTACCTGCTTTCTGGGCTGAGATGGGGAAACGCTGAATTTTGGACTCGGCCGGTGACAAAATGTTCCAAACACACCCCCTGCACAACTCCACCGGGGAAGGTGCCAGACAGGAGTTCTCCTGGTAGTTTTTACATTGCTCCGGTAGGCATCTGAAAGACACCACAAAAGTTGTTCTACCTGCTTTCTGGGCTGAGATGGGGAAACGCTGAATTTTGGAGTCGGCTGGTGACAAAATGTTCCAAACACACCCCATGCACAACTCCACCGGGGAAGGTGCCAGACAGGAGTTCTCCTGGTAGTTTTTACACTACCTTGGTAGGCATCTGAAAGGCACCACAAAAGTTGTTCTACCTGCTTTCTGGGCTGAGATGGGGAAACGCTGAATTTTGGAGTCGGCTGGTGACAAAATGTTCCAAACACACCCCATGCACAACTCCACCACGGAAGGGGCCAGACAGGAGTTCTCCTGGTAGTTTTTACACTACCTTGGTAGGCAGCTGAAAGGCACCACAAAAGTTGTTCTACCTGCTTTCTGGGCTGAGATGGGGAAACGCTGAATTTTGGACTCGGCCGGTGACAAAATGTTCCAAACACACCCCATGCAAAACTCCACCGGGGAAGGTGCCAGACAGGAGTTCTCCTGGTAGTTTTTACACTACCTTGGTAGGCATCTGAAAGACACCACAAAAGTTTTTCTACCTGCTTTCTGGGCTGAGATGGGGAACCGCTGAATTTTGGAGTCGGCCGGTGACAAAATGTTCCAAACACACCCCATGCACAACTCCACCGGGGAAGGTGCCAGGAACGAATTCTGTTGGTAGTTTTTACACTACCTTGGTAGGAAGCTGAAAGGCACAAGAAAAGAAGTTGTACCTGCTTTGTGGGCTGAGATGGGGAACCGCTGAATTTTGGAGTCGGCTGGTGACAAAATGTTCCAAACACACCCCATGCACAACTCCACCGGGGAAGGTGCCAGACAGGAGTTCTCCTGGTAGTTTTTACATTGCTCCGGTAGGCAGCTGAAAGGCACCACAAAAGTTTTTCTACCTGCTTTCTGGGCTGAGATGGGGAACCGCTGAATTTTGGAGTCGGCCGTTGACAAAATGTTCCAAACACACCCCATGCACAACTCCACCGGGGAAGGTGCCAGACAGGAGTTCTCTTGGTAGTTTTTACACTACCTTGGTAGGCAGCTGAAAGGCACCACAAAAGTTGTTCTACCTGCTTTCTGGGCTGAGATGGGGAAACGCTGAATTTTGGACTCGGCCGGTGACAAAATGTTCCAAACACACCCCCTGCACAACTCCACCGGGGAAGGTGCCAGACAGGAGTTCTCCTGGTAGTTTTTACATTGCTCCGGTAGGCATCTGAAAGACACCACAAAAGTTGTTCTACCTGCTTTCTGGGCTGAGATGGGGAAACGCTGAATTTTGGACTCGGCTGGTGACAAAATGTTCCAAACACACCCCATGCACAACTCCACCGGGGAAGGTGCCAGACAGGAGTTCTCCTGGTAGTTTTTACACTACCTTGGTAGGCAGCTGAAAGGCACCACAAAAGTTGTTCTACCTGCTTTGTGGGCTGAGATGGGGAAACGCTGAATTTTGGACTCGGCTGGTGACAAAATGTTCCAAACACACCCCATGCACAACTCCACCGGGGAAGGTGCCAGACAGGAGTTCTCCTGGTAGTTTTTACACTACCTTGGTAGGCAGCTGAAAGGCACCACAAAAGTTGTTCTACCTGCTTTCTGGGCTGAGATGGGGAATCGCTGAATTTTGGACTCGGCCGGTGACAAAATGTTCCAAACACACCCCATGCAAAACTCCACCGGGGAAGGTGCCAGACAGGAGTTCTCCTGGTAGTTTTTACACTACCTTGGTAGGCATCTGAAAGACACCACAAAAGTTGTTCTACCTGCTTTCTGGGCTGAGATGGGGAAACGCTGAATTTTGGAGTCGGCTGGTGACAAAATGTTCCAAACACACCCCATGCACAACTCCACCGGGGAAGGTGCCAGACAGGAGTTCTCCTGGTAGTTTTTACACTAGCTTGGTAGGCATCTGAAAGACACCACAAAAGTTGTTCTACCTGCTTTCTGGGCTGAGATGGGGAACCGCTGAATTTTGGAGTCGGCTGGTGGCAAAATGTTCCAAACACACCCCCTGCACAACTCCACCGAGGAAGGTGCCAGACAGGAGTTCTCCTGGTAGTTTTTACATTGCTCCGGTAGGCATCTGAAAGACACCACAAAAGTTGTTCTACCTGCTTTGTGGGCTGAGATGGGGAACCGCTGAATTTTGGAGTCGGCTGGTGGCAAAATGTTCCAAACACACCCCCTGCACAACTCCACCGGGGAAGGTGCCAGACAGGAGTTCTCCTGGTAGTTTTTACATTGCTCCGGTAGGCATCTGAAAGACACCACAAAAGTTGTTCTACCTGCTTTGTGGGCTGAGATGGGGAACCGCTGAATTTTGGAGTCGGCCGTTGACAAAATGTTCCAAACACACCCCATGCACAACTCCACCACGGAAGGTGCCAGACAGGAGTTCTCCTGGTAGTTTTTACACTACCTTGGTGGGCATTTGAAAGGCACCACAAAAGTTGTTCTACCTGCTTTGTGGGCTGAGATGGGGAATCGCTGAATTTTGGAGTCGGCCGGTGACAAAATGTTCCAAACACACCCCATGCAAAACTCCACCGGGGAAGGTGCCAGACAGGAGTTCTCCTGGTAGTTTTTAGACTACCTTGGTGGGCATTTGAAAGACACCACAAAAGTTTTTCTACCTGCTTTCTGGGCTGAGATGGGGAACCGCTGAATTTTGGACTCGGCTGGTGACAAAATGTTCCAAACACACCCCCTGCACAACTCCACCGGGGAAGGTGCCAGACAGGAGTTCTCCTGGTAGTTTTTACACTACCTTGGTAGGCATTTGAAAGGCACCACAAAAGTTGTTCTTCCTGCTTTCTGGTCTGAGATGGGGAACCGCTGAATTTTGGAGTCGGCCGGTGACAAAATGTTCCAAACACACCCCATGCACAACTCCACCGGGGAAGGTGCCAGACAGGAGTTCTCTTGGTAGTTTTTACACTACCTTGGTAGGCAGCTGAAAGACACCACAAAAGTTGTTCTACCTGCTTTCTGGGCTGAGATGGGGAATCGCTGAATTTTGGACTCGGCTGGTGACAAAATGTTCCAAACACACCCCATGCACAACTCCACCGGGGAAGGTGCCAGACAGGAGTTCTCCTGGTAGTTTTTACACTACCTTGGTAGGCAGCTGAAAGGCACCACAAAAGTTGTTCTACCTGCTTTCTGGGCTGAGATGGGGAAACGCTGAATTTTGGACTCGGCTGGTGACAAAATGTTCCAAACACACCCCATGCACAACTCCACCGGGGAAGGTGCCAGACAGGAGTTCTCCTGGTAGTTTTTACACTACCTTGGTAGGCATCTGAAAGACACCACAAAAGTTGTTCTACCTGCTTTCGGGGCTGAGATGGGGAATCGCTGAATTTTGGACTCGGCCGGTGACAAAATGTTCCAAACACACCCCATGCACAACTCCACCGGGGAAGGTGCCAGACAGGAGTTCTCCTGGTAGTTTTTACACTAGCTTGGTAGGCATTTGAAAGGCACCACAAAAGTTGTTCTACCTGCTTTCTGGGCTGAGATGGGGAACCGCTGAATTTTGGAGTCGGCTGGTGACAAAATGTTCCAAACACACCCCATGCACAACTCCACCACGGAAGGTGCCAGACAGGAGTTCTCCTGGTAGTTTTTACATTGCTCCGGTAGGCATCTGAAAGACACCACAAAAGTTGTTCTACCTGCTTTCTGGGCTGAGATGGGGAACCGCTGAATTTTGGAGTCGGCCGGTGACAAAATGTTCCAAACACACCCCATGCACAACTCCACCGGGGAAGGTGCCAGACAGGAGTTCTCCTGGTAGTTTTTACATTGCTCCGGTAGGCAGCTGAAAGGCACCACAAAAGTTTTTCTACCTGCTTTCTGGGCTGAGATGGGGAACCGCTGAATTTTGGACTCGGCCGGTGACAAAATGTTCCAAACACACCCCCTGCACAACTCCACCGGGGAAGGTGCCAGACAGGAGTTCTCCTGGTAGTTTTTACACTACCTTGGTAGGCATTTGAAAGGCACCACAAAAGTTGTTCTACCTGCTTTCTGGGCTGAGATGGGGAAACGCTGAATTTTGGAGTCGGCTGGTGACAAAATGTTCCAAACACACCCCATGCACAACTCCACCGGGGAAGGTGCCAGACAGGAGTTCTCCTGGTAGTTTTTACACTACCTTGGTAGGCATCTGAAAGGCACCACAAAAGTTGTTCTACCTGCTTTCTGGGCTGAGATGGGGAAACGCTGAATTTTGGAGTCGGCTGGTGACAAAATGTTCCAAACACACCCCATGCACAACTCCACCGGGGAAGGTGCCAGACAGGAGTTCTCCTGGTAGTTTTTACACTACCTTGGTAGGCAGCTGAAAGGCACCACAAAAGTTGTTCTACCTGCTTTCTGGGCTGAGATGGGGAAACGCTGAATTTTGGACTCGGCCGGTGACAAAATGTTCCAAACACACCCCATGCAAAACTCCACCGGGGAAGGTGCCAGACAGGAGTTCTCCTGGTAGTTTTTACACTACCTTGGTAGGCATCTGAAAGACACCACAAAAGTTGTTCTACCTGCTTTCTGGGCTGAGATGGGGAATCGCTGAATTTTGGACTCGGCCGTTGACAAAATGTTCCAAACACACCCCATGCACAACTCCACCGGGGAAGGTGCCAGACAGGAGTTCTCCTGGTAGTTTTTACACTACCTTGGTAGGCATCTGAAAGACACCACAAAAGTTGTTCTACCTGCTTTCTGGGCTGAGATGGGGAATCGCTGAATTTTGAACTCGGCCGGTGACAAAATGTTCCAAACACACCCCATGCACAACTCCACCGGGGAAGGTGCCAGACAGGAGTTCTCCTGGTAGTTTTTACACTAGCTTGGTAGGCATCTGAAAGACACCACAAAAGTTGTTCTACCTGCTTTGTGGGCTGAGATGGGGAACCGCTGGATTTTGGACTCGGCTGGTGACAAAATGTTCCAAACACACCCCCTGCACAACTCCACCGGGGAAGGTGCCAGACAGGAGTTCTCCTGGTAGTTTTTACATTGCTCCGGTAGGCAGCTGAAAGGCACCACAAAAGTTTTTCTACCTGCTTTCTGGGCTGAGATGGGGAACCGCTGAATTTTGGAGTAGGCCGGTGACAAAATGTTCCAAACACACCCCCTGCACAACTCCACCGGGGAAGGTGCCAGACAGGAGTTCTCCTGGTAGTTTTTACATTGCTCCGGTAGGCATCTGAAAGACACCACAAAAGTTGTTCTACCTGCTTTCTGGGCTGAGATGGGGAACCGCTGAATTTTGGAGTCGGCTGGTGACAAAATGTTCCAAACACACCCCATGCACAACTCCACCGGGGAAGGTGCCAGACAGGAGTTCTCCTGGTAGTTTTTACACTACCTTGGTAGGCATCTGAAAGGCACCACAAAAGTTGTTCTACCTGCTTTCTGGGCTGAGATGGCGAAACGCTGAATTTTGGAGTCGGCTGGTGACAAAATGTTCCAAACACACCCCATGCACAACTCCACCACGGAAGGGGCCAGACAGGAGTTCTCCTGGTAGTTTTTACACTACCTTGGTAGGCAGCTGAAAGGCACCACAAAAGTTGTTCTACCTGCTTTCTGGGCTGAGATGGGGAAACGCTGAATTTTGGACTCGGCCGGTGACAAAATGTTCCAAACACACCCCATGCACAACTCCACCGGGGAAGGTGCCAGACAGGAGTTCTCCTGGTAGTTTTTACACTACCTTGGTAGGCATTTGAAAGGCACCACAAAAGTTGTTCTTCCTGCTTTCTGGTCTGAGATGGGGAACCGCTGAATTTTGGAGTCGGCCGGTGACAAAATGTTCCAAACACACCCCATGCACAACTCCACCGGGGAAGGTGCCAGACAGGAGTTCTCCTGGTAGTTTTTACACTACCTTGGTAGGCATTTGAAAGGCACCACAAAAGTTGTTCTACCTGCTTTCGGGGCTGAGATGGGGAATCGCTGAATTTTGGACTCGGCCGGTGACAAAATGTTCCAAACACACCCCATGCACAACTCCACCGGGGAAGGTGCCAGACAGGAGTTCTCTTGGTAGTTTTTACACTACCTTGGTAGGCACCTGAAAGTCACCACAAAAGTTGTTCTACCTGCTTTCTGGGCTGAGATGGGGAAACGCTGAATTTTGGACTCGGCTGGTGACAAAATGTTCCAAACACACCCCCTGCACAACTCCACCGGGGAAGGTGCCAGACAGGAGTTCTCTTGGTAGTTTTTACACTACCTTGGTAGGCATTTGAAAGGCACCACAAAAGTTGTTCTACCTGCTTTCTGGGCTGAGATGGGGAATCGCTGAATTTTGGACTCGGCCGGTGACAAAATGTTCCAAACACACCCCATGCACAACTCCACCGGGGAAGGTGCCAGACAGGAGTTCTCTTAGTAGTTTTTACACTACCTTGGTAGGCAGCTGAAAGGCACCACAAAAGTTGTTCTACCTGCTTTCTGGGCTGAGATGGGGAACAGCTGAATTTTGGACTCGGCTGGTGACAAAATGTTCCAAACACACCCCATGCACAACTCCACCGGGGAAGGTGCCAGACAGGAGTTCTCCTGGTAGTTTTTACACTACCTTGGTAGGCATCTGAAAGGCACCACAAAAGTTGTTCTTCCTGCTTTCTGGGCTGAGATGGGGAACCGCTGAATTTTGGAGTCGGCTGGTGACAAAATGTTCCAAACACACCCCCTGCACAACTCCACCGGGGAAGGTGCCAGACAGGAGTTCTCCTGGTAGTTTTTACATTGCTCCGGTAGGCATCTGAAAGACACCACAAAAGTTGTTCTACCTGCTTTCTGGGCTGAGATGGGGAACCGCTGAATTTTGGAGTCGGCCGGTGACAAAATGTTCCAAACACACCCCATGCACAACTCCACCGGGGAAGGTGCCAGGAACGAATTCTGTTGGTAGTTTTTACACTACCTTGGTAGGAAGCTGAAAGGCACAAGAAAAGAAATTGTACCAACTTTGTGGGCTGAGATGGGGAACCGCTGAATTTTGGAGTCGGCCGTTGACAAAATGTTCCAAACACACCCCATGCACAACTCCACCGGGGAAGGTGCCAGACAGGAGTTCTCCTGGTAGTTTTTACACTACCTTGGTGGGCATTTGAAAGGCACCACAAAAGTTGTTCTACCTGCTTTGTGGGCTGAGATGGGGAATCGCTGAATTTTGGAGTCGGCCGGTGACAAAATGTTCCAAACACACCCCATGCAAAACTCCACCGGGGAAGGTGCCAGACAGGAGTTCTCCTGGTAGTTTTTAGACTACCTTGGTGGGCATTTGAAAGGCACCACAAAAGTTTTTCTACCTGCTTTCTGGGCTGAGATGGGGAACCGCTGAATTTTGGAGTCGGCTGTTGACAAAATGTTCCAAACACACCCCCTGCACAACTCCACCGGGGAAGGTGCCAGACAGGAGTTCTCCTGGTCGTTTTTACACTACCTTGGTAGGCATTTGAAAGGCACCACAAAAGTTGTTCTTCCTGCTTTCTGGTCTGAGATGGGGAACCGCTGAATTTTGGAGTCGGCCGGTGACAAAATGTTCCAAACACACCCCATGCACAACTCCACCGGGGAAGGTGCCAGACAGGAGTTCTCCTGGTAGTTTTTACACTACCTTGGTAGGCATTTGAAAGGCACCACAAAAGTTGTTCTTCCTGCTTTCTGGGCTGAGATGGGGAACCGCTGAATTTTGGAGTCGGCCGTTGACAAAATGTTCCAAACACACCCCATGCACAACTCCACCGGGGAAGGTGCCAGACAGGAGTTCTCTTGGTAGTTTTTACACTACCTTGGTAGGCAGCTGAAAGGCACCACAAAAGTTGTTCTACCTGCTTTCTGGGCTGAGATGGGGAAACGCTGAATTTTGGACTCGGCTGGTGACAAAATGTTCCAAACACACCCCATGCAGAACTCCACCGGGGAAGGTGCCAGACAGGAGTTCTCCTGGTAGTTTTTACACTACCTTGGTAGGCATCTGAAAGACACGACAAAAGTTGTTCTACCTGCTTTCTGGGCTGAGATGGGGAACCGCTGAATTTTGGACTCGGCCGGTGACAAAATGTTCCAAACACACCCCATGCACAACTCCACCGGGGAAGGTGCCAGACAGGAGTTCTCCTGGTAGTTTTTACATTGCTCCGGTAGGCATCTGAAAGACACCACAAAAGTTGTTCTACCTGCTTTCTGGGCTGAGATGGGGAACCGCTGAATTTTGGACTCGGCCGGTGACAAAATGTTCCAAACACACCCCATGCACAACTCCACCGGGGAAGGTGCCAGACAGGAGTTCTCTTAGTAGTTTTTACACTACCTTGGTAGGCATCTGAAAGACACCACAAAAGTTGTTCTACCTGCTTTCTGGGCTGAGATGGGGAACCGCTGAATTTTGGACTCGGCTGGTGACAAAATGTTCCAAACACACCCCATGCACAACTCCACCGGGGAAGGTGCCAGACAGGAGTTCTCCTGGTAGTTTTTACACTACCTTGGTAGGCATCTGAAAGGCACCACAAAAGTTGTTCTTCCTGCTTTCTGGGCTGAGATGGGGAAACGCTGAATTTTGGAGTCGGCTGGTGACAAAATGTTCCAAACACACCCCCTGCACAACTCCACCGGGGAAGGTGCCAGACAGGAGTTCTCCTGGTAGTTTTTACATTGCTCCGGTAGGCATCTGAAAGACACCACAAAAGTTGTTCTACCTGCTTTCTGGGCTGAGATGGGGAACCGCTGAATTTTGGAGTCGGCCGGTGACAAAATGTTCCAAACACACCCCATGCACAACTCCACCGGGGAAGGTGCCAGGAACGAATTCTGTTGGTAGTTTTTACACTACCTTGGTAGGAAGCTGAAAGGCACAAGAAAAGAAGTTGTACCTGCTTTGTGGGCTGAGATGGGGAACCGCTGAATTTTGGAGTCGGCTGGTGGCAAAATGTTCCAAACACACCCCATGCACAACTCCACCGGGGAAGGTGCCAGACAGGAGTTCTCCTGGTAGTTTTTACATTGCTCCGGTAGGCAGCTGAAAGGCACCACAAAAGTTTTTCTACCTGCTTTCTGGGCTGAGATGGGGAACCGCTGAATTTTGGAGTCGGCCGGTGACAAAATGTTCCAAACACACCCCATGCACAACTCCACCGGGGAAGGTGCCAGACAGGAGTTCTCTTGGTAGTTTTTACACTACCTTGGTAGGCAGCTGAAAGGCACCACAAAAGTTGTTCTACCTGCTTTCTGGGCTGAGATGGGGAACCGCTGAATTTTGGACTCGGCCGGTGACAAAATGTTCCAAACACACCCCCTGCACAACTCCACCGGGGAAGGTGCCAGACAGGAGTTCTCCTGGTAGTTTTTACATTGCTCCGGTAGGCAGCTGAAAGACACCACAAAAGTTGTTCTACCTGCTTTCTGGGCTGAGATGGGGAAACGCTGAATTTTGGAGTCGGCTGGTGACAAAATGTTCCAAACACACCCCATGCACAACTCCACCGGGGAAGGTGCCAGACAGGAGTTCTCCTGGTAGTTTTTACACTACCTTGGTAGGCATCTGAAAGGCACCACAAAAGTTGTTCTACCTGCTTTCTGGGCTGAGATGGGGAAACGCTGAATTTTGGAGTCGGCCGGTGACAAAATGTTCCAAACACACCCCATGCACAACTCCACCGGGGAAGGTGCCAGACAGGAGTTCTCCTGGTAGTTTTTACACTACCTTGGTAGGCAGCTGAAAGGCACCACAAAAGTTGTTCTACCTGCTTTCTGGGCTGAGATGGGGAAACGCTGAATTTTGGAGTCGGCCGGTGACAAAATGTTCCAAACACACCCCATGCAAAACTCCACCGGGGAAGGTGCCAGACAGGAGTTCTCCTGGTAGTTTTTACACTACCTTGGTAGGCATCTGAAAGACACCACAAAAGTTTTTCTACCTGCTTTCTGGGCTGAGATGGGGAACCGCTGAATTTTGGACTCGGCCGGTGACAAAATGTTCCAAACACACCCCCTGCACAACTCCACCGGGGAAGGTGCCAGACAGGAGTTCTCCTGGTAGTTTTTACACTACCTTGGTAGGAAGCTGAAAGGCACAAGAAAAGAAGTTGTACCTGCTTTGTGGGCTGAGATGGGGAACCGCTGAATTTTGGACTCGGCTGGTGACAAAATGTTCCAAACACACCCCATGCACAACTCCACCGGGGAAGGTGCCAGACAGGAGTTCTCCTGGTAGTTTTTACATTGCTCCGGTAGGCAGCTGAAAGGCACCACAAAAGTTGTTCTACCTGCTTTCTGGGCTGAGATGGGGAAACGCTGAATTTTGGACTCGGCTGGTGACAAAATGTTCCAAACACACCCCATGCACAACTCCACCGGGGAAGGTGCCAGACAGGAGTTCTCCTGGTAGTTTTTACACTACCTTGGTAGGCATCTGAAAGGCACCACAAAAGTTGTTCTACCTGCTTTGTGGGCTGAGATGGGGAAACGCTGAATTTTGGAGTCGGCTGGTGACAAAATGTTCCAAACACACCCCATGCACAACTCCACCGGGGAAGGTGCCAGACAGGAGTTCTCCTGGTAGTTTTTACACTACCTTGGTAGGCAGCTGAAAGGCACCACAAAAGTTGTTCTACCTGCTTTCTGGGCTGAGATGGGGAATCGCTGAATTTTGGACTCGGCCGGTGACAAAATGTTCCAAACACACCCCATGCAAAACTCCACCGGGGAAGGTGCCAGACAGGAGTTCTCCTGGTAGTTTTTACACTACCTTGGTAGGCATCTGAAAGACACCACAAAAGTTGTTCTACCTGCTTTCTGGGCTGAGATGGGGAAACGCTGAATTTTGGAGTCGGCTGGTGACAAAATGTTCCAAACACACCCCATGCACAACTCCACCGGGGAAGGTGCCAGACAGGAGTTCTCCTGGTAGTTTTTACACTACCTTGGTAGGCATCTGAAAGACACCACAAAAGTTGTTCTACCTGCTTTCTGGGCTGAGATGGGGAACCGCTGAATTTTGGAGTCGGCTGGTGGCAAAATGTTCCAAACACACCCCCTGCACAACTCCACCGAGGAAGGTGCCAGACAGGAGTTCTCCTGGTAGTTTTTACATTGCTCCGGTAGGCATCTGAAAGACACCACAAAAGTTGTTCTACCTGCTTTGTGGGCTGAGATGGGGAACCGCTGAATTTTATAGTCGGCTGGTGGCAAAATGTTCCAAACACACCCCCTGCACAACTCCACCGGGGAAGGTGCCAGACAGGAGTTCTCCTGGTAGTTTTTACATTGCTCCGGTAGGCATCTGAAAGACACCACAAAAGTTGTTCTACCTGCTTTGTGGGCTGAGATGGGGAACCGCTGAATTTTGGAGTCGGCCGTTGACAAAATGTTCCAAACACACCCCATGCACAACTCCACCACGGAAGGTGCCAGACAGGAGTTCTCCTGGTAGTTTTTACACTACCTTGGTGGGCATTTGAAAGGCACCACAAAAGTTGTTCTACCTGCTTTGTGGGCTGAGATGGGGAATCGCTGAATTTTGGAGTCGGCCGGTGACAAAATGTTCCAAACACACCCCATGCAAAACTCCACCGGGGAAGGTGCCAGACAGGAGTTCTCCTGGTAGTTTTTAGACTACCTTGGTGGGCATTTGAAAGACACCACAAAAGTTGTTCTACCTGCTTTCTGGGCTGAGATGGGGAACCGCTGAATTTTGGACTCGGCTGGTGACAAAATGTTCCAAACACACCCCCTGCACAACTCCACCGGGGAAGGTGCCAGACAGGAGTTCTCCTGGTAGTTTTTACACTACCTTGGTAGGCATTTGAAAGGCACCACAAAAGTTGTTCTTCCTGCTATCTGGTCTGAGATGGGGAACCGCTGAATTTTGGAGTCGGCCGGTGACAAAATGTTCCAAACACACCCCATGCACAACTCCACCGGGGAAGGTGCCAGACAGGAGTTCTCTTGGTAGTTTTTACACTACCTTGGTAGGCAGCTGAAAGGCACCACAAAAGTTGTTCTACCTGCTTTCTGGGCTGAGATGGGGAATCGCTGAATTTTGGACTCGGCTGGTGACAAAATGTTCCAAACACACCCCATGCACAACTCCACCGGGGAAGGTGCCAGACAGGAGTTCTCCTGGTAGTTTTTACACTACCTTGGTAGGCAGCTGAAAGGCACCACAAAAGTTGTTCTACCTGCTTTCTGGGCTGAGATGGGGAAACGCTGAATTTTGGACTCGGCTGGTGACAAAATGTTCCAAACACACCCCATGCACAACTCCACCGGGGAAGGTGCCAGACAGGAGTTCTCCTGGTAGTTTTTACACTACCTTGGTAGGCATCTGAAAGACACCACAAAAGTTGTTCTACCTGCTTTCGGGGCTGAGATGGGGAATCGCTGAATTTTGGACTCGGCCGGTGACAAAATGTTCCAAACACACCCCATGCACAACTCCACCGGGGAAGGTGCCAGACAGGAGTTCTCCTGGTAGTTTTTACACTAGCTTGGTAGGCATTTGAAAGGCACCACAAAAGTTGTTCTACCTGCTTTCTGGGCTGAGATGGGGAAACGCTGAATTTTGGAGTCGGCTGGTGACAAAATGTTCCAAACACACCCCATGCACAACTCCACCGGGGAAGGTGCCAGACAGGAGTTCTCCTGGTAGTTTTTACATTGCTCCGGTAGGCATCTGAAAGACACCACAAAAGTTGTTCTACCTGCTTTCTGGGCTGAGATGGGGAACCGCTGAATTTTGGAGTCGGCCGGTGACAAAATGTTCCAAACACACCCCATGCACAACTCCACCGGGGAAGGTGCCAGACAGGAGTTCTCCTGGTAGTTTTTACACTACCTTGGTAGGCAGCTGAAAGGCACCACAAAAGTTTTTCTACCTGCTTTCTGGGCTGAGATGGGGAACCGCTGAATTTTGGACTCGGCCGGTGACAAAATGTTCCAAACACACCCCCTGCACAACTCCACCGGGGAAGGTGCCAGACAGGAGTTCTCCTGGTAGTTTTTACACTACCTTGGTAGGCATTTGAAAGGCACCACAAAAGTTGTTCTACCTGCTTTCTGGGCTGAGATGGGGAAACGCTGAATTTTGGAGTCGGCTGGTGACAAAATGTTCCAAACACACCCCATGCACAACTCCACCGGGGAAGGTGCCAGACAGGAGTTCTCCTGGTAGTTTTTACACTACCTTGGTAGGCATCTGAAAGACACCACAAAAGTTGTTCTACCTGCTTTGTGGGCTGAGATGGGGAACCGCTGAATTTTATAGTCGGCTGGTGGCAAAATGTTCCAAACACACCCCCTGCACAACTCCACCGGGGAAGGTGCCAGACAGGAGTTCTCCTGGTAGTTTTTACATTGCTCCGGTAGGCATCTGAAAGACACCACAAAAGTTGTTCTACCTGCTTTGTGGGCTGAGATGGGGAACCGCTGAATTTTGGAGTCGGCCGTTGACAAAATGTTCCAAACACACCCCATGCACAACTCCACCACGGAAGGTGCCAGACAGGAGTTCTCCTGGTAGTTTTTACACTACCTTGGTGGGCATTTGAAAGGCACCACAAAAGTTGTTCTACCTGCTTTGTGGGCTGAGATGGGGAATCGCTGAATTTTGGAGTCGGCCGGTGACAAAATGTTCCAAACACACCCCATGCAAAACTCCACCGGGGAAGGTGCCAGACAGGAGTTCTCCTGGTAGTTTTTAGACTACCTTGGTGGGCATTTGAAAGACACCACAAAAGTTGTTCTACCTGCTTTCTGGGCTGAGATGGGGAACCGCTGAATTTTGGACTCGGCTGGTGACAAAATGTTCCAAACACACCCCCTGCACAACTCCACCGGGGAAGGTGCCAGACAGGAGTTCTCCTGGTAGTTTTTACACTACCTTGGTAGGCATTTGAAAGGCACCACAAAAGTTGTTCTTCCTGCTTTCTGGTCTGAGATGGGGAACCGCTGAATTTTGGAGTCGGCCGGTGACAAAATGTTCCAAACACACCCCATGCACAACTCCACCGGGGAAGGTGCCAGACAGGAGTTCTCTTGGTAGTTTTTACACTACCTTGGTAGGCAGCTGAAAGGCACCACAAAAGTTGTTCTACCTGCTTTCTGGGCTGAGATGGGGAATCGCTGAATTTTGGACTCGGCTGGTGACAAAATGTTCCAAACACACCCCATGCACAACTCCACCGGGGAAGGTGCCAGACAGGAGTTCTCCTGGTAGTTTTTACACTACCTTGGTAGGCAGCTGAAAGGCACCACAAAAGTTGTTCTACCTGCTTTCTGGGCTGAGATGGGGAAACGCTGAATTTTGGACTCGGCTGGTGACAAAATGTTCCAAACACACCCCATGCACAACTCCACCGGGGAAGGTGCCAGACAGGAGTTCTCCTGGTAGTTTTTACACTACCTTGGTAGGCATCTGAAAGGCACCACAAAAGTTGTTCTACCTGCTTTCGGGGCTGAGATGGGGAATCGCTGAATTTTGGACTCGGCCGGTGACAAAATGTTCCAAACACACCCCATGCACAACTCCACCGGGGAAGGTGCCAGACAGGAGTTCTCCTGGTAGTTTTTACACTAGCTTGGTAGGCATTTGAAAGGCACCACAAAAGTTGTTCTACCTGCTTTCTGGGCTGAGATGGGGAACCGCTGAATTTTGGAGTCGGCTGGTGACAAAATGTTCCAAACACACCCCATGCACAACTCCACCACGGAAGGTGCCAGACAGGAGTTCTCCTGGTAGTTTTTACATTGCTCCGGTAGGCATCTGAAAGACACCACAAAAGTTGTTCTACCTGCTTTCTGGGCTGAGATGGGGAACCGCTGAATTTTGGAGTCGGCCGGTGACAAAATGTTCCAAACACACCCCATGCACAACTCCACCGGGGAAGGTGCCAGACAGGAGTTCTCCTGGTAGTTTTTACACTACCTTGGTAGGCAGCTGAAAGGCACCACAAAAGTTTTTCTACCTGCTTTCTGGGCTGAGATGGGGAACCGCTGAATTTTGGACTCGGCCGGTGACAAAATGTTCCAAACACACCCCCTGCACAACTCCACCGGGGAAGGTGCCAGACAGGAGTTCTCCTGGTAGTTTTTACACTACCTTGGTAGGCATTTGAAAGGCACCACAAAAGTTGTTCTACCTGCTTTCTGGGCTGAGATGGGGAAACGCTGAATTTTGGAGTCGGCTGGTGACAAAATGTTCCAAACACACCCCATGCACAACTCCACCGGGGAAGGTGCCAGACAGGAGTTCTCCTGGTAGTTTTTACACTACCTTGGTAGGCATCTGAAAGGCACCACAAAAGTTGTTCTACCTGCTTTCTGGGCTGAGATGGGGAAACGCTGAATTTTGGAGTCGGCTGGTGACAAAATGTTCCAAACACACCCCATGCACAACTCCACCGGGGAAGGTGCCAGACAGGAGTTCTCCTGGTAGTTTTTACACTACCTTGGTAGGCAGCTGAAAGGCACCACAAAAGTTGTTCTACCTGCTTTCTGGGCTGAGATGGGGAAACGCTGAATTTTGGACTCGGCTGGTGACAAAATGTTCCAAACACACCCCATGCACAACTCCACCGGGGAAGGTGCCAGACAGGAGTTCTCCTGGTAGTTTTTACACTACCTTGGTAGGCATCTGAAAGACACCACAAAAGTTGTTCTACCTGCTTTCTGGGCTGAGATGGGGAACCGCTGAATTTTGGACTCGGCCGGTGACAAAATGTTCCAAACACACCCCATGCACAACTCCACCGGGGAAGGTGCCAGACAGGAGTTCTCCTGGTAGTTTTTACACTACCTTGGTAGGCATCTGAAAGACACCACAAAAGTTGTTCTACCTGCTTTCTGGGCTGAGATGGGGAACCGCTGAATTTTGGACTCGGCCGGTGACAAAATGTTCCAAACACACCCCATGCACAACTCCACCGGGGAAGGTGCCAGACAGGAGTTCTCCTGGTAGTTTTTACACTACCTTGGTAGGCATCTGAAAGACACCACAAAAGTTGTTCTACCTGCTTTGTGGGCTGAGATGGGGAACCGCTGAATTTTGGACTCGGCTGGTGACAAAATGTTCCAAACACACCCCCTGCACAACTCCACCGGGGAAGGTGCCAGACAGGAGTTCTCCTGGTAGTTTTTACATTGCTCCGGTAGGCAGCTGAAAGGCACCACAAAAGTTTTTCTACCTGCTTTCTGGGCTGAGATGGGGAACCGCTGAATTTTGGACTCGGCCGGTGACAAAATGTTCCAAACACACCCCCTGCACAACTCCACCGGGGAAGGTGCCAGACAGGAGTTCTCCTGGTAGTTTTTACATTGCTCCGGTAGGCATCTGAAAGACACCACAAAAGTTGTTCTACCTGCTTTCTGGGCTGAGATGGGGAACCGCTGAATTTTGGAGTCGGCTGGTGACAAAATGTTCCAAACACACCCCATGCACAACTCCACCGGGGAAGGTGCCAGACAGGAGTTCTCCTGGTAGTTTTTACACTACCTTGGTAGGCATCTGAAAGGCACCACAAAAGTTGTTCTACCTGCTTTCTGGGCTGAGATGGCGAAACGCTGAATTTTGGAGTCGGCTGGTGACAAAATGTTCCAAACACACCCCATGCACAACTCCACCACGGAAGGGGCCAGACAGGAGTTCTCCTGGTAGTTTTTACACTACCTTGGTAGGCAGCTGAAAGGCACCACAAAAGTTGTTCTACCTGCTTTGTGGGCTGAGATGGGGAACCGCTGAATTTTGGAGTCGGCCGTTGACAAAATGTTCCAAACACACCCCATGCACAACTCCACCGGGGAAGGTGCCAGACAGGAGTTCTCCTGGTAGTTTTTACACTACCTTGGTAGGCATCTGAAAGACACCACAAAAGTTGTTCTACCTGCTTTCTGGGCTGAGATGGGGAATCGCTGAATTTTGGACTCGGCCGTTGACAAAATGTTCCAAACACACCCCATGCACAACTCCACCGGGGAAGGTGCCAGACAGGAGTTCTCCTGGTAGTTTTTACACTACCTTGGTAGGCATCTGAAAGACACCACAAAAGTTGTTCTACCTGCTTTCTGGGCTGAGATGGGGAACCGCTGAATTTTGGAGTCGGCCGGTGACAAAATGTTCCAAACACACCCCATGCACAACTCCACCGGGGAAGGTGCCAGACAGGAGTTCTCCTGGTAGTTTTTACACTAGCTTGGTAGGCATCTGAAAGACACCACAAAAGTTGTTTTACCTGCTTTCTGGGCTGAGATGGGGAACCGCTGAATTTTGGACTCGGCTGGTGACAAAATGTTCCAAACACACCCCCTGCACAACTCCACCGAGGAAGGTGCCAGACAGGAGTTCTCCTGGTAGTTTTTACATTGCTCCGGTAGGCAGCTGAAAGACACGACAAAAGTTGTTCTACCTGCTTTCTGGGCTGAGATGGGGAACCGCTGAATTTTGGAGTCGGCCGGTGACAAAATGTTCCAAACACACCCCATGCACAACTCCACCGGGGAACGTGCCAGGAACGAATTCTGTTGGTAGTTTTTACACTACCTTGGTAGGAAGCTGAAAGACACCACAAAAGTTGTTCTACCTGCTTTCTGGGCTGAGATGGGGAACCGCTGAATTTTGGAGTCGGCTGGTGGCAAAATGTTCCAAACACACCCCCTGCACAACTCCACCACGGAAGGTGCCAGACAGGAGTTCTCCTGGTAGTTTTTACATTGCTCCGGTAGGCATCTGAAAGACACCACAAAAGTTGTTCTACCTGCTTTCTGGGCTGAGATGGGGAACCGCTGAATTTTGGAGTCGGCCGGTGACAAAATGTTCCAAACACACCCCATGCACAACTCCACCGGGGAAGGTGCCAGACAGGAGTTCTCCTGGTAGTTTTTACACTAGCTTGGTAGGCATCTGAAAGACACCACAAAAGTTGTTTTACCTGCTTTCTGGGCTGAGATGGGGAACCGCTGAATTTTGGACTCGGCCGGTGACAAAATGTTCCAAACACACCCCCTGCACAACTCCACCGAGGAAGGTGCCAGACAGGAGTTCTCCTGGTAGTTTTTACATTGCTCCGGTAGGCAGCTGAAAGGCACCACAAAAGTTTTTCTACCTGCTTTCTGGGCTGAGATGGGGAACCGCTGAATTTTGGACTCGGCCGGTGACAAAATGTTCCAAACACACCCCATGCACAACTCCACCGGGGAAGGTGCCAGACAGGAGTTCTCCTGGTAGTTTTTACACTACCTTGGTAGGCATCTGAAAGACACCACAAAAGTTGTTCTACCTGCTTTCTGGGCTGAGATGGGGAACCGCTGAATTTTGGACTCGGCCGGTGACAAAATGTTCCAAACACACCCCATGCACAACTCCACCGGGGAAGGTGCCAGACAGGAGTTCTCCTGGTAGTTTTTACACTACCTTGGTAGGCATCTGAAAGGCACCACAAAAGTTGTTTTACCTGCTTTCTGGGCTGAGATGGGGAATCGCTGAATTTTGGACTCGGCCGGTGACAAAATGTTCCAAACACACCCCATGCACAACTCCACCGGGGAACGTGCCAGACAGGAGTTCTCTTGGTAGTTTTTACACTACCTTGGTAGGCATTTGAAAGGCACCACAAAAGTTGTTCTACCTGCTTTCTGGGCTGAGATGGGGAACCGCTGAATTTTGGACTCGGCTGGTGACAAAATGTTCCAAACACACCCCATGCACAACTCCACCACGGAAGGTGCCAGACTGGAGTTCTCCTGGTAGTTTTTACACTACCTTGGTAGGCATCTGAAAGACACCACAAAAGTTGTTCTACCTGCTTTCTGGGCTGAGATGGGGAACCGCTGAATTTTGGAGTCGGCTGGTGGCAAAATGTTCCAAACACACCCCCTGCACAACTCCACCGGGGAAGGTGCCAGACAGGAGTTCTCCTGGTAGTTTTTACATTGCTCCGGTAGGCATCGGAAAGACACCACAAAAGTTTTTCTACCTGCTTTCTGGGCTGAGATGGGGAACCGCTGAATTTTGGACTCAGCCGGTGACAAAATGTTCCAAACACACCCCATGCACAACTCCACCGGGGAAGGTGCCAGACAGGAGTTCTCCTGGTAGTTTTTACACTACCTTGGTAGGCATCTGAAAGACACCACAAAAGTTGTTCTACCTGCTTTCTGGGCTGAGATGGGGAACCGCTGAATTTTGGACTCGGCCGGTGACAAAATGTTCCAAACACACCCCATGCACAACTCCACCGGGGAAGGTGCCAGACAGGAGTTCTCCTGGTAGTTTTTACACTACCTTGGTAGGCATCTGAAAGGCACCACAAAAGTTGTTTTACCTGCTTTCTGGCCTGAGATGGGGAATCGCTGAATTTTGGACTCGGCCGGTGACAAAATGTTCCAAACACACCCCATGCACAACTCCACCGGGGAACGTGCCAGACAGGAGTTCTCTTGGTAGTTTTTACACTACCTTGGTAGGCATTTGAAAGGCACCACAAAAGTTGTTCTACCTGCTTTCTGGGCTGAGATGGGGAACCGCTGAATTTTGGACTCGGCTGGTGACAAAATGTTCCAAACACACCCCATGCACAACTCCACCACGGAAGGTGCCAGACAGGAGTTCTCCTGGTAGTTTTTACACTACCTTGGTAGGCATCTGAAAGACACCACAAAAGTTGTTCTACCTGCTTTCTGGGCTGAGATGGGGAACCGCTGAATTTTGGAGTCGGCTGGTGGCAAAATGTTCCAAACACACCCCCTGCACAACTCCACCGGGGAAGGTGCCAGACAGGAGTTCTCCTGGTAGTTTTTACATTGCTCCGGTAGGCATCGGAAAGACACCACAAAAGTTGTTCTACCTGCTTTCTGGGCTGAGATGGGGAACCGCTGAATTTTGGAGTCGGCCGTTGACAAAATGTTCCAAACACACCCCATGCACAACTCCACCGGGGAAGGTGCCAGACAGGAGTTCTCTTGGTAGTTTTTACACTACCTTGGTAGGCAGCTGAAAGGCACCACAAAAGTTGTTCTACCTGCTTTCTGGGCTGAGATGGGGAACCGCTGAATTTTGGACTCGGCTGGTGACAAAATGTTCCAAACACACCCCATGCACAACTCCACCACGGAAGGTGCCAGACAGGAGTTCTCCTGGTAGTCTTTACACTACCTTGGTGGGCATTTGAAAGGCACCACAAAAGTTGTTCTTCCTGCTTTCGGGCTGAGATGGGGAACCGCTGAATTTTGGACTCGGCCGTTGACAAAATGTTCCAAACACACCCCATGCAAAACTCCACCGGGGAAGGTGCCAGACAGGAGTTCTCCTGGTAGTTTTTAGACTACCTTGGTGGGCATTTGAAAGGCACCACAAAAGTTGTTCTACCTGCTTTCTGGGCTGAGATGGGGAAACGCTGAATTTTGGACTCGGCTGGTGACAAAATGTTCCAAACACACCCCATGCACAACTCCACCGGGGAAGGTGCCAGACAGGAGTTCTCTTGGTAGTTTTTACACTACCTTGGTAGGCATTTGAAAGGCACCACAAAAGTTGTTCTACCTGCTTTCTGGGCTGAGATGGGGAACAGCTGAATTTTGGACTCGGCCGGTGACAAAATGTTCCAAACACACCCCATGCACAACTCCACCGGGGAAGGTGCCAGACAGGAGTTCTCCTGGTAGTTTTTACACTACCTTGGTAGGCATCTGAAAGGCACCACAAAAGTTGTTCTTCCTGCTTTCTGGGCTGAGATGGGGAACCGCTGAATTTTGGAGTCGGCTGGTGACAAAATGTTCCAAACACACCCCCTGCACAACTCCACCGGGGAAGGTGCCAGACAGGAGTTCTCCTGGTAGTTTTTACATTGCTCCGGTAGGCATCTGAAAGACACCACAAAAGTTGTTCTACCTGCTTTGTGGGCTGAGATGGGGAACCGCTGAATTTTGGAGTCGGCTGGTGACAAAATGTTCCAAACACACCCCCTGCACAACTCCACCGGGGAAGGTGCCAGACAGGAGTTCTCCTGGTAGTTTTTACATTGCTCCGGTAGGCATCTGAAAGACACCACAAAAGTTGTTCTACCTGCTTTCTGGGCTGAGATGGGGAACCGCTGAATTTTGGAGTCGGCCGGTGACAAAATGTTCCAAACACACCCCATGCACAACTCCACCGGGGAAGGTGCCAGACAGGAGTTCTCCTGGTAGTTTTTACACTAGCTTGGTAGGCATCTGAAAGACACCACAAAAGTTGTTTTACCTGCTTTCTGGGCTGAGATGGGGAACCGCTGAATTTTGGACTCGGCTGGTGACAAAATGTTCCAAACACACCCCCTGCACAACTCCACCGAGGAAGGTGCCAGACAGGAGTTCTCCTGGTAGTTTTTACATTGCTCCGGTAGGCAGCTGAAAGGCACCACAAAAGTTTTTCTACCTGCTTTCTGGGCTGAGATGGGGAACCGCTGAATTTTGGACTCGGCCGGTGACAAAATGTTCCAAACACACCCCATGCAAAACTCCACCGGGGAAGGTGCCAGACAGGAGTTCTCCTGGTAGTTTTTACACTACCTTGGTAGGCAGCTGAAAGGCACCACAAAAGTTGTTCTACCTGCTTTGTGGGCTGAGATGGGGAAACGCTGAATTTTGGACTCGGCTGGTGACAAAATGTTCCAAACACACCCCCTGCACAACTCCACCGGGGAAGGTGCCAGACAGGAGTTCTCCTGGTAGTTTTTACACTACCTTGGTAGGCATTTGAAAGGCACCACAAAAGTTGTTCTTCCTGCTTTCTGGTCTGAGATGGGAAACCGCTGATTTTTGGAGTCGGCCGTTGACAAAATGTTCCAAACACACCCCCTGCACAACTCCACCGGGGAAGGTGCCAGACAGGAGTTTTCCTGGTAGTTTTTACACTACCTTGGTAGGCATTTGAAAGGCACCACAAAAGTTGTTCTTCCTGCTTTCTGGGCTGAGATGGGGAACCGCTGAATTTTGGAGTCGGCCGGTGACAAAATGTTCCAAACACACCCCATGCACAACTCCACCGGGGAAGGTGCCAGACAGGAGTTCTCTTGGTAGTTTTTACACTACCTTGGTAGGCAGCTGAAAGGCACCACAAAAGTTGTTCTACCTGCTTTCTGGGCTGAGATGGGGAAACGCTGAATTTTGGACTCGGCTGGTGACAAAATGTTCCAAACACACCCCATGCACAACTCCACCGGGGAAGGTGCCAGACAGGAGTTCTCCTGTAGTTTTTACACTACCTTGGTAGGCAGCTGAAAGGCACCACAAAAGTTGTTCTACCTGCTTTCTGGGCTGAGATGGGGAAACGCTGAATTTTGGACTCGGCTGGTGACAAAATGTTCCAAACACACCCCATGCACAACTCCACCGGGGAAGGTGCCAGACAGGAGTTCTCCTGGTAGTTTTTACACTACCTTGGTAGGCATCTGAAAGGCACCACAAAAGTTGTTCTACCTGCTTTCTGGGCTGAGATGGGGAATCGCTGAATTTTGGACTCGGCCGGTGACAAAATGTTCCAAACACACCCCATGCACAACTCCACCGGGGAAGGTGCCAGACAGGAGTTCTCTTAGTAGTTTTTACACTACCTTGGTAGGCAGCTGAAAGGCACCACAAAAGTTGTTCTACCTGCTTTCTGGGCTGAGATGGGGAACAGCTGAATTTTGGACTCGGCTGGTGACAAAATGTTCCAAACACACCCCATGCACAACTCCACCGGGGAAGGTGCCAGACAGGAGTTCTCCTGGTAGTTTTTACACTACCTTGGTAGGCATCTGAAAGGCACCACAAAAGTTGTTCTTCCTGCTTTCTGGGCTGAGATGGGGAACCGCTGAATTTTGGACTCGGCTGTGACAAAATGTTCCAAACACACCCCCTGCACAACTCCACCGGGGAAGGTGCCAGACAGGAGTTCTCCTGGTAGTTTTTACATTGCTCCGGTAGGCATCTGAAAGACACCACAAAAGTTGTTCTACCTGCTTTCTGGGCTGAGATGGGGAACCGCTGAATTTTGGAGTCGGCCGGTGACAAAATGTTCCAAACACACCCCATGCACAACTCCACCGGGGAAGGTGCCAGGAACGAATTCTGTTGGTAGTTTTTACACTACCTTGGTAGGAAGCTGAAAGGCACAAGAAAAGAAGTTGTACCTGCTTTGTGGGCTGAGATCGGGAACCGCTGAATTTTGGAGTCGGCTGGTGGCAAAATGTTCCAAACACACCCCCTGCACAACTCCACCGGGGAAGGTGCCAGACAGGAGTTCTCCTGGTAGTTTTTACATTGCTCCGGTAGGCAGCTGAAAGGCACCACAAAAGTTTTTCTACCTGCTTTCTGGGCTGAGATGGGGAACCGCTGAATTTTGGAGTCGGCCGGTGACAAAATGTTCCAAACACACCCATGCACAACTCCACCGGGGAAGGTGCCAGACAGGAGTTCTCTTGGTAGTTTTTACACTACCTTGGTAGGCAGCTGAAAGGCACCACAAAAGTTGTTCTACCTGCTTTCTGGGCTGAGATGGGGAAACGCTGAATTTTGGACTCGGCCGGTGACAAAATGTTCCAAACACACCCCATGCACAACTCCACCGGGGAAGGTGCCAGACAGGAGTTCTCCTGGTAGTTTTTACACTACCTTGGTAGGCATCTGAAAGACACGACAAAAGTTGTTCTACCTGCTTTCTGGGCTGAGATGGGGAACCGCTGAATTTTGGACTCGGCCTGTGACAAAATGTTCCAAACACACCCCCTGCACAACTCCACCGGGGAAGGTGCCAGACAGGAGTTCTCCTGGTAGTTTTTACATTGCTCCGGTAGGCATCTGAAAGACACCACAAAAGTTGTTCTACCTGCTTTCTGGGCTGAGATTGGGAAACGCTGAATTTTGGAGTCGGCTGGTGACAAAATGTTCCAAACACACCCCATGCACAACTCCACCGGGGAAGGTGCCAGACAGGAGTTCTCCTGGTAGTTTTTACACTACCTTGGTAGGCAGCTGAAAGACACCACAAAAGTTGTTCTACCTGCTTTCTGGGCTGAGATGGGGAACCGCTGAATTTTGGAGTCGGCTGGTGACAAAATGTTCCAAACACACCCCATGCACAACTCCACCGGGGAAGGTGCCAGACAGGAGTTCTCTTGGTAGTTTTTACACTACCTTGGTAGGCAGCTGAAAGGCACCACAAAAGTTGTTCTACCTGCTTTCTGGGCTGAGATGGGGAAACGCTGAATTTTGGACTCGGCCGGTGACAAAATGTTCCAAACACACCCCATGCACAACTCCACCGGGGAAGGTGCCAGACAGGAGTTCTCCTGGTAGTTTTTACACTACCTTGGTAGGCAGCTGAAAGACACGACAAAAGTTGTTCTACCTGCTTTCTGGGCTGAGATGGGGAACCGCTGAATTTTGGACTCGGCCTGTGACAAAATGTTCCAAACACACCCCCTGCACAACTCCACCGGGGAAGGTGCCAGACAGGAGTTCTCCTGGTAGTTTTTACATTGCTCCGGTAGGCATCTGAAAGACACCACAAAAGTTGTTCTACCTGCTTTCTGGGCTGAGATGGGGAATCGCTGAATTTTGGAGTCGGCTGGTGACAAAATGTTCCAAACACACCCCATGCACAACTCCACCGGGGAAGGTGCCAGACAGGAGTTCTCCTGGTAGTTTTTACACTACCTTGGTAGGCAGCTGAAAGACACCACAAAAGTTGTTCTACCTGCTTTCTGGGCTGAGATGGGGAACCGCTGAATTTTGGAGTCGGCTGGTGACAAAATGTTCCAAACACACCCCATGCACAACTCCACCGGGGAAGGTGCCAGACAGGAGTTCTCCTGGTAGTTTTTACACTACCTTGGTAGGCAGCTGAAAGGCACCACCAAAGTTGTTCTACCTGCTTTCTGGGCTGAGATGGGGAACCGCTGAATTTTGGACTCGGCCGGTGACAAAATGTTCCAAACACACCCCATGCACAACTCCACCGGGGAAGGTGCCAGGCAGGAGTTCTCCTGGTAGTTTTTACACTACCTTGGTAGGCATTTGAAAGGCACCACAAAAGTTGTTCTACCTGCTTTCGGGGCTGAGATGGGGAATCGCTGAATTTTGGACTCGGCCGGTGACAAAATGTTCCAAACACACCCCATGCACAACTCCACCGGGGAAGGTGCCAGACAGGAGTTCTCTTGGTAGTTTTTACACTACCTTGGTAGGCACCTGAAAGTCACCACAAAAGTTGTTCTACCTGCTTTCTGGGCTGAGATGGGGAAACGCTGAATTTTGGACTCGGCTGGTGACAAAATGTTCCAAACACACCCCCTGCACAACTCCACCGGGGAAGGTGCCAGACAGGAGTTCTCTTGGTAGTTTTTACACTACCTTGGTAGGCATTTGAAAGGCACCACAAAAGTTGTTCTACCTGCTTTGTGGGCTGAGATGGGGAATCGCTGAATTTTGGAGTCGGCCGGTGACAAAATGTTCCAAACACCCCATGCAAAACTCCACCGGGGAAGGTGCCAGACAGGAGTTCTCCTGGTAGTTTTTAGACTACCTTGGTGGGCATTTGAAAGGCACCACAAAAGTTGTTCTACCTGCTTTCTGGGCTGAGATGGGGAAACGCTGAATTTTGGAGTCGGCTGGTGACAAAATGTTCCAAACACACCCCCTGCACAACTCCACCGGGGAAGGTGCCAGACAGGAGTTCTCCTGGTAGTTTTTACACTACCTTGGTAGGCATTTGAAAGGCACCATAAAAGTTGTTCTTCCTGCTTTCTGGTCTGAGATGGGGAACCGCTGAATTTTGGAGTCGGCCGGTGACAAAATGTTCCAAACACACCCCATGCACAACTCCACCGGGGAAGGTGCCAGACAGGAGTTCTCTTGGTAGTTTTTACACTACCTTGGTAGGCAGCTGAAAGGCACCACAAAAGTTGTTCTACCTGCTTTCTGGGCTGAGATGGGGAACCGCTGAATTTTGGAGTCGGCTGGTGACAAAATGTTCCAAACACACCCCATGCACAACTCCACCGGGGAAGGTGCCAGACAGGAGTTCTCCTGGTAGTTTTTACACTACCTTGGTAGGCAGCTGAAAGGCACCACAAAAGTTGTTCTACCTGCTTTCTGGGCTGAGATGGGGAAACGCTGAATTTTGGAGTCGGCCGTTGACAAAATGTTCCAAACACACCCCATGCACAACTCCACCGGGGAAGGTGCCAGACAGGAGTTCTCCTGGTAGTTTTTACACTACCTTGGTAGGCATCTGAAAGACACCACAAAAGTTGTTCTACCTGCTTTCGGGGCTGAGATGGGGAATCGCTGAATTTTGGACTCGGCCGGTGACAAAATGTTCCAAACACACCCCATGCACAACTCCACCGGGGAAGGTGCCAGACAGGAGTTCTCTTGGTAGTTTTTACACTACCTTGGTAGGCATTTGAAAGGCACCACAAAAGTTGTTCTACCTGCTTTCTGGGCTGAGATGGGGAACCGCTGAATTTTGGACTCGGCTGGTGACAAAATGTTCCAAACACACCCCATGCACAACTCCACCACGGAAGGTGCCAGACAGGAGTTCTCCTGGTAGTTTTTACATTGCTCCGGTAGGCATCTGAAAGACACCACAAAAGTTGTTCTACCTGCTTTCTGGGCTGAGATGGGGAACCGCTGAATTTTGGAGTCGGCCGGTGACAAAATGTTCCAAACACACCCCATGCACAACTCCACCGGGGAAGGTGCCAGACAGGAGTTCTCCTGGTAGTTTTTACATTGCTCCGGTAGGCAGCTGAAAGGCACAACAAAAGTTTTTCTACCTGCTTTCTGGGCTGAGATGGGGAACCGCTGAATTTTGGACTCGGCCGGTGACAAAATGTTCCAAACACACCCCATGCACAACTCCACCGGGGAAGGTGCCAGACAGGAGTTCTCCTGGTAGTTTTTACACTACCTTGGTAGGCAGCTGAAAGGCACCACAAAAGTTGTTCTACCTGCTTTCTGGGCTGAGATGGGGAAACGCTGAATTTTGGACTCGGCTGGTGACAAAATGTTCCAAACACACCCCATGCACAACTCCACCGGGGAAGGTGCCAGACAGGAGTTCTCCTGGTAGTTTTTACACTACCTTGGTAGGCATCTGAAAGACACGACAAAAGTTGTTCTACCTGCTTTCTGGGCTGAGATGGGGAAACGCTGAATTTTGGACTCGGCCGGTGACAAAATGTTCCAAACACACCCCACGCACAACTCCACCGGGGAAGGTGCCAGGAACGAATTCTGTTGGTAGTTTTTACACTACCTTGGTAGGAAGCTGAAAGGCACAAGAAAAGAAGTTGTACCTGCTTTGTGGGCTGAGATGGGGAATCGCTGAATTTTGGAGTCGGCTGGTGGCAAAATGTTCCAAACACACCCCATGCACAACTCCACCGGGGAAGGTGCCAGACAGGAGTTCTCCTGGTAGTTTTTACATTGCTCCGGTAGGCAGCTGAAAGGCACCACAAAAGTTTTTCTACCTGCTTTCTGGGCTGAGATGGGGAACCGCTGAATTTTGGAGTCGGCCGGTGACAAAATGTTCCAAACACACCCCATGCACAACTCCACCGGGGAAGGTGCCAGGAACGAATTCTGTTGGTAGTTTTTACACTACCTTGGTAGGAAGCTGAAAGGCACAAGAAAAGAAGTTGTACCTGCTTTGTGGGCTGAGATGGGGAATCGCTGAATTTTGGAGTCGGCCGGTGGCAAAATGTTCCAAACACACCCCATGCACAACTCCACCGGGGAAGGTGCCAGACAGGAGTTCTCCTGGTAGTTTTTACATTGCTCCGGTAGGCATCTGAAAGACACCACAAAAGTTGTTCTACCTGCTTTCTGGGCTGAGATGGGGAAACGCTGAATTTTGGAGTCGGCTGGTGACAAAATGTTCCAAACACACCCCATGCACAACTCCACCGGGGAAGGTGCCAGACAGGAGTTCTCTTGGTAGTTTTTACACTACCTTGGTAGGCATTTGAAAGGCACCACAAAAGTTGTTCTTCCTGCTTTCTGGGCTGAGATGGGGAACCGCTGAATTTTGGACTCGGCTGGTGACAAAATGTTCCAAACACACCCCATGCACAACTCCACCACGGAAGGTGCCAGACAGGAGTTCTCCTGGTAGTTTTTACACTACCTTGGTAGGCATCTGAAAGGCACCACAAAAGTTGTTCTACCTGCTTTCTGGGCTGAGATGGGGAACCGCTGAATTTTGGAGTCGGCTGGTGGCAAAATGTTCCAAACACACCCCCTGCACAACTCCACCGGGGAAGGTGCCAGACAGGAGTTCTCCTGGTAGTTTTTATATTGCTCCGGTAGGCATCTGAAAGACACCACAAAAGTTGTTCTACCTGCTTTCTGGGCTGAGATGGGGAACCGCTGAATTTTGGAGTCGGCCGTTGACAAAATGTTCCAAACACACCCCATGCACAACTCCACCGGGGAAGGTGCCAGACAGGAGTTCTCTTGGTAGTTTTTACACTACCTTGGTAGGCAGCTGAAAGGCACCACAAAAGTTGTTCTACCTGCTTTCTGGGCTGAGATGGGGAAACGCTGAATTTTGGACTCGGCTGGTGACAAAATGTTCCAAAAACACCCCATGCACAACTCCACCACGGAAGGTGCCAGACAGGAGTTCTCCTGGTAGTTTTTACACTACCTTGGTGGCCATTTGAAAGGCACCACAAAAGTTGTTCTACCTGCTTTGTGGGCTGAGATGGGGAATCGCTGAATTTTGGAGTCGGCCGGTGACAAAATGTTCCAAACACACCCCATGCAAAACTCCACCGGGGAAGGTGCCAGACAGGAGTTCTCCTGGTAGTTTTTAGACTACCTTGGTGGGCATTTGAAAGGCACCACAAAAGTTGTTCTACCTGCTTTCTGGGCTGAGATGGGGAAACGCTGAATTTTGGAGTCGGCTGGTGACAAAATGTTCCAAACACACCCCCTGCACAACTCCACCGGGGAAGGTGCCAGGCAGGAGTTCTCTTGGTAGTTTTTACACTACCTTGGTAGGCATTTGAAAGGCACCACAAAAGTTGTTCTACCTGCTTTCTGGGCTGAGATGGGGAACCGCTGAATTTTGGAGTCGGCCGGTGACAAAATGTTCCAAACACACCCCATGCACAACTCCACCGGGGAAGGTGCCAGACAGGAGTTCTCTTGGTAGTTTTTACACTACCTTGGTAGGCAGCTGAAAGGCACCACAAAAGTTGTTCTACCTGCTTTCTGGGCTGAGATGGGGAACCGCTGAATTTTGGACTCGGCTGGTGACAAAATGTTCCGAACACACCCCATGCACAACTCCACCGGGGAAGGTGCCAGGCAGGAGTTCTCTTGGTAGTTTTTACACTACCTTGGTAGGCATTTGAAAGGCACCACAAAAGTTTTTCTACCTGCTTTCTGGGCTGAGATGGGGAACCGCTGAATTTTGGACTCGGCTGGTGACAAAATGTTCCAAACACACCCCATGCACAACTCCACCACGGAAGGTGCCAGACAGGAGTTCTCCTGGTAGTTTTTACACTACCTTGGTAGGCAGCTGAAAGGCACCACAAAAGTTTTTCTACCTGCTTTCTGGGCTGAGATGGGGAAACGCTGAATTTTGGACTCGGCTGGTGACAAAATGTTCCAAACACACCCCATGCACAACTCCACCGGGGAAGGTGCCAGACAGGAGTTCTCCTGGTAGTTTTTACACTACCTTGGTAGGCATCTGAAAGACACGACAAAAGTTGTTCTACCTGCTTTCTGGGCTGAGATGGGGAAACGCTGAATTTTGGAGTCGGCCGGTGACAAAATGTTCCAAACACACCCCACGCACAACTCCACCGGGGAAGGTGCCAGGAACGAATTCTGTTGGTAGTTTTTACACTACCTTGGTAGGAAGCTGAAAGGCACAAGAAAAGAAGTTGTACCTGCTTTGTGGGCTGAGATGGGGAACCGCTGAATTTTGGACTCGGCCGGTGACAAAATGTTCCAAACACACCCCATGCACAACTCCACCGGGGAACGTGCCAGGCAGGAGTTCTCCTGGTAGTTTTTACATTGCTCCGGTAGGCATCTGAAAGACACCACAAAAGTTGTTCTACCTGCTTTCTGGGCTGAGATGGGGAACCGCTGAATTTTGGAGTCAGCCGTTGACAAAATGTTCCAAACACACCCCATGCACAACTCCACCGGGGAAGGTGCCAGACAGGAGTTCTCTTGGTAGTTTTTACACTACCTTGGTAGGCAGCTGAAAGGCACCACAAAAGTTGTTCTACCTGCTTTCTGGGCTGAGATGGGGAAACGCTGAATTTTGGACTCGGCTGGTGACAAAATGTTCCAAACACACCCCATGCACAACTCCACCACGGAAGGTGCCAGACAGGAGTTCTCCTGGTAGTTTTTACACTACCTTGGTGGGCATTTGAAAGGCACCACAAAAGTTGTTCTACCTGCTTTGTGGGCTGAGATGGGGAATCGCTGAATTTTGGACTCGGCCGGTGACAAAATGTTCCAAACACACCCCATGCACAACTCCACCGGGGAAGGTGCCAGACAGGAGTTCTCTTGGTAGTTTTTACACTACCTTGGTAGGCAGCTGAAAGGCACCACAAAAGTTGTTCTACCTGCTTTCTGGGCTGAGATGGGGAACCGCTGAATTTTGGACTCGGCTGGTGACAAAATGTTCCAAACACACCCCATGCACAACTCCACCGGGGAAGGTGCCAGACAGGAGTTCTCCTGGTAGTTTTTACACTACCTTGGTAGGCAGCTGAAAGGCACCACAAAAGTTGTTCTACCTGCTTTCTGGGCTGAGATGGGGAACCGCTGAATTTTGGACTCGGCTGGTGACAAAATGTTCCAAACACACCCCATGCACAACTCCACCGGGGAAGGTGCCAGACAGGAGTTCTCCTGGTAGTTTTTACACTACCTTGGTAGGCAGCTGAAAGACACCACAAAAGTTGTTCTACCTGCTTTCGGGGCTGAGATGGGGAATCGCTGAATTTTGGACTCGGCCGGTGACAAAATGTTCCAAACACACCCCATGCACAACTCCACCGGGGAAGGTGCCAGACAGGAGTTCTCTTGGTAGTTTTTACACTACCTTGGTAGGCATTTGAAAGGCACCACAAAAGTTGTTCTACCTGCTTTCTGGGCTGAGATGGGGAACCGCTGAATTTTGGACTCGGCTGGTGACAAAATGTTCCAAACACACCCCCTGCACAACTCCACCACGGAAGGTGCCAGACAGGAGTTCTCCTGGTAGTTTTTACATTGCTCCGGTAGGCATCTGAAAGACACCACAAAAGTTGTTCTACCTGCTTTCTGGGCTGAGATGGGGAACCGCTGAATTTTGGAGTCGGCCGGTGACAAAATGTTCCAAACACACCCCATGCACAACTCCACCGGGGAAGGTGCCAGACAGGAGTTCTCCTGGTAGTTTTTACATTGCTCCAGTAGGCATTTGAAAGGCACCACAAAAGTTGTTCTACCTGCTTTCTGGGCTGAGATGGGGAACCGCTGAATTTTGGACTCGGCCGGTGACAAAATGTTCCAAACACACCCCATGCACAACTCCACCGGGGAAGGTGCCGGACAGGAGTTCTCCTGGTAGTTTTTACACTACCTTGGTAGGCAGCTGAAAGGCACCACAAAAGTTGTTCTACCTGCTTTCTGGGCTGAGATGGGGAAACGCTGAATTTTGGACTCGGCTGGTGACAAAATGTTCCAAACACACCCCATGCACAACTCCACCGGGGAAGGTGCCAGACAGGAGTTCTCTTGGTAGTTTTTACACTACCTTGGTAGGCATTTGAAAGGCACCACAAAAGTTGTTCTACCTGCTTTGTGGGCTGAGATGGGGAACCGCTGAATTTTGGACTCGGCTGGTGACAAAATGTTCCAAACACACCCCATGCACAACTCCACCGGGGAAGGTGCCAGACAGGAGTTCTCCTGGTAGTTTTTACACTACCTTGGTAGGCATCTGAAAGACACCACAAAAGTTGTTCTACCTGCTTTCTGGGCTGAGATGGGGAACCGCTGAATTTTGGACTCGGCTGGTGACAAAATGTTCCAAACACACCCCCTGCACAACTCCACCGGGGAAGGTGCCAGACAGGAGTTCTGGAAGTTTTTACACTACCTTGGTGGGCATTTGAAAGGCACCACAAAAGTTGTTCTACCTGCTTTGTGGGCTGAGATGGGGAATCGCTGAATTTTGGAGTCGGCCGGTGACAAAATGTTCCAAACACACCCCATGCAAAACTCCACCGGGGAAGGTGCCAGACAGGAGTTCTCCTGGTAGTTTTTAGACTACCTTGGTGGGCATTTGAAAGGCACCACAAAAGTTGTTCTACCTGCTTTCTGGGCTGAGATGGGGAAACGCTGAATTTTGGAGTCGGCTGGTGACAAAATGTTCCAAACACACCCCCTGCACAACTCCACCGGGGAAGGTGCCAGACAGGAGTTCTCCTGGTAGTTTTTACACTACCTTGGTAGGCATTTGAAAGGCACCACAAAAGTTGTTCTTCCTGCTTTCTGGGCTGAGATGGGGAACCGCTGAATTTTGGAGTCGGCCGGTGACAAAATGTTCCAAACACACCCCATGCACAACTCCACCGGGGAAGGTGCCAGACAGGAGTTCTCTTGGTAGTTTTTACACTACCTTGGTAGGCAGCTGAAAGGCACCACAAAAGTTGTTCTACCTGCTTTCTGGGCTGAGATGGGGAACCGCTGAATTTTGGACTCGGCTGGTGACAAAATGTTCCAAACACACCCCATGCACAACTCCACCGGGGAAGGTGCCAGAGAGGAGTTCTCCTGGTAGTTTTTACACTACCTTGGTAGGCAGCTGAAAGGCACCACAAAAGTTGTTCTACCTGCTTTCTGGGCTGAGATGGGGAACCGCTGAATTTTGGACTCGGCTGGTGACAAAATGTTCCAAACACACCCCATGCACAACTCCACCGGGGAAGGTGCCAGACAGGAGTTCTCCTGGTAGTTTTTACACTACCTTGGTAGGCATCTGAAAGACACCACAAAAGTTGTTCTACCTGCTTTCGGGGCTGAGATGGGGAATCGCTGAATTTTGGACTCGGCCGGTGACAAAATGTTCCAAACACACCCCATGCACAACTCCACCGGGGAAGGTGCCAGACAGGAGTTCTCCTGGTAGTTTTTACACTACCTTGGTAGGCAGCTGAAAGGCACCACAAAAGTTGTTCTACCTGCTTTCTGGGCTGAGATGGGGAACCGCTGAATTTTGGACTCGGCTGGTGACAAAATGTTCCAAACACACCCCATGCACAACTCCACCGGGGAAGGTGCCAGACAGGAGTTCTCCTGGTAGTTTTTACACTACCTTGGTAGGCATCTGAAAGACACCACAAAAGTTGTTCTACCTGCTTTCGGGGCTGAGATGGGGAATCGCTGAATTTTGGACTCGGCCGGTGACAAAATGTTCCAAACACACCCCATGCACAACTCCACCGGGGAAGGTGCCAGACAGGAGTTCTCCTGGTAGTTTTTACACTACCTTGGTAGGCATCTGAAAGACACCACAAAAGTTGTTCTACCTGCTTTCTGGGCTGAGATGGGGAAACGCTGAATTTTGGACTCGGCCGGTGACAAAATGTTCCAAACACACCCCATGCACAACTCCACCGGGGAAGGTGCCAGACAGGAGTTCTCTTGGTAGTTTTTACACTACCTTGGTAGGCATCTGAAAGGCACCACAAAAGTTGTTCTACCTGCTTTCTGGGCTGAGATGGGGAACCGCTGAATTTTGGACTCGGCCTGTGACAAAATGTTCCAAACACACCCCTTGCACAACTCCACCGGGGAAGGTGCCAGACAGGAGTTCTCCTGGTAGTTTTTACATTGCTCCGGTAGGCATCTGAAAGACACCACAAAAGTTGTTCTACCTGCTTTCTGGGCTGAGATGGGGAAACGCTGAATTTTGGACTCGGCTGGTGACAAAATGTTCCAAACACACCCCATGCACAACTCCACCGGGGAAGGTGCCAGACAGGAGTTCTCCTGGTAGTTTTTACACTACCTTGGTAGGCATCTGAAAGACACCACAAAAGTTGTTCTACCTGCTTTCTGGGCTGAGATGGGGAAACGCTGAATTTTGGAGTCGGCTGGTGACAAAATGTTCCAAACACACCCCATGCACAACTCCACCGGGGAAGGTGCCAGACAGGAGTTCTCCTGGTAGTTTTTACACTACCTTGGTAGGCAGCTGAAAGGCACCACAAAAGTTGTTCTACCTGCTTTCTGGGCTGAGATGGGGAAACGCTGAATTTTGAACTCGGCCGGTGACAAAATGTTCCAAACACACCCCATGCACAACTCCACCGGGGAAGGTGCCAGACAGGAGTTCTCCTGGTAGTTTTTACACTAGCTTGGTAGGCATCTGAAAGACACCACAAAAGTTGTTTTACCTGCTTTCTGGGCTGAGATGGGGAACCGCTGAATTTTGGACTCGGCTGGTGACAAAATGTTCCAAACACACCCCATGCACAACTCCACCGGGGAAGGTGCCAGACAGGAGTTCTCCTGGTAGTTTTTACACTACCTTGGTAGGCAGCTGAAAGGCACCACAAAAGTTGTTCTACCTGCTTTCTGGGCTGAGATGGGGAACCGCTGAATTTTGGACTCGGCTGGTGACAAAATGTTCCAAACACACCCCATGCACAACTCCACCGGGGAAGGTGCCAGACAGGAGTTCTCCTGGTAGTTTTTACACTACCTTGGTAGGCATCTGAAAGACACCACAAAAGTTGTTCTACCTGCTTTCGGGGCTGAGATGGGGAATCGCTGAATTTTGGACTCGGCCGGTGACAAAATGTTCCAAACACACCCCATGCACAACTCCACCGGGGAAGGTGCCAGACAGGAGTTCTCCTGGTAGTTTTTACACTACCTTGGTAGGCAGCTGAAAGGCACCACAAAAGTTGTTCTACCTGCTTTCTGGGCTGAGATGGGGAACCGCTGAATTTTGGACTCGGCTGGTGACAAAATGTTCCAAACACACCCCATGCACAACTCCACCGGGGAAGGTGCCAGACAGGAGTTCTCCTGGTAGTTTTTACACTACCTTGGTAGGCATCTGAAAGACACCACAAAAGTTGTTCTACCTGCTTTCGGGGCTGAGATGGGGAATCGCTGAATTTTGGACTCGGCCGGTGACAAAATGTTCCAAACACACCCCATGCACAACTCCACCGGGGAAGGTGCCAGACAGGAGTTCTCCTGGTAGTTTTTACACTACCTTGGTAGGCATCTGAAAGACACCACAAAAGTTGTTCTACCTGCTTTCTGGGCTGAGATGGGGAAACGCTGAATTTTGGACTCGGCCGGTGACAAAATGTTCCAAACACACCCCATGCACAACTCCACCGGGGAAGGTGCCAGACAGGAGTTCTCTTGGTAGTTTTTACACTACCTTGGTAGGCATCTGAAAGGCACCACAAAAGTTGTTCTACCTGCTTTCTGGGCTGAGATGGGGAACCGCTGAATTTTGGACTCGGCCTGTGACAAAATGTTCCAAACACACCCCATGCACAACTCCACCGGGGAAGGTGCCAGACAGGAGTTCTCCTGGTAGTTTTTACATTGCTCCGGTAGGCATCTGAAAGACACCACAAAAGTTGTTCTACCTGCTTTCTGGGCTGAGATGGGGAAACGCTGAATTTTGGACTCGGCTGGTGACAAAATGTTCCAAACACACCCCATGCACAACTCCACCGGGGAAGGTGCCAGACAGGAGTTCTCCTGGTAGTTTTTACACTACCTTGGTAGGCATCTGAAAGACACCACAAAAGTTGTTCTACCTGCTTTCTGGGCTGAGATGGGGAAACGCTGAATTTTGGAGTCGGCTGGTGACAAAATGTTCCAAACACACCCCATGCACAACTCCACCGGGGAAGGTGCCAGACAGGAGTTCTCCTGGTAGTTTTTACACTACCTTGGTAGGCAGCTGAAAGGCACCACAAAAGTTGTTCTACCTGCTTTCTGGGCTGAGATGGGGAAACGCTGAATTTTGAACTCGGCCGGTGACAAAATGTTCCAAACACACCCCATGCACAACTCCACCGGGGAAGGTGCCAGACAGGAGTTCTCCTGGTAGTTTTTACACTAGCTTGGTAGGCATCTGAAAGACACCACAAAAGTTGTTTTACCTGCTTTCTGGGCTGAGATGGGGAACCGCTGAATTTTGGACTCGGCTGGTGACAAAATGTTCCAAACACACCCCCTGCACAACTCCACCGAGGAAGGTGCCAGACAGGAGTTCTCCTGGTAGTTTTTACATTGCTCCGGTAGGCATCTGAAAGACACCACAAAAGTTGTTCTACCTGCTTTCTGGGCTGAGATGGGGAAACGCTGAATTTTGGAGTCAGCCGTTGACAAAATGTTCCAAACACACCCCATGCACAACTCCACCGGGGAAGGTGCCAGACAGGAGTTCTCTTGGTAGTTTTTACACTACCTTGGTAGGCAGCTGAAAGGCACCACAAAAGTTGTTCTACCTGCTTTCTGGGCTGAGATGGGGAAACGCTGAATTTTGGACTCGGCTGGTGACAAAATGTTCCAAACACACCCCATGCACAACTCCACCACGGAAGGTGCCAGACAGGAGTTCTCCTGGTAGTTTTTACACTACCTTGGTGGGCATTTGAAAGGCACCACAAAAGTTGTTCTACCTGCTTTCTGGGCTGAGATGGGGAAACGCTGAATTTTGGACTCGGCTGGTGACAAAATGTTCCAAACACACCCCATGCACAACTCCACCGGGGAAGGTGCCAGACAGGAGTTCTCCTGGTAGTTTTTACACTACCTTGGTAGGCATCTGAAAGACACCACAAAAGTTGTTCTACCTGCTTTCTGGGCTGAGATGGGGAAACGCTGAATTTTGGAGTCGGCTGGTGACAAAATGTTCCAAACACACCCCATGCACAACTCCACCGGGGAAGGTGCCAGACAGGAGTTCTCCTGGTAGTTTTTACACTACCTTGGTAGGCAGCTGAAAGGCACCACAAAAGTTGTTCTACCTGCTTTCTGGGCTGAGATGGGGAAACGCTGAATTTTGAACTCGGCCGGTGACAAAATGTTCCAAACACACCCCATGCACAACTCCACCGGGGAAGGTGCCAGACAGGAGTTCTCCTGGTAGTTTTTACACTAGCTTGGTAGGCATCTGAAAGACACCACAAAAGTTGTTTTACCTGCTTTCTGGGCTGAGATGGGGAAACGCTGAATTTTGGACTCGGCTGGTGACAAAATGTTCCAAACACACCCCCTGCACAACTCCACCGAGGAAGGTGCCAGACAGGAGTTCTCCTGGTAGTTTTTACATTGCTCCGGTAGGCATCTGAAAGACACCACAAAAGTTGTTCTACCTGCTTTCTGGGCTGAGATGGGGAAACGCTGAATTTTGGAGTCAGCCGTTGACAAAATGTTCCAAACACACCCCATGCACAACTCCACCGGGGAAGGTGCCAGACAGGAGTTCTCTTGGTAGTTTTTACACTACCTTGGTAGGCAGCTGAAAGGCACCACAAAAGTTGTTCTACCTGCTTTCTGGGCTGAGATGGGGAAACGCTGAATTTTGGACTCGGCTGGTGACAAAATGTTCCAAACACACCCCATGCACAACTCCACCACGGAAGGTGCCAGACAGGAGTTCTCCTGGTAGTTTTTACATTGCTCCGGTAGGCATCTGAAAGACACCACAAAAGTTGTTCTACCTGCTTTCTGGGCTGAGATGGGGAAACGCTGAATTTTGGACTCGGCCGGTGACAAAATGTTCCAAACACACCCCATGCACAACTCCACCGGGGAAGGTGCCAGACAGGAGTTCTCCTGGTAGTTTTTACACTACCTTGGTAGGCATCTGAAAGACACCACAAAAGTTGTTCTACCTGCTTTCTGGGCTGAGATGGGGAAACGCTGAATTTTGGAGTCGGCTGGTGACAAAATGTTCCAAACACACCCCATGCACAACTCCACCGGGGAAGGTGCCAGACAGGAGTTCTCCTGGTAGTTTTTACACTACCTTGGTAGGCAGCTGAAAGGCACCACAAAAGTTGTTCTACCTGCTTTCTGGGCTGAGATGGGGAAACGCTGAATTTTGAACTCGGCCGGTGACAAAATGTTCCAAACACACCCCATGCACAACTCCACCGGGGAAGGTGCCAGACAGGAGTTCTCCTGGTAGTTTTTACACTAGCTTGGTAGGCATCTGAAAGACACCACAAAAGTTGTTTTACCTGCTTTCTGGGCTGAGATGGGGAACCGCTGAATTTTGGACTCGGCTGGTGACAAAATGTTCCAAACACACCCCCTGCACAACTCCACCGAGGAAGGTGCCAGACAGGAGTTCTCCTGGTAGTTTTTACATTGCTCCGGTAGGCATCTGAAAGACACCACAAAAGTTGTTCTACCTGCTTTCTGGGCTGAGATGGGGAAACGCTGAATTTTGGAGTCAGCCGTTGACAAAATGTTCCAAACACACCCCATGCACAACTCCACCGGGGAAGGTGCCAGACAGGAGTTCTCTTGGTAGTTTTTACACTACCTTGGTAGGCAGCTGAAAGGCACCACAAAAGTTGTTCTACCTGCTTTCTGGGCTGAGATGGGGAAACGCTGAATTTTGGACTCGGCTGGTGACAAAATGTTCCAAACACACCCCATGCACAACTCCACCACGGAAGGTGCCAGACAGGAGTTCTCCTGGTAGTTTTTACATTGCTCCGGTAGGCATCTGAAAGACACCACAAAAGTTGTTCTACCTGCTTTCTGGGCTGAGA
Source organism: Falco biarmicus (assembly GCF_023638135.1). NCBI lineage: Eukaryota > Metazoa > Chordata > Aves > Falconiformes > Falconidae > Falco > Falco biarmicus. Next base: position 55,289 of record NW_026612015.1, on the reverse strand, counting down.
TGGGGAAACGCTGAATTTTGGACTCGGCTGGTGACAAAATGTTCCAAACACACCCCATGCACAACTCCACCGGGGAAGGTGCCAGACAGGAGTTCTCCTGGTAGTTTTTACACTACCTTGGTAGGCATCTGAAAGACACCACAAAAGTTGTTCTACCTGCTTTCTGGGCTGAGATGGGGAAACGCTGAATTTTGGAGTCGGCTGGTGACAAAATGTTCCAAACACACCCCATGCACAACTCCACCGGGGAAGGTGCCAGACAGGAGTTCTCCTGGTAGTTTTTACACTACCTTGGTAGGCAGCTGAAAGGCACCACAAAAGTTGTTCTACCTGCTTTCTGGGCTGAGATGGGGAAACGCTGAATTTTGAACTCGGCCGGTGACAAAATGTTCCAAACACACCCCATGCACAACTCCACCGGGGAAGGTGCCAGACAGGAGTTCTCCTGGTAGTTTTTACACTAGCTTGGTAGGCATCTGAAAGACACCACAAAAGTTGTTTTACCTGCTTTCTGGGCTGAGATGGGGAACCGCTGAATTTTGGACTCGGCTGGTGACAAAATGTTCCAAACACACCCCCTGCACAACTCCACCGAGGAAGGTGCCAGACAGGAGTTCTCCTGGTAGTTTTTACATTGCTCCGGTAGGCATCTGAAAGACACCACAAAAGTTGTTCTACCTGCTTTCTGGGCTGAGATGGGGAAACGCTGAATTTTGGAGTCAGCCGTTGACAAAATGTTCCAAACACACCCCATGCACAACTCCACCGGGGAAGGTGCCAGACAGGAGTTCTCTTGGTAGTTTTTACACTACCTTGGTAGGCAGCTGAAAGGCACCACAAAAGTTGTTCTACCTGCTTTCTGGGCTGAGATGGGGAAACGCTGAATTTTGGACTCGGCTGGTGACAAAATGTTCCAAACACACCCCATGCACAACTCCACCACGGAAGGTGCCAGACAGGAGTTCTCCTGGTAGTTTTTACACTACCTTGGTGGGCATTTGAAAGGCACCACAAAAGTTGTTCTACCTGCTTTGTGGGCTGAGATGGGGAATCGCTGAATTTTGGAGTCGGCCGGTGACAAAATGTTCCAAACACACCCCATGCAAAACTCCACCGGGGAAGGTGCCAGACAGGAGTTCTCCTGGTAGTTTTTAGACTACCTTGGTGGGCATTTGAAAGGCACCACAAAAGTTGTTCTACCTGCTTTCTGGGCTGAGATGGGGAAACGCTGAATTTTGGAGTCGGCTGGTGACAAAATGTTCCAAACACACCCCATGCACAACTCCACCACGGAAGGTGCCAGACAGGAGTTCTCCTGGTAGTTTTTACACTACCTTGGTAGGCATTTGAAAGGCACCACAAAAGTTGTTCTTCCTGCTTTCTGGTCTGAGATGGGGAACCGCTGAATTTTGGACTCGGCCGGTGACAAAATGTTCCAAACACACCCCATGCACAACTCCACCGGGGAAGGTGCCAGACAGGAGTTCTCCTGGTAGTTTTTACATTGCTCCGGTAGGCATCTGAAAGACACCACAAAAGTTGTTCTACCTGCTTTCTGGGCTGAGATGGGGAAACGCTGAATTTTGGAGTCGGCCGGTGACAAAATGTTCCAAACACACCCCATGCACAACTCCACCGGGGAAGGTGCCAGACAGGAGTTCTCCTGGTAGTTTTTACACTACCTTGGTAGGCAGCTGAAAGGCACCACAAAAGTTGTTCTACCTGCTTTCTGGGCTGAGATGGGGAAACGCTGAATTTTGGAGTCGGCTGGTGGCAAAATGTTCCAAACACACCCCATGCACAACTCCACCGGGGAAGGTGCCAGACAGGAGTTCTCCTGGTAGTTTTTACACTACCTTGGTAGGCATCTGAAAGACACCACAAAAGTTGTTCTACCTGCTTTCTGGGCTGAGATGGGGAACCGCTGAATTTTGGAGTCGGCTGGTGGCAAAATGTTCCAAACACACCCCATGCACAACTCCACCGGGGAAGGTGCCAGACAGGAGTTCTCCTGGTAGTTTTTATATTGCTCCGGTAGGCATCTGAAAGACACCACAAAAGTTGTTCTACCTGCTTTCTGGGCTGAGATGGGGAACCGCTGAATTTTGGAGTCGGCCGTTGACAAAATGTTCCAAACACACCCCATGCACAACTCCACCGGGGAAGGTGCCAGACAGGAGTTCTCTTGGTAGTTTTTACACTACCTTGGTAGGCAGCTGAAAGGCACCACAAAAGTTGTTCTACCTGCTTTCTGGGCTGAGATGGGGAAACGCTGAATTTTGGAGTCGGCTGGTGACAAAATGTTCCAAAAACACCCCATGCACAACGTCGGCTGGTGACAAAATGTTCCAAAAACACCCCATGCACAACTCCACCACGGAAGGTGCCAGACAGGAGTTCTCTTGGTAGTTTTTACACTACCTTGGTGGGCATTTGAAAGGCACCACAAAAGTTGTTCTACCTGCTTTGTGGGCTGAGATGGGGAATCGCTGAATTTTGGAGTCGGCCGGTGACAAAATGTTCCAAACACACCCCATGCAAAACTCCACCGGGGAAGGTGCCAGACAGGAGTTCTCCTGGTAGTTTTTAGACTACCTTGGTGGGCATTTGAAAGGCACCACAAAAGTTGTTCTACCTGCTTTCTGGGCTGAGATGGGGAAACGCTGAATTTTGGAGTCGGCTGGTGACAAAATGTTCCAAACACACCCCCTGCACAACTCCACCGAGGAAGGTGCCAGACAGGAGTTCTCTTGGTAGTTTTTACACTACCTTGGTAGGCATTTGAAAGGCACCACAAAAGTTGTTCTACCTGCTTTCTGGGCTGAGATGGGGAAACGCTGAATTTTGGACTCGGCCGGTGACAAAATGTTCCAAACACACCCCATGCACAACTCCACCGGGGAAGGTGCCAGACAGGAGTTCTCTTGGTAGTTTTTACACTACCTTGGTAGGCAGCTGAAAGGCACCACAAAAGTTGTTCTACCTGCTTTCTGGGCTGAGATGGGGAACCGCTGAATTTTGGAGTCGGCTGGTGACAAAATGTTCCGAACACACCCCATGCACAACTCCACCGGGGAAGGTGCCAGGCAGGAGTTCTCTTGGTAGTTTTTACACTACCTTGGTAGGCATTTGAAAGGCACCACTAAAGTTGTTCTACCTGCTTTCTGGGCTGAGATGGGGAACCGCTGAATTTTGGACTCGGCTGGTGACAAAATGTTCCAAACACACCCCGGTAGTTTTTACACTACCTTGGTAGGCATCTGAAAGACACCACAAAAGTTGTTTTACCTGCTTTCTGGGCTGAGATGGGGAATCGCTGAATTTTGGACTCGGCCGTTGACAAAATGTTCCAAACACACCCCATGCACAACTCCACCGGGGAAGGTGCCAGACAGGAGTTCTCCTGGTAGTTTTTACACTACCTTGGTAGGCATCTGAAAGACACCACAAAAGTTGTTTTACCTGCTTTCTGGGCTGAGATGGGGAATCGCTGAATTTTGGACTCGGCCGTTGACAAAATGTTCCAAACACACCCCATGCACAACTCCACCGGGGAAGGTGCCAGACAGGAGTTCTCCTGGTAGTTTTTACACTACCTTGGTAGGAAGCTGAAAGGCACAAGAAAAGAAGTTGTACCTGCTTTGTGGGCTGAGATGGGGAACCGCTGAATTTTGGAGTCGGCTGGTGGCAAAATGTTCCAAACACACCCCATGCACAACTCCACCGGGGAAGGTGCCAGACAGGAGTTCTCCTGGTAGTTTTTACACTACCTTGGTAGGCAGCTGAAAGGCACCACAAAAGTTGTTCTACCTGCTTTCTGGGCTGAGATGGGGAACCGCTGAATTTTGGACTCGGCCGGTGACAAAATGTTCCAAACACACCCCATGCACAACTCCACCGGGGAAGGTGCCAGACAGGAGTTCTCTTGGTAGTTTTTACACTACCTTGGTAGGCAGCTGAAAGGCACCACAAAAGTTGTTCTACCTGCTTTCTGGGCTGAGATGGGGAATCGCTGAATTTTGGACTCGGCCGGTGACAAAATGTTCCAAACACACCCCATGCACAACTCCACCGGGGAAGGTGCCAGACAGGAGTTCTCTTGTAGTTTTTACACTACCTTGGTAGGCAGCTGAAAGGCACCACAAAAGTTGTTCTACCTGCTTTCTGGGCTGAGATGGGGAAACGCTGAATTTTGGACTCGGCTGGTGACAAAATGTTCCAAACACACCCCATGCACAACTCCACCGGGGAAGGTGCCAGACAGGAGTTCTCCTGGTAGTTTTTACATTGCTCCGGTAGGCATCTGAAAGACACCACAAAAGTTGTTCTACCTGCTTTCTGGGCTGAGATGGGGAACCGCTGAATTTTGGAGTCGGCCGGTGACAAAATGTTCCAAACACACCCCATGCACAACTCCACCGGGGAAGGTGCCAGGAACGAATTCTGTTGGTAGTTTTTACACTACCTTGGTAGGAAGCTGAAAGGCACAAGAAAAGAAGTTGTACCTGCTTTGTGGGCTGAGATCGGGAACCGCTGAATTTTGGAGTCGGCTGGTGGCAAAATGTTCCAAACACACCCCCTGCACAACTCCACCGGGGAAGGTGCCAGACAGGAGTTCTCCTGGTAGTTTTTACATTGCTCCGGTAGGCAGCTGAAAGGCACCACAAAAGTTTTTCTACCTGCTTTCTGGGCTGAGATGGGGAACCGCTGAATTTTGGAGTCGGCCGTTGACAAAATGTTCCAAACACACCCCATGCACAACTCCACCGGGGAAGGTGCCAGACAGGAGTTCTCTTGGTAGTTTTTACACTACCTTGGTAGGCATTTGAAAGGCACCACAAAAGTTGTTCTACCTGCTTTGTGGGCTGAGATGGGGAATCGCTGAATTTTGGAGTCGGCCGGTGACAAAATGTTCCAAACACACCCCCTGCACAACTCCACCGGGGAAGGTGCCAGACAGGAGTTCTCCTGGTAGTTTTTACACTACCTTGGTAGGCAGCTGAAAGGCACCACAAAAGTTGTTCTTCCTGCTTTCTGGGCTGAGATGGGGATCCGCTGAATTTTGGAGTCGGCCGGTGACAAAATGTTCCAAACACACCCCATGCACAACTCCACCGGGGAAGGTGCCAGACAGGAGTTCTCTTGGTAGTTTTTACACTACCTTGGTAGGCAGCTGAAAGGCACCACAAAAGTTGTTCTACCTGCTTTCTGGGCTGAGATGGGGAAACGCTGAATTTTGGAGTCGGCTGGTGACAAAATGTTCCAAACACACCCCATGCACAACTCCACCGGGGAAGGTGCCAGACAGGAGTTCTCTTGGTAGTTTTTACACTACCTTGGTAGGCAGCTGAAAGGCACCACAAAAGTTGTTCTACCTGCTTTCTGGGCTGAGATGGGGAACCGCTGAATTTTGGACTCGGCTGGTGACAAAATGTTCCAAACACACCCCATGCACAACTCCACCGGGGAAGGTGCCAGACAGGAGTTCTCCTGGTAGTTTTTACACTACCTTGGTAGGCAGCTGAAAGGCACCACAAAAGTTGTTCTACCTGCTTTCTGGGCTGAGATGGGGAAACGCTGAATTTTGGACTCGGCTGGTGACAAAATGTTCCAAACACACCCCATGCACAACTCCACCGGGGAAGGTGCCAGACAGGAGTTCTCCTGGTAGTTTTTACACTACCTTGGTAGGCATCTGAAAGACACCACAAAAGTTGTTCTACCTGCTTTCGGGGCTGAGATGGGGAACAGCTGAATTTTGGACTCGGCCGGTGACAAAATGTTCCAAACACACCCCATGCACAACTCCACCGGGGAAGGTGCCAGACAGGAGTTCTCTTGGTAGTTTTTACACTACCTTGGTAGGCAGCTGAAAGGCACCACAAAAGTTGTTCTACCTGCTTTCTGGGCTGAGATGGGGAAACGCTGAATTTTGGACTCGGCCGGTGACAAAATGTTCCAAACACACCCCATGCACAACTCCACCGGGGAAGGTGCCAGACAGGAGTTCTCCTGGTAGTTTTTACACTACCTTGGTAGGCAGCTGAAAGACACGACAAAAGTTGTTCTACCTGCTTTCTGGGCTGAGATGGGGAACCGCTGAATTTTGGACTCGGCCTGTGACAAAATGTTCCAAACACACCCCCTGCACAACTCCACCGGGGAAGGTGCCAGACAGGAGTTCTCCTGGTAGTTTTTACATTGCTCCGGTAGGCATCTGAAAGACACCACAAAAGTTGTTCTACCTGCTTTCTGGGCTGAGATGGGGAAACGCTGAATTTTGGAGTCGGCTGGTGACAAAATGTTCCAAACACACCCCATGCACAACTCCACCGGGGAAGGTGCCAGACAGGAGTTCTCCTGGTAGTTTTTACACTACCTTGGTAGGCAGCTGAAAGACACCACAAAAGTTGTTCTACCTGCTTTCTGGGCTGAGATGGGGAAACGCTGAATTTTGGAGTCGGCTGGTGACAAAATGTTCCAAACACACCCCATGCACAACTCCACCGGGGAAGGTGCCAGACAGGAGTTCTCCTGGTAGTTTTTACATTGCTCCGGTAGGCATCTGAAAGACACCACAAAAGTTGTTCTACCTGCTTTCTGGGCTGAGATGGGGAATCGCTGAATTTTGGACTCGGCCGGTGACAAAATGTTCCAAACACACCCCATGCACAACTCCACCGGGGAACGTGCCAGACAGGAGTTCTCTTGGTAGATTTTACACTACCTTGGTAGGCATTTGAAAGGCACCACAAAAGTTGTTCTACCTGCTTTCTGGGCTGAGATGGGGAACCGCTGAATTTATACTCGGCTGGTGACAAAATGTTCCAAACACACCCCATGCACAACTCCACCGGGGAAGGTGCCAGACAGGAGTTCTCCTGGTAGTTTTTACACTACCTTGGTAGGCATCTGAAAGACACCACAAAAGTTGTTCTACCTGCTTTGTGGGCTGAGATGGGGAACCGCTGAATTTTGGACTCGGCCGGTGACAAAATGTTCCAAACACACCCCATGCACAACTCCACCGGGGAAGGTGCCAGACAGGAGTTCTCCTGGTAGTTTTTACACTACCTTGGTAGGCATTTGAAAGGCACCACAAAAGTTGTTCTACCTGCTTTCGGGGCTGAGATGGGGAATCGCTGAATTTTGGACTCGGCCGGTGACAAAATGTTCCAAACACACCCCATGCACAACTCCACCGGGGAAGGTGCCAGACAGGAGTTCTCTTGGTAGTTTTTACACTACCTTGGTAGGCACCTGAAAGTCACCACAAAAGTTGTTCTACCTGCTTTCTGGGCTGAGATGGGGAAACGCTGAATTTTGGACTCGGCTGGTGACAAAATGTTCCAAACACACCCCCTGCACAACTCCACCGGGGAAGGTGCCAGACAGGAGTTCTCTTGGTAGTTTTTACACTACCTTGGTAGGCATTTGAAAGGCACCACAAAAGTTGTTCTACCTGCTTTGTGGGCTGAGATGGGGAATCGCTGAATTTTGGAGTCGGCCGGTGACAAAATGTTCCAAACACCCCATGCAAAACTCCACCGGGGAAGGTGCCAGACAGGAGTTCTCCTGGTAGTTTTTAGACTACCTTGGTGGGCATTTGAAAGGCACCACAAAAGTTGTTCTACCTGCTTTCTGGGCTGAGATGGGGAAACGCTGAATTTTGGAGTCGGCTGGTGACAAAATGTTCCAAACACACCCCCTGCACAACTCCACCGGGGAAGGTGCCAGACAGGAGTTCTCCTGGTAGTTTTTACACTACCTTGGTAGGCATTTGAAAGGCACCATAAAAGTTGTTCTTCCTGCTTTCTGGTCTGAGATGGGGAACCGCTGAATTTTGGAGTCGGCCGGTGACAAAATGTTCCAAACACACCCCATGCACAACTCCACCGGGGAAGGTGCCAGACAGGAGTTCTCTTGGTAGTTTTTACACTACCTTGGTAGGCAGCTGAAAGGCACCACAAAAGTTGTTCTACCTGCTTTCTGGGCTGAGATGGGGAACCGCTGAATTTTGGAGTCGGCTGGTGACAAAATGTTCCAAACACACCCCATGCACAACTCCACCGGGGAAGGTGCCAGACAGGAGTTCTCCTGGTAGTTTTTACACTACCTTGGTAGGCAGCTGAAAGGCACCACAAAAGTTGTTCTACCTGCTTTCTGGGCTGAGATGGGGAAACGCTGAATTTTGGAGTCGGCCGTTGACAAAATGTTCCAAACACACCCCATGCACAACTCCACCGGGGAAGGTGCCAGACAGGAGTTCTCCTGGTAGTTTTTACACTACCTTGGTAGGCATCTGAAAGACACCACAAAAGTTGTTCTACCTGCTTTCGGGGCTGAGATGGGGAATCGCTGAATTTTGGACTCGGCCGGTGACAAAATGTTCCAAACACACCCCATGCACAACTCCACCGGGGAAGGTGCCAGACAGGAGTTCTCTTGGTAGTTTTTACACTACCTTGGTAGGCATTTGAAAGGCACCACAAAAGTTGTTCTACCTGCTTTCTGGGCTGAGATGGGGAACCGCTGAATTTTGGACTCGGCTGGTGACAAAATGTTCCAAACACACCCCATGCACAACTCCACCACGGAAGGTGCCAGACAGGAGTTCTCCTGGTAGTTTTTACATTGCTCCGGTAGGCATCTGAAAGACACCACAAAAGTTGTTCTACCTGCTTTCTGGGCTGAGATGGGGAACCGCTGAATTTTGGAGTCGGCCGGTGACAAAATGTTCCAAACACACCCCATGCACAACTCCACCGGGGAAGGTGCCAGACAGGAGTTCTCCTGGTAGTTTTTACATTGCTCCGGTAGGCAGCTGAAAGGCACAACAAAAGTTTTTCTACCTGCTTTCTGGGCTGAGATGGGGAACCGCTGAATTTTGGACTCGGCCGGTGACAAAATGTTCCAAACACACCCCATGCACAACTCCACCGGGGAAGGTGCCAGACAGGAGTTCTCCTGGTAGTTTTTACACTACCTTGGTAGGCAGCTGAAAGGCACCACAAAAGTTGTTCTACCTGCTTTCTGGGCTGAGATGGGGAAACGCTGAATTTTGGACTCGGCTGGTGACAAAATGTTCCAAACACACCCCATGCACAACTCCACCGGGGAAGGTGCCAGACAGGAGTTCTCCTGGTAGTTTTTACACTACCTTGGTAGGCATCTGAAAGACACGACAAAAGTTGTTCTACCTGCTTTCTGGGCTGAGATGGGGAAACGCTGAATTTTGGACTCGGCCGGTGACAAAATGTTCCAAACACACCCCACGCACAACTCCACCGGGGAAGGTGCCAGGAACGAATTCTGTTGGTAGTTTTTACACTACCTTGGTAGGAAGCTGAAAGGCACAAGAAAAGAAGTTGTACCTGCTTTGTGGGCTGAGATGGGGAATCGCTGAATTTTGGAGTCGGCTGGTGGCAAAATGTTCCAAACACACCCCATGCACAACTCCACCGGGGAAGGTGCCAGACAGGAGTTCTCCTGGTAGTTTTTACATTGCTCCGGTAGGCAGCTGAAAGGCACCACAAAAGTTTTTCTACCTGCTTTCTGGGCTGAGATGGGGAACCGCTGAATTTTGGAGTCGGCCGGTGACAAAATGTTCCAAACACACCCCATGCACAACTCCACCGGGGAAGGTGCCAGGAACGAATTCTGTTGGTAGTTTTTACACTACCTTGGTAGGAAGCTGAAAGGCACAAGAAAAGAAGTTGTACCTGCTTTGTGGGCTGAGATGGGGAATCGCTGAATTTTGGAGTCGGCCGGTGGCAAAATGTTCCAAACACACCCCATGCACAACTCCACCGGGGAAGGTGCCAGACAGGAGTTCTCCTGGTAGTTTTTACATTGCTCCGGTAGGCATCTGAAAGACACCACAAAAGTTGTTCTACCTGCTTTCTGGGCTGAGATGGGGAAACGCTGAATTTTGGAGTCGGCTGGTGACAAAATGTTCCAAACACACCCCATGCACAACTCCACCGGGGAAGGTGCCAGACAGGAGTTCTCTTGGTAGTTTTTACACTACCTTGGTAGGCATTTGAAAGGCACCACAAAAGTTGTTCTTCCTGCTTTCTGGGCTGAGATGGGGAACCGCTGAATTTTGGACTCGGCTGGTGACAAAATGTTCCAAACACACCCCATGCACAACTCCACCACGGAAGGTGCCAGACAGGAGTTCTCCTGGTAGTTTTTACACTACCTTGGTAGGCATCTGAAAGGCACCACAAAAGTTGTTCTACCTGCTTTCTGGGCTGAGATGGGGAACCGCTGAATTTTGGAGTCGGCTGGTGGCAAAATGTTCCAAACACACCCCCTGCACAACTCCACCGGGGAAGGTGCCAGACAGGAGTTCTCCTGGTAGTTTTTATATTGCTCCGGTAGGCATCTGAAAGACACCACAAAAGTTGTTCTACCTGCTTTCTGGGCTGAGATGGGGAACCGCTGAATTTTGGAGTCGGCCGTTGACAAAATGTTCCAAACACACCCCATGCACAACTCCACCGGGGAAGGTGCCAGACAGGAGTTCTCTTGGTAGTTTTTACACTACCTTGGTAGGCAGCTGAAAGGCACCACAAAAGTTGTTCTACCTGCTTTCTGGGCTGAGATGGGGAAACGCTGAATTTTGGACTCGGCTGGTGACAAAATGTTCCAAAAACACCCCATGCACAACTCCACCACGGAAGGTGCCAGACAGGAGTTCTCCTGGTAGTTTTTACACTACCTTGGTGGCCATTTGAAAGGCACCACAAAAGTTGTTCTACCTGCTTTGTGGGCTGAGATGGGGAATCGCTGAATTTTGGAGTCGGCCGGTGACAAAATGTTCCAAACACACCCCATGCAAAACTCCACCGGGGAAGGTGCCAGACAGGAGTTCTCCTGGTAGTTTTTAGACTACCTTGGTGGGCATTTGAAAGGCACCACAAAAGTTGTTCTACCTGCTTTCTGGGCTGAGATGGGGAAACGCTGAATTTTGGAGTCGGCTGGTGACAAAATGTTCCAAACACACCCCCTGCACAACTCCACCGGGGAAGGTGCCAGGCAGGAGTTCTCTTGGTAGTTTTTACACTACCTTGGTAGGCATTTGAAAGGCACCACAAAAGTTGTTCTACCTGCTTTCTGGGCTGAGATGGGGAACCGCTGAATTTTGGAGTCGGCCGGTGACAAAATGTTCCAAACACACCCCATGCACAACTCCACCGGGGAAGGTGCCAGACAGGAGTTCTCTTGGTAGTTTTTACACTACCTTGGTAGGCAGCTGAAAGGCACCACAAAAGTTGTTCTACCTGCTTTCTGGGCTGAGATGGGGAACCGCTGAATTTTGGACTCGGCTGGTGACAAAATGTTCCGAACACACCCCATGCACAACTCCACCGGGGAAGGTGCCAGGCAGGAGTTCTCTTGGTAGTTTTTACACTACCTTGGTAGGCATTTGAAAGGCACCACAAAAGTTTTTCTACCTGCTTTCTGGGCTGAGATGGGGAACCGCTGAATTTTGGACTCGGCTGGTGACAAAATGTTCCAAACACACCCCATGCACAACTCCACCACGGAAGGTGCCAGACAGGAGTTCTCCTGGTAGTTTTTACACTACCTTGGTAGGCAGCTGAAAGGCACCACAAAAGTTTTTCTACCTGCTTTCTGGGCTGAGATGGGGAAACGCTGAATTTTGGACTCGGCTGGTGACAAAATGTTCCAAACACACCCCATGCACAACTCCACCGGGGAAGGTGCCAGACAGGAGTTCTCCTGGTAGTTTTTACACTACCTTGGTAGGCATCTGAAAGACACGACAAAAGTTGTTCTACCTGCTTTCTGGGCTGAGATGGGGAAACGCTGAATTTTGGAGTCGGCCGGTGACAAAATGTTCCAAACACACCCCACGCACAACTCCACCGGGGAAGGTGCCAGGAACGAATTCTGTTGGTAGTTTTTACACTACCTTGGTAGGAAGCTGAAAGGCACAAGAAAAGAAGTTGTACCTGCTTTGTGGGCTGAGATGGGGAACCGCTGAATTTTGGACTCGGCCGGTGACAAAATGTTCCAAACACACCCCATGCACAACTCCACCGGGGAACGTGCCAGGCAGGAGTTCTCCTGGTAGTTTTTACATTGCTCCGGTAGGCATCTGAAAGACACCACAAAAGTTGTTCTACCTGCTTTCTGGGCTGAGATGGGGAACCGCTGAATTTTGGAGTCAGCCGTTGACAAAATGTTCCAAACACACCCCATGCACAACTCCACCGGGGAAGGTGCCAGACAGGAGTTCTCTTGGTAGTTTTTACACTACCTTGGTAGGCAGCTGAAAGGCACCACAAAAGTTGTTCTACCTGCTTTCTGGGCTGAGATGGGGAAACGCTGAATTTTGGACTCGGCTGGTGACAAAATGTTCCAAACACACCCCATGCACAACTCCACCACGGAAGGTGCCAGACAGGAGTTCTCCTGGTAGTTTTTACACTACCTTGGTGGGCATTTGAAAGGCACCACAAAAGTTGTTCTACCTGCTTTGTGGGCTGAGATGGGGAATCGCTGAATTTTGGACTCGGCCGGTGACAAAATGTTCCAAACACACCCCATGCACAACTCCACCGGGGAAGGTGCCAGACAGGAGTTCTCTTGGTAGTTTTTACACTACCTTGGTAGGCAGCTGAAAGGCACCACAAAAGTTGTTCTACCTGCTTTCTGGGCTGAGATGGGGAACCGCTGAATTTTGGACTCGGCTGGTGACAAAATGTTCCAAACACACCCCATGCACAACTCCACCGGGGAAGGTGCCAGACAGGAGTTCTCCTGGTAGTTTTTACACTACCTTGGTAGGCAGCTGAAAGGCACCACAAAAGTTGTTCTACCTGCTTTCTGGGCTGAGATGGGGAACCGCTGAATTTTGGACTCGGCTGGTGACAAAATGTTCCAAACACACCCCATGCACAACTCCACCGGGGAAGGTGCCAGACAGGAGTTCTCCTGGTAGTTTTTACACTACCTTGGTAGGCAGCTGAAAGACACCACAAAAGTTGTTCTACCTGCTTTCGGGGCTGAGATGGGGAATCGCTGAATTTTGGACTCGGCCGGTGACAAAATGTTCCAAACACACCCCATGCACAACTCCACCGGGGAAGGTGCCAGACAGGAGTTCTCTTGGTAGTTTTTACACTACCTTGGTAGGCATTTGAAAGGCACCACAAAAGTTGTTCTACCTGCTTTCTGGGCTGAGATGGGGAACCGCTGAATTTTGGACTCGGCTGGTGACAAAATGTTCCAAACACACCCCCTGCACAACTCCACCACGGAAGGTGCCAGACAGGAGTTCTCCTGGTAGTTTTTACATTGCTCCGGTAGGCATCTGAAAGACACCACAAAAGTTGTTCTACCTGCTTTCTGGGCTGAGATGGGGAACCGCTGAATTTTGGAGTCGGCCGGTGACAAAATGTTCCAAACACACCCCATGCACAACTCCACCGGGGAAGGTGCCAGACAGGAGTTCTCCTGGTAGTTTTTACATTGCTCCAGTAGGCATTTGAAAGGCACCACAAAAGTTGTTCTACCTGCTTTCTGGGCTGAGATGGGGAACCGCTGAATTTTGGACTCGGCCGGTGACAAAATGTTCCAAACACACCCCATGCACAACTCCACCGGGGAAGGTGCCGGACAGGAGTTCTCCTGGTAGTTTTTACACTACCTTGGTAGGCAGCTGAAAGGCACCACAAAAGTTGTTCTACCTGCTTTCTGGGCTGAGATGGGGAAACGCTGAATTTTGGACTCGGCTGGTGACAAAATGTTCCAAACACACCCCATGCACAACTCCACCGGGGAAGGTGCCAGACAGGAGTTCTCTTGGTAGTTTTTACACTACCTTGGTAGGCATTTGAAAGGCACCACAAAAGTTGTTCTACCTGCTTTGTGGGCTGAGATGGGGAACCGCTGAATTTTGGACTCGGCTGGTGACAAAATGTTCCAAACACACCCCATGCACAACTCCACCGGGGAAGGTGCCAGACAGGAGTTCTCCTGGTAGTTTTTACACTACCTTGGTAGGCATCTGAAAGACACCACAAAAGTTGTTCTACCTGCTTTCTGGGCTGAGATGGGGAACCGCTGAATTTTGGACTCGGCTGGTGGCAAAATGTTCCAAACACACCCCATGCACAACTCCACCGGGGAAGGTGCCAGACAGGAGTTCTCCTGGTAGTTTTTATATTGCTCCGGTAGGCATCTGAAAGACACCACAAAAGTTGTTCTACCTGCTTTCTGGGCTGAGATGGGGAACCGCTGAATTTTGGAGTCGGCCGTTGACAAAATGTTCCAAACACACCCCATGCACAACTCCACCGGGGAAGGTGCCAGACAGGAGTTCTCTTGGTAGTTTTTACACTACCTTGGTAGGCAGCTGAAAGGCACCACAAAAGTTGTTCTACCTGCTTTCTGGGCTGAGATGGGGAAACGCTGAATTTTGGACTCGGCTGGTGACAAAATGTTCCAAAAACACCCCATGCACAACTCCACCACGGAAGGTGCCAGACAGGAGTTCTCCTGGTAGTTTTTACACTACCTTGGTGGGCATTTGAAAGGCACCACAAAAGTTGTTCTACCTGCTTTGTGGGCTGAGATGGGGAATCTCTGAATTTTGGAGTCGGCCGGTGACAAAATGTTCCAAACACACCCCATGCAAAACTCCACCGGGGAAGGTGCCAGACAGGAGTTCTCCTGGTAGTTTTTAGACTACCTTGGTGGGCATTTGAAAGGCACCACAAAAGTTGTTCTACCTGCTTTCTGGGCTGAGATGGGGAAACGCTGAATTTTGGAGTCGGCTGGTGACAAAATGTTCCAAACACACCCCCTGCACAACTCCACCGGGGAAGGTGCCAGACAGGAGTTCTCTTGGTAGTTTTTACACTACCTTGGTAGGCATTTGAAAGGCACCACAAAAGTTGTTCTACCTGCTTTCTGGGCTGAGATGGGGAAACGCTGAATTTTGGACTCGGCCGGTGACAAAATGTTCCAAACACACCCCATGCACAACTCCACCGGGGAAGGTGCCAGACAGGAGTTCTCTTGGTAGTTTTTACACTACCTTGGTAGGCAGCTGAAAGGCACCACAAAAGTTGTTCTACCTGCTTTCTGGGCTGAGATGGGGAACCGCTGAATTTTGGAGTCGGCTGGTGACAAAATGTTCCGAACACACCCCATGCACAACTCCACCGGGGAAGGTGCCAGGCAGGAGTTCTCTTGGTAGTTTTTACACTACCTTGGTAGGCATTTGAAAGGCACCACAAAAGTTGTTCTACCTGCTTTCTGGGCTGAGATGGGGAAACGCTGAATTTTGGACTCGGCTGGTGACAAAATGTTCCGAACACACCCCATGCACAACTCCACCGGGGAAGGTGCCAGACAGGAGTTCTCCTGGTAGTTTTTACACTACCTTGGTAGGCATCTGAAAGACACCACAAAAGTTGTTCTACCTGCTTTCTGGGCTGAGATGGGGAATCGCTGAATTTTGGAGTCGGCCGGTGACAAAATGTTCCAAACACACCCCACGCACAACTCCACCGGGGAAGGTGCCAGGAACGAATTCTGTTGGTAGTTTTTACACTACCTTGGTAGGAAGCTGAAAGGCACAAGAAAAGAAGTTGTACCTGCTTTGTGGGCTGAGATGGGGAACCGCTGAATTTTGGAGTCGGCTGGTGGCAAAATGTTCCAAACACACCCCCTGCACAACTCCACCGGGGAAGGTGCCAGACAGGAGTTCTCCTGGTAGTTTTTACATTGCTCCGGTAGGCAGCTGAAAGGCACCACAAAAGTTTTTCTACCTGCTTTCTGGGCTGAGATGGGGAATCACTGAATTTTGGACTCGGCCGGTGACAAAATGTTCCAAACACACCCCATGCACAACTCCACCGGGGAAGGTGCCAGACAGGAGTTCTCTTGGTAGTTTTTACACTACATTGGTAGGCAGCTGAAAGGTACCACAAAAGTTGTTCTACCTGCTTTCTGGGCTGAGATGGGGAAACGCTGAATTTTGGAGTCGGCTGGTGACAAAATGTTCCAAACACACCCCCTGCACAACTCCACCGGGGAAGGTGCCAGACAGGAGTTCTGGAAGTTTTTACACTACCTTGGTGGGCATTTGAAAGGCACCACAAAAGTTGTTCTACCTGCTTTGTGGGCTGAGATGGGGAATCGCTGAATTTTGGAGTCGGCCGGTGACAAAATGTTCCAAACACACCCCATGCAAAACTCCACCGGGGAAGGTGCCAGACAGGAGTTCTCCTGGTAGTTTTTAGACTACCTTGGTGGGCATTTGAAAGGCACCACAAAAGTTGTTCTACCTGCTTTCTGGGCTGAGATGGGGAAACGCTGAATTTTGGAGTCGGCTGGTGACAAAATGTTCCAAACACACCCCCTGCACAACTCCACCGGGGAAGGTGCCAGACAGGAGTTCTCCTGGTAGTTTTTACACTACCTTGGTAGGCATTTGAAAGGCACCACAAAAGTTGTTCTTCCTGCTTTCTGGGCTGAGATGGGGAACCGCTGAATTTTGGAGTCGGCCGGTGACAAAATGTTCCAAACACACCCCATGCACAACTCCACCGGGGAAGGTGCCAGACAGGAGTTCTCTTGGTAGTTTTTACACTACCTTGGTAGGCAGCTGAAAGGCACCACAAAAGTTGTTCTACCTGCTTTCTGGGCTGAGATGGGGAACCGCTGAATTTTGGACTCGGCTGGTGACAAAATGTTCCAAACACACCCCATGCACAACTCCACCGGGGAAGGTGCCAGACAGGAGTTCTCCTGGTAGTTTTTACACTACCTTGGTAGGCAGCTGAAAGGCACCACAAAAGTTGTTCTACCTGCTTTCTGGGCTGAGATGGGGAACCGCTGAATTTTGGACTCGGCTGGTGACAAAATGTTCCAAACACACCCCATGCACAACTCCACCGGGGAAGGTGCCAGACAGGAGTTCTCCTGGTAGTTTTTACACTACCTTGGTAGGCATCTGAAAGACACCACAAAAGTTGTTCTACCTGCTTTCGGGGCTGAGATGGGGAATCGCTGAATTTTGGACTCGGCCGGTGACAAAATGTTCCAAACACACCCCATGCACAACTCCACCGGGGAAGGTGCCAGACAGGAGTTCTCCTGGTAGTTTTTACACTACCTTGGTAGGCAGCTGAAAGGCACCACAAAAGTTGTTCTACCTGCTTTCTGGGCTGAGATGGGGAACCGCTGAATTTTGGACTCGGCTGGTGACAAAATGTTCCAAACACACCCCATGCACAACTCCACCGGGGAAGGTGCCAGACAGGAGTTCTCCTGGTAGTTTTTACACTACCTTGGTAGGCAGCTGAAAGACACCACAAAAGTTGTTCTACCTGCTTTCGGGGCTGAGATGGGGAATCGCTGAATTTTGGACTCGGCCGGTGACAAAATGTTCCAAACACACCCCATGCACAACTCCACCGGGGAAGGTGCCAGACAGGAGTTCTCCTGGTAGTTTTTACACTACCTTGGTAGGCATCTGAAAGACACCACAAAAGTTGTTCTACCTGCTTTCTGGGCTGAGATGGGGAAACGCTGAATTTTGGACTCGGCCGGTGACAAAATGTTCCAAACACACCCCATGCACAACTCCACCGGGGAAGGTGCCAGACAGGAGTTCTCCTGGTAGTTTTTACATTGCTCCGGTAGGCATCTGAAAGACACCACAAAAGTTGTTCTACCTGCTTTCTGGGCTGAGATGGGGAACCGCTGAATTTTGGACTCGGCTGGTGACAAAATGTTCCAAACACACCCCATGCACAACTCCACCGGGGAAGGTGCCAGACAGGAGTTCTCCTGGTAGTTTTTACACTACCTTGGTAGGCATCTGAAAGACACCACAAAAGTTGTTCTACCTGCTTTCTGGGCTGAGATGGGGAAACGCTGAATTTTGGAGTCGGCTGGTGACAAAATGTTCCAAACACACCCCATGCACAACTCCACCGGGGAAGGTGCCAGACAGGAGTTCTCCTGGTAGTTTTTACACTACCTTGGTAGGCAGCTGAAAGGCACCACAAAAGTTGTTCTACCTGCTTTCTGGGCTGAGATGGGGAAACGCTGAATTTTGAACTCGGCCGGTGACAAAATGTTCCAAACACACCCCATGCACAACTCCACCGGGGAAGGTGCCAGACAGGAGTTCTCCTGGTAGTTTTTACACTAGCTTGGTAGGCATCTGAAAGACACCACAAAAGTTGTTTTACCTGCTTTCTGGGCTGAGATGGGGAACCGCTGAATTTTGGACTCGGCTGGTGACAAAATGTTCCAAACACACCCCATGCACAACTCCACCGGGGAAGGTGCCAGACAGGAGTTCTCCTGGTAGTTTTTACACTACCTTGGTAGGCAGCTGAAAGGCACCACAAAAGTTGTTCTACCTGCTTTCTGGGCTGAGATGGGGAACCGCTGAATTTTGGACTCGGCTGGTGACAAAATGTTCCAAACACACCCCATGCACAACTCCACCGGGGAAGGTGCCAGACAGGAGTTCTCCTGGTAGTTTTTACACTACCTTGGTAGGCATCTGAAAGACACCACAAAAGTTGTTCTACCTGCTTTCGGGGCTGAGATGGGGAATCGCTGAATTTTGGACTCGGCCGGTGACAAAATGTTCCAAACACACCCCATGCACAACTCCACCGGGGAAGGTGCCAGACAGGAGTTCTCCTGGTAGTTTTTACACTACCTTGGTAGGCAGCTGAAAGGCACCACAAAAGTTGTTCTACCTGCTTTCTGGGCTGAGATGGGGAACCGCTGAATTTTGGACTCGGCTGGTGACAAAATGTTCCAAACACACCCCATGCACAACTCCACCGGGGAAGGTGCCAGACAGGAGTTCTCCTGGTAGTTTTTACACTACCTTGGTAGGCATCTGAAAGACACCACAAAAGTTGTTCTACCTGCTTTCGGGGCTGAGATGGGGAATCGCTGAATTTTGGACTCGGCCGGTGACAAAATGTTCCAAACACACCCCATGCACAACTCCACCGGGGAAGGTGCCAGACAGGAGTTCTCCTGGTAGTTTTTACACTACCTTGGTAGGCATCTGAAAGACACCACAAAAGTTGTTCTACCTGCTTTCTGGGCTGAGATGGGGAAACGCTGAATTTTGGACTCGGCCGGTGACAAAATGTTCCAAACACACCCCATGCACAACTCCACCGGGGAAGGTGCCAGACAGGAGTTCTCTTGGTAGTTTTTACACTACCTTGGTAGGCATCTGAAAGGCACCACAAAAGTTGTTCTACCTGCTTTCTGGGCTGAGATGGGGAACCGCTGAATTTTGGACTCGGCCTGTGACAAAATGTTCCAAACACACCCCCTGCACAACTCCACCGGGGAAGGTGCCAGACAGGAGTTCTCCTGGTAGTTTTTACATTGCTCCGGTAGGCATCTGAAAGACACCACAAAAGTTGTTCTACCTGCTTTCTGGGCTGAGATGGGGAAACGCTGAATTTTGGACTCGGCTGGTGACAAAATGTTCCAAACACACCCCATGCACAACTCCACCGGGGAAGGTGCCAGACAGGAGTTCTCCTGGTAGTTTTTACACTACCTTGGTAGGCATCTGAAAGACACCACAAAAGTTGTTCTACCTGCTTTCTGGGCTGAGATGGGGAAACGCTGAATTTTGGAGTCGGCTGGTGACAAAATGTTCCAAACACACCCCATGCACAACTCCACCGGGGAAGGTGCCAGACAGGAGTTCTCTTGGTAGTTTTTACACTACCTTGGTAGGCAGCTGAAAGGCACCACAAAAGTTGTTCTACCTGCTTTCTGGGCTGAGATGGGGAAACGCTGAATTTTGGACTCGGCTGGTGACAAAATGTTCCAAACACACCCCATGCACAACTCCACCACGGAAGGTGCCAGACAGGAGTTCTCCTGGTAGTTTTTACACTACCTTGGTGGGCATTTGAAAGGCACCACAAAAGTTGTTCTACCTGCTTTGTGGGCTGAGATGGGGAATCGCTGAATTTTGGAGTCGGCCGGTGACAAAATGTTCCAAACACACCCCATGCAAAACTCCACCGGGGAAGGTGCCAGACAGGAGTTCTCCTGGTAGTTTTTAGACTACCTTGGTGGGCATTTGAAAGGCACCACAAAAGTTGTTCTACCTGCTTTCTGGGCTGAGATGGGGAAACGCTGAATTTTGGAGTCGGCTGGTGACAAAATGTTCCAAACACACCCCATGCACAACTCCACCACGGAAGGTGCCAGACAGGAGTTCTCCTGGTAGTTTTTACACTACCTTGGTAGGCATTTGAAAGGCACCACAAAAGTTGTTCTTCCTGCTTTCTGGTCTGAGATGGGGAACCGCTGAATTTTGGACTCGGCCGGTGACAAAATGTTCCAAACACACCCCATGCACAACTCCACCGGGGAAGGTGCCAGACAGGAGTTCTCCTGGTAGTTTTTACATTGCTCCGGTAGGCATCTGAAAGACACCACAAAAGTTGTTCTACCTGCTTTCTGGGCTGAGATGGGGAAACGCTGAATTTTGGAGTCGGCCGGTGACAAAATGTTCCAAACACACCCCATGCACAACTCCACCGGGGAAGGTGCCAGACAGGAGTTCTCCTGGTAGTTTTTACACTACCTTGGTAGGCAGCTGAAAGGCACCACAAAAGTTGTTCTACCTGCTTTCTGGGCTGAGATGGGGAAACGCTGAATTTTGGAGTCGGCTGGTGGCAAAATGTTCCAAACACACCCCATGCACAACTCCACCGGGGAAGGTGCCAGACAGGAGTTCTCCTGGTAGTTTTTACACTACCTTGGTAGGCATCTGAAAGACACCACAAAAGTTGTTCTACCTGCTTTCTGGGCTGAGATGGGGAACCGCTGAATTTTGGAGTCGGCTGGTGGCAAAATGTTCCAAACACACCCCATGCACAACTCCACCGGGGAAGGTGCCAGACAGGAGTTCTCCTGGTAGTTTTTATATTGCTCCGGTAGGCATCTGAAAGACACCACAAAAGTTGTTCTACCTGCTTTCTGGGCTGAGATGGGGAACCGCTGAATTTTGGAGTCGGCCGTTGACAAAATGTTCCAAACACACCCCATGCACAACTCCACCGGGGAAGGTGCCAGACAGGAGTTCTCTTGGTAGTTTTTACACTACCTTGGTAGGCAGCTGAAAGGCACCACAAAAGTTGTTCTACCTGCTTTCTGGGCTGAGATGGGGAAACGCTGAATTTTGGACTCGGCTGGTGACAAAATGTTCCAAAAACACCCCATGCACAACTCCACCACGGAAGGTGCCAGACAGGAGTTCTCCTGGTAGTTTTTACACTACCTTGGTGGGCATTTGAAAGGCACCACAAAAGTTGTTCTACCTGCTTTGTGGGCTGAGATGGGGAATCGCTGAATTTTGGAGTCGGCCGGTGACAAAATGTTCCAAACACACCCCATGCAAAACTCCACCGGGGAAGGTGCCAGACAGGAGTTCTCCTGGTAGTTTTTAGACTACCTTGGTGGGCATTTGAAAGGCACCACAAAAGTTGTTCTACCTGCTTTCTGGGCTGAGATGGGGAAACGCTGAATTTTGGAGTCGGCTGGTGACAAAATGTTCCAAACACACCCCCTGCACAACTCCACCGAGGAAGGTGCCAGACAGGAGTTCTCTTGGTAGTTTTTACACTACCTTGGTAGGCATTTGAAAGGCACCACAAAAGTTGTTCTACCTGCTTTCTGGGCTGAGATGGGGAACCGCTGAATTTTGGAGTCGGCTGGTGACAAAATGTTCCGAACACACCCCATGCACAACTCCACCGGGGAAGGTGCCAGGCAGGAGTTCTCTTGGTAGTTTTTACACTACCTTGGTAGGCATTTGAAAGGCACCACTAAAGTTGTTCTACCTGCTTTCTGGGCTGAGATGGGGAACCGCTGAATTTTGGACTCGGCTGGTGACAAAATGTTCCGAACACACCCCATGCACAACTCCACCGGGGAAGGTGCCAGACAGGAGTTCTCCTGCTAGTTTTTACACTACCTTGGTAGGCATCTGAAAGGCACCACAAAAGTTGTTCTACCTGCTTTCTGGGCTGAGATGGGGAACCGCTGAATTTTGGACTCGGCTGGTGACAAAATGTTCCAAACACACCCCATGCACAACTCCACCGGGGAAGGTGCCAGACAGGAGTTCTCCTGGTAGTTTTTACACTACCTTGGTAGGCATCTGAAAGACACGACAAAAGTTGTTCTACCTGCTTTCTGGGCTGAGATGGGGAATCGCTGAATTTTGGAGTCGGCCGGTGACAAAATGTTCCAAACACACCCCACGCACAACTCCACCGGGGAAGGTGCCAGGAACGAATTCTGTTGGTAGTTTTTACACTACCTTGGTAGGAAGCTGAAAGGCACAAGAAAAGAAGTTGTACCTGCTTTGTGGGCTGAGATGGGGAACCGCTGAATTTTGGAGTCGGCTGGTGGCAAAATGTTCCAAACACACCCCATGCACAACTCCACCGGGGAAGGTGCCAGACAGGAGTTCTCCTGGTAGTTTTTACATTGCTCCGGTAGGCAGCTGAAAGGCACCACAAAAGTTTTTCTACCTGCTTTCTGGGCTGAGATGGGGAACCGCTGAATTTTGGACTCGGCCGGTGACAAAATGTTCCAAACACACCCCATGCACAACTCCACCGGGGAAGGTGCCAGACAGGAGTTCTCTTGGTAGTTTTTACACTACCTTGGTAGGCAGCTGAAAGGCACCACAAAAGTTGTTCTACCTGCTTTCTGGGCTGAGATGGGGAATCGCTGAATTTTGGACTCGGCCGGTGACAAAATGTTCCAAACACACCCCATGCACAACTCCACCGGGGAAGGTGCCAGACAGGAGTTCTCTTGTAGTTTTTACACTACCTTGGTAGGCAGCTGAAAGGCACCACAAAAGTTGTTCTACCTGCTTTCTGGGCTGAGATGGGGAAACGCTGAATTTTGGACTCGGCTGGTGACAAAATGTTCCAAAAACACCCCATGCACAACTCCACCACGGAAGGTGCCAGACAGGAGTTCTCCTGGTAGTTTTTACACTACCTTGGTGGGCATTTGAAAGGCACCACAAAAGTTGTTCTACCTGCTTTGTGGGCTGAGATGGGGAAACGCTGAATTTTGGAGTCGGCCGGTGACAAAATGTTCCAAACACACCCCATGCAAAACTCCACCGGGGAAGGTGCCAGACAGGAGTTCTCCTGGTAGTTTTTAGACTACCTTGGTGGGCATTTGAAAGGCACCACAAAAGTTGTTCTACCTGCTTTCTGGGCTGAGATGGGGAAACGCTGAATTTTGGAGTCGGCTGGTGACAAAATGTTCCAAACACACCCCCTGCACAACTCCACCGAGGAAGGTGCCAGACAGGAGTTCTCTTGGTAGTTTTTACACTACCTTGGTAGGCATTTGAAAGGCACCACAAAAGTTGTTCTACCTGCTTTCTGGGCTGAGATGGGGAAACGCTGAATTTTGGACTCGGCCGGTGACAAAATGTTCCAAACACACCCCATGCACAACTCCACCGGGGAAGGTGCCAGACAGGAGTTCTCTTGGTAGTTTTTACACTACCTTGGTAGGCAGCTGAAAGGCACCACAAAAGTTGTTCTACCTGCTTTCTGGGCTGAGATGGGGAACCGCTGAATTTTGGAGTCGGCTGGTGACAAAATGTTCCGAACACACCCCATGCACAACTCCACCGGGGAAGGTGCCAGGCAGGAGTTCTCTTGGTAGTTTTTACACTACCTTGGTAGGCATTTGAAAGGCACCACTAAAGTTGTTCTACCTGCTTTCTGGGCTGAGATGGGGAACCGCTGAATTTTGGACTCGGCTGGTGACAAAATGTTCCGAACACACCCCATGCACAACTCCACCGGGGAAGGTGCCAGACAGGAGTTCTCCTGGTAGTTTTTACACTACCTTGGTAGGCATCTGAAAGACACCACAAAAGTTGTTCTACCTGCTTTCTGGGCTGAGATGGGGAAACGCTGAATTTTGGACTCGGCTGGTGACAAAATGTTCCAAACACACCCCATGCACAACTCCACCGGGGAAGGTGCCAGACAGGAGTTCTCCTGGTAGTTTTTACACTACCTTGGTAGGCATCTGAAAGACACGACAAAAGTTGTTCTACCTGCTTTCTGGGCTGAGATGGGGAATCGCTGAATTTTGGAGTCGGCCGGTGACAAAATGTTCCAAACACACCCCACGCACAACTCCACCGGGGAAGGTGCCAGGAACGAATTCTGTTGGTAGTTTTTACACTACCTTGGTAGGAAGCTGAAAGGCACAAGAAAAGAAGTTGTACCTGCTTTGTGGGCTGAGATGGGGAACCGCTGAATTTTGGAGTCGGCTGGTGGCAAAATGTTCCAAACACACCCCATGCACAACTCCACCGGGGAAGGTGCCAGACAGGAGTTCTCCTGGTAGTTTTTACATTGCTCCGGTAGGCAGCTGAAAGGCACCACAAAAGTTTTTCTACCTGCTTTCTGGGCTGAGATGGGGAACCGCTGAATTTTGGACTCGGCCGGTGACAAAATGTTCCAAACACACCCCATGCACAACTCCACCGGGGAAGGTGCCAGACAGGAGTTCTCTTGGTAGTTTTTACACTACCTTGGTAGGCATCTGAAAGGCACCACAAAAGTTGTTCTACCTGCTTTCTGGGCTGAGATGGGGAATCGCTGAATTTTGGACTCGGCCGGTGACAAAATGTTCCAAACACACCCCATGCACAACTCCACCGGGGAAGGTGCCAGACAGGAGTTCTCTTGTAGTTTTTACACTACCTTGGTAGGCAGCTGAAAGGCACCACAAAAGTTGTTCTACCTGCTTTCTGGGCTGAGATGGGGAAACACTGAATTTTGGACTCGGCTGGTGACAAAATGTTCCAAACACACCCCCTGCACAACTCCACCGGGGAAGGTGCCAGACAGGAGTTCTGGAAGTTTTTACACTACCTTGGTGGGCATTTGAAAGGCACCACAAAAGTTGTTCTACCTGCTTTCTGGGCTGAGATGGGGAATCGCTGAATTTTGGAGTCGGCCGGTGACAAAATGTTCCAAACACACCCCATGCAAAACTCCACCGGGGAAGGTGCCAGACAGGAGTTCTCCTGGTAGTTTTTAGACTACCTTGGTGGGCATTTGAAAGGCACCACAAAAGTTGTTCTACCTGCTTTCTGGGCTGAGATGGGGAAACGCTGAATTTTGGAGTCGGCTGGTGACAAAATGTTCCAAACACACCCCCTGCACAACTCCACCGGGGAAGGTGCCAGACAGGAGTTCTCCTGGTAGTTTTTACACTACCTTGGTAGGCATTTGAAAGGCACCACAAAAGTTGTTCTTCCTGCTTTCTGGTCTGAGATGGGGAACCGCTGAATTTTGGAGTCGGCCGGTGACAAAATGTTCCAAACACACCCCATGCACAACTCCACCGGGGAAGGTGCCAGACAGGAGTTCTCTTGGTAGTTTTTACACTACCTTGGTAGGCAGCTGAAAGGCACCACAAAAGTTGTTCTACCTGCTTTCTGGGCTGAGATGGGGAACCGCTGAATTTTGGACTCGGCTGGTGACAAAATGTTCCAAACACACCCCATGCACAACTCCACCGGGGAAGGTGCCAGACAGGAGTTCTCCTGGTAGTTTTTACACTACCTTGGTAGGCAGCTGAAAGGCACCACAAAAGTTGTTCTACCTGCTTTCTGGGCTGAGATGGGGAACCGCTGAATTTTGGACTCGGCTGGTGACAAAATGTTCCAAACACACCCCATGCACAACTCCACCGGGGAAGGTGCCAGACAGGAGTTCTCCTGGTAGTTTTTACACTACCTTGGTAGGCATCTGAAAGACACCACAAAAGTTGTTCTACCTGCTTTCGGGGCTGAGATGGGGAATCGCTGAATTTTGGACTCGGCCGGTGACAAAATGTTCCAAACACACCCCATGCACAACTCCACCGGGGAAGGTGCCAGACAGGAGTTCTCCTGGTAGTTTTTACACTACCTTGGTAGGCAGCTGAAAGGCACCACAAAAGTTGTTCTACCTGCTTTCTGGGCTGAGATGGGGAACCGCTGAATTTTGGACTCGGCTGGTGACAAAATGTTCCAAACACACCCCATGCACAACTCCACCGGGGAAGGTGCCAGACAGGAGTTCTCCTGGTAGTTTTTACACTACCTTGGTAGGCATCTGAAAGACACCACAAAAGTTGTTCTACCTGCTTTCGGGGCTGAGATGGGGAATCGCTGAATTTTGGACTCGGCCGGTGACAAAATGTTCCAAACACACCCCATGCACAACTCCACCGGGGAAGGTGCCAGACAGGAGTTCTCCTGGTAGTTTTTACACTACCTTGGTAGGCATCTGAAAGACACCACAAAAGTTGTTCTACCTGCTTTCTGGGCTGAGATGGGGAAACGCTGAATTTTGGACTCGGCCGGTGACAAAATGTTCCAAACACACCCCATGCACAACTCCACCGGGGAAGGTGCCAGACAGGAGTTCTCTTGGTAGTTTTTACACTACCTTGGTGGGCATCTGAAAGGCACCACAAAAGTTGTTCTACCTGCTTTCTGGGCTGAGATGGGGAAACGCTGAATTTTGGACTCGGCCTGTGACAAAATGTTCCAAACACACCCCCTGCACAACTCCACCGGGGAAGGTGCCAGACAGGAGTTCTCCTGGTAGTTTTTACATTGCTCCGGTAGGCATCTGAAAGACACCACAAAAGTTGTTCTACCTGCTTTCTGGGCTGAGATGGGGAAACGCTGAATTTTGGACTCGGCTGGTGACAAAATGTTCCAAACACACCCCATGCACAACTCCACCGGGGAAGGTGCCAGACAGGAGTTCTCCTGGTAGTTTTTACACTACCTTGGTAGGCATCTGAAAGACACCACAAAAGTTGTTCTACCTGCTTTCTGGGCTGAGATGGGGAAACGCTGAATTTTGGAGTCGGCTGGTGACAAAATGTTCCAAACACACCCCATGCACAACTCCACCGGGGAAGGTGCCAGACAGGAGTTCTCCTGGTAGTTTTTACACTACCTTGGTAGGCAGCTGAAAGGCACCACAAAAGTTGTTCTACCTGCTTTCTGGGCTGAGATGGGGAAACGCTGAATTTTGAACTCGGCCGTTGACAAAATGTTCCAAACACACCCCATGCACAACTCCACCGGGGAAGGTGCCAGACAGGAGTTCTCCTGGTAGTTTTTACACTACCTTGGTAGGCATCTGAAAGGCACCACAAAAGTTGTTCTTCCTGCTTTCTGGGCTGAGATGGGGAACCGCTGAATTTTGGACTCGGCTGGTGACAAAATGTTCCAAACACACCCCCTGCACAACTCCACCGAGGAAGGTGCCAGACAGGAGTTCTCCTGGTAGTTTTTACATTGCTCCGGTAGGCATCTGAAAGACACCACAAAAGTTGTTCTACCTGCTTTCTGGGCTGAGATGGGGAATCGCTGAATTTTGGACTCGGCCGGTGACAAAATGTTCCAAACACACCCCATGCACAACTCCACCGGGGAACGTGCCAGACAGGAGTTCTCTTGGTAGTTTTTACACTACCTTGGTAGGCATTTGAAAGGCACCACAAAAGTTGTTCTACCTGCTTTCTGGGCTGAGATGGGGAACCGCTGAATTTTGGACTCGGCTGGTGACAAAATGTTCCAAACACACCCCATGCACAACTCCACCACGGAAGGTGCCAGACAGGAGTTCTCCTGGTAGTTTTTACACTACCTTGGTAGGCATCTGAAAGACACCACAAAAGTTGTTCTACCTGCTTTCTGGGCTGAGATGGGGAACCGCTGAATTTTGGACTCGGCCGGTGACAAAATGTTCCAAACACACCCCATGCACAACTCCACCGGGGAAGGTGCCAGGCAGGAGTTCTCCTGGTAGTTTTTACATTGCTCCGGTAGGCATCTGAAAGACACCACAAAAGTTGTTCTACCTGCTTTCTGGGCTGAGATGGGGAAACGCTGAATTTTGGAGTCGGCCGGTGACAAAATGTTCCAAACACACCCCACGCACAACTCCACCGGGGAAGGTGCCAGGAACGAATTCTGTTGGTAGTTTTTACACTACCTTGGTAGGAAGCTGAAAGGCACAAGAAAAGAAGTTGTACCTGCTTTGTGGGCTGAGATGGGGAACCGCTGAATTTTGGACTCGGCCGGTGACAAAATGTTCCAAACACACCCCATGCACAACTCCACCGGGGAACGTGCCAGGCAGGAGTTCTCCTGGTAGTTTTTACATTGCTCCGGTAGGCATCTGAAAGACACCACAAAAGTTGTTCTACCTGCTTTCTGGGCTGAGATGGGGAACCGCTGAATTTTGGAGTCAGCCGTTGACAAAATGTTCCAAACACACCCCATGCACAACTCCACCGGGGAAGGTGCCAGACAGGAGTTCTCTTGGTAGTTTTTACACTACCTTGGTAGGCAGCTGAAAGGCACCACAAAAGTTGTTCTACCTGCTTTCTGGGCTGAGATGGGGAAACGCTGAATTTTGGACTCGGCTGGTGACAAAATGTTCCAAACACACCCCATGCACAACTCCACCACGGAAGGTGCCAGACAGGAGTTCTCCTGGTAGTTTTTACACTACCTTGGTGGGCATTTGAAAGGCACCACAAAAGTTGTTCTACCTGCTTTGTGGGCTGAGATGGGGAATCGCTGAATTTTGGAGTCGGCCGGTGACAAAATGTTCCAAACACACCCCATGCAAAACTCCACCGGGGAAGGTGCCAGACAGGAGTTCTCCTGGTAGTTTTTAGACTACCTTGGTGGGCATTTGAAAGGCACCACAAAAGTTGTTCTACCTGCTTTCTGGGCTGAGATGGGGAAACGCTGAATTTTGGAGTCGGCTGGTGACAAAATGTTCCAAACACACCCCCTGCACAACTCCACCGGGGAAGGTGCCAGACAGGAGTTCTCCTGGTAGTTTTTACACTACCTTGGTAGGCATTTGAAAGGCACCACAAAAGTTGTTCTTCCTGCTTTCTGGGCTGAGATGGGGAACCGCTGAATTTTGGAGTCGGCCGGTGACAAAATGTTCCAAACACACCCCATGCACAACTCCACCGGGGAAGGTGCCGGAGAGGAGTTCTCCTGGTAGTTTTTACACTACCTTGGTAGGCAGCTGAAAGGCACCACAAAAGTTGTTCTACCTGCTTTCTGGGCTGAGATGGGGAAACGCTGAATTTTGGACTCGGCTGGTGACAAAATGTTCCAAACACACCCCATGCACAACTCCACCGGGGAAGGTGCCAGACAGGAGTTCTCCTGGTAGTTTTTACACTACCTTGGTAGGCATCTGAAAGACACGACAAAAGTTGTTCTACCTGCTTTCTGGGCTGAGATGGGGAAACGCTGAATTTTGGACTCGGCCGGTGACAAAATGTTCCAAACACACCCCATGCACAACTCCACCGGGGAAGGTGCCAGACAGGAGTTCTCCTGGTAGTTTTTACACTACCTTGGTAGGCATCTGAAAGACACCACAAAAGTTGTTCTACCTGCTTTCTGGGCTGAGATGGGGAAACGCTGAATTTTGGACTCGGCCGGTGACAAAATGTTCCAAACACACCCCATGCACAACTCCACCGGGGAAGGTGCCAGACAGGAGTTCTCTTGGTAGTTTTTACACTACCTTGGTAGGCATCTGAAAGGCACCACAAAAGTTGTTCTACCTGCTTTCTGGGCTGAGATGGGGAACCGCTGAATTTTGGACTCGGCCTGTGACAAAATGTTCCAAACACACCCCCTGCACAACTCCACCGGGGAAGGTGCCAGACAGGAGTTCTCCTGGTAGTTTTTACATTGCTCCGGTAGGCATCTGAAAGACACCACAAAAGTTGTTCTACCTGCTTTCTGGGCTGAGATGGGGAAACGCTGAATTTTGGAGTCGGCTGGTGACAAAATGTTCCAAACACACCCCATGCACAACTCCACCGGGGAAGGTGCCAGACAGGAGTTCTCTTGGTAGTTTTTACACTACCTTGGTAGGCATCTGAAAGACACCACAAAAGTTGTTCTACCTGCTTTCTGGGCTGAGATGGGGAAACGCTGAATTTTGGAGTCGGCTGGTGACAAAATGTTCCAAACACACCCCATGCACAACTCCACCGGGGAAGGTGCCAGACAGGAGTTCTCCTGGTAGTTTTTACACTACCTTGGTAGGCAGCTGAAAGGCACCACAAAAGTTGTTCTTCCTGCTTTCTGGGCTGAGATGGGGAAACGCTGAATTTTGAACTCGGCCGTTGACAAAATGTTCCAAACACACCCCATGCACAACTCCACCGGGGAAGGTGCCAGACAGGAGTTCTCCTGGTAGTTTTTACACTACCTTGGTAGGCATCTGAAAGGCACCACAAAAGTTGTTCTTCCTGCTTTCTGGGCTGAGATGGGGAACCGCTGAATTTTGGACTCGGCTGGTGACAAAATGTTCCAAACACATCCCCTGCACAACTCCACCGAGGAAGGTGCCAGACAGGAGTTCTCCTGGTAGTTTTTACATTGCTCCGGTAGGCATCTGAAAGACACCACAAAAGTTGTTCTACCTGCTTTCTGGGCTGAGATGGGGAATCGCTGAATTTTGGACTCGGCCGGTGACAAAATGTTCCAAACACACCCCATGCACAACTCCACCGGGGAACGTGCCAGACAGGAGTTCTCTTGGTAGTTTTTACACTACCTTGGTAGGCATTTGAAAGGCACCACAAAAGTTGTTCTACCTGCTTTCTGGGCTGAGATGGGGAACCGCTGAATTTTGGACTCGGCTGGTGACAAAATGTTCCAAACACACCCCATGCACAACTCCACCACGGAAGGTGCCAGACAGGAGTTCTCCTGGTAGTTTTTACACTACCTTGGTAGGCATCTGAAAGACACCACAAAAGTTGTTCTACCTGCTTTCTGGGCTGAGATGGGGAACCGCTGAATTTTGGACTCGGCCGGTGACAAAATGTTCCAAACACACCCCATGCACAACTCCACCGGGGAAGGTGCCAGGCAGGAGTTCTCCTGGTAGTTTTTACATTGCTCCGGTAGGCATCTGAAAGACACCACAAAAGTTGTTCTACCTGCTTTCTGGGCTGAGATGGGGAAACGCTGAATTTTGGAGTCGGCCGGTGACAAAATGTTCCAAACACACCCCACGCACAACTCCACCGGGGAAGGTGCCAGGAACGAATTCTGTTGGTAGTTTTTACACTACCTTGGTAGGAAGCTGAAAGGCACAAGAAAAGAAGTTGTACCTGCTTTGTGGGCTGAGATGGGGAACCGCTGAATTTTGGACTCGGCCGGTGACAAAATGTTCCAAACACACCCCATGCACAACTCCACCGGGGAACGTGCCAGGCAGGAGTTCTCCTGGTAGTTTTTACATTGCTCCGGTAGGCATCTGAAAGACACCACAAAAGTTGTTCTACCTGCTTTCTGGGCTGAGATGGGGAACCGCTGAATTTTGGAGTCAGCCGTTGACAAAATGTTCCAAACACACCCCATGCACAACTCCACCGGGGAAGGTGCCAGACAGGAGTTCTCTTGGTAGTTTTTACACTACCTTGGTAGGCAGCTGAAAGGCACCACAAAAGTTGTTCTACCTGCTTTCTGGGCTGAGATGGGGAAACGCTGAATTTTGGACTCGGCTGGTGACAAAATGTTCCAAACACACCCCATGCACAACTCCACCACGGAAGGTGCCAGACAGGAGTTCTCCTGGTAGTTTTTACACTACCTTGGTGGGCATTTGAAAGGCACCACAAAAGTTGTTCTACCTGCTTTGTGGGCTGAGATGGGGAATCGCTGAATTTTGGAGTCGGCCGGTGACAAAATGTTCCAAACACACCCCATGCAAAACTCCACCGGGGAAGGTGCCAGACAGGAGTTCTCCTGGTAGTTTTTAGACTACCTTGGTGGGCATTTGAAAGGCACCACAAAAGTTGTTCTACCTGCTTTCTGGGCTGAGATGGGGAAACGCTGAATTTTGGAGTCGGCTGGTGACAAAATGTTCCAAACACACCCCCTGCACAACTCCACCGGGGAAGGTGCCAGACAGGAGTTCTCCTGGTAGTTTTTACACTACCTTGGTAGGCATTTGAAAGGCACCACAAAAGTTGTTCTTCCTGCTTTCTGGTCTGAGATGGGGAACCGCTGAATTTTGGACTCGGCCGGTGACAAAATGTTCCAAACACACCCCATGCACAACTCCACCGGGGAAGGTGCCGGAGAGGAGTTCTCCTGGTAGTTTTTACACTACCTTGGTAGGCAGCTGAAAGGCACCACAAAAGTTGTTCTACCTGCTTTCTGGGCTGAGATGGGGAAACGCTGAATTTTGGACTCGGCTGGTGACAAAATGTTCCAAACACACCCCATGCACAACTCCACCGGGGAAGGTGCCAGACAGGAGTTCTCCTGGTAGTTTTTACACTACCTTGGTAGGCATCTGAAAGACACGACAAAAGTTGTTCTACCTGCTTTCTGGGCTGAGATGGGGAAACGCTGAATTTTGGACTCGGCCGGTGACAAAATGTTCCAAACACACCCCACGCACAACTCCACCGGGGAAGGTGCCAGGAACGAATTCTCTTGGTAGTTTTTACACTACCTTGGTAGGAAGCTGAAAGGCACAAGAAAAGAAGTTTTACCTGCTTTGTGGGCTGAGATGGGGAATCGCTGAATTTTGGAGTCGGCTGGTGGCAAAATGTTCCAAACACACCCCATGCACAACTCCACCGGGGAAGGTGCCAGACAGGAGTTCTCCTGGTAGTTTTTACATTGCTCCGGTAGGCAGCTGAAAGGCACCACAAAAGTTTTTCTACCTGCTTTCTGGGCTGAGATGGGGAACCGCTGAATTTTGGACTCGGCTGGTGACAAAATGTTCCAAACACACCCCATGCACAACTCCACCGGGGAAGGTGCCAGACAGGAGTTCTCTTGGTAGTTTTTACACTACCTTGGTAGGCATTTGAAAGGCACCACAAAAGTTGTTCTACCTGCTTTGTGGGCTGAGATGGGGAACCGCTGAATTTTGGACTCGGCTGGTGACAAAATGTTCCAAACACACCCCATGCACAACTCCACCGGGGAAGGTGCCAGACAGGAGTTCTCCTGGTAGTTTTTACACTACCTTGGTAGGCATCTGAAAGACACCACAAAAGTTGTTCTACCTGCTTTCTGGGCTGAGATGGGGAACCGCTGAATTTTGGAGTCGGCTGGTGGCAAAATGTTCCAAACACACCCCATGCACAACTCCACCGGGGAAGGTGCCAGACAGGAGTTCTCCTGGTAGTTTTTATATTGCTCCGGTAGGCATCTGAAAGACACCACAAAAGTTGTTCTACCTGCTTTCTGGGCTGAGATGGGGAACCGCTGAATTTTGGAGTCGGCCGTTGACAAAATGTTCCAAACACACCCCATGCACAACTCCACCGGGGAAGGTGCCAGACAGGAGTTCTCTTGGTAGTTTTTACACTACCTTGGTAGGCAGCTGAAAGGCACCACAAAAGTTGTTCTACCTGCTTTCTGGGCTGAGATGGGGAAACGCTGAATTTTGGACTCGGCTGGTGACAAAATGTTCCAAAAACACCCCATGCACAACTCCACCACGGAAGGTGCCAGACAGGAGTTCTCCTGGTAGTTTTTACACTACCTTGGTGGGCATTTGAAAGGCACCACAAAAGTTGTTCTACCTGCTTTGTGGGCTGAGATGGGGAATCGCTGAATTTTGGAGTCGGCCGGTGACAAAATGTTCCAAACACACCCCATGCAAAACTCCACCGGGGAAGGTGCCAGACAGGAGTTCTCCTGGTAGTTTTTAGACTACCTTGGTGGGCATTTGAAAGGCACCACAAAAGTTGTTCTACCTGCTTTCTGGGCTGAGATGGGGAAACGCTGAATTTTGGAGTCGGCTGGTGACAAAATGTTCCAAACACACCCCCTGCACAACTCCACCGAGGAAGGTGCCAGACAGGAGTTCTCTTGGTAGTTTTTACACTACCTTGGTAGGCATTTGAAAGGCACCACAAAAGTTGTTCTACCTGCTTTCTGGGCTGAGATGGGGAACCGCTGAATTTTGGACTCGGCTGGTGACAAAATGTTCCAAACACACCCCATGCACAACTCCACCGGGGAAGGTGCCAGACAGGAGTTCTCCTGGTAGTTTTTACACTACCTTGGTAGGCAGCTGAAAGACACCACAAAAGTTGTTCTACCTGCTTTCTGGGCTGAGATGGGGAACCGCTGAATTTTGGAGTCGGCTGGTGACAAAATGTTCCGAACACACCCCCTGCACAACTCCACCACGGAAGGTGCCAGGCAGGAGTTCTCTTGGTAGTTTTTACACTACCTTGGTAGGCATTTGAAAGGCACCACAAAAGTTGTTCTACCTGCTTTCTGGGCTGAGATGGGGAAACGCTGAATTTTGGACTCGGCTGGTGACAAAATGTTCCGAACACACTCCATGCACAACTCCACCGGGGAAGGTGCCAGACAGGAGTTCTCCTGGTAGTTTTTACACTACCTTGGTAGGCATCTGAAAGACACCACAAAAGTTGTTCTACCTGCTTTCTGGGCTGAGATGGGGAAACGCTGAATTTTGGACTCGGCTGGTGACAAAATGTTCCAAACACACCCCATGCACAACTCCACCGGGGAAGGTGCCAGACAGGAGTTCTCCTGGTAGTTTTTACACTACCTTGGTAGGCATCTGAAAGACACGACAAAAGTTGTTCTACCTGCTTTCTGGGCTGAGATGGGGAATCGCTGAATTTTGGAGTCGGCCGGTGACAAAATGTTCCAAACACACCCCACGCACAACTCCACCGGGGAAGGTGCCAGGAACGAATTCTGTTGGTAGTTTTTACACTACCTTGGTAGGAAGCTGAAAGGCACAAGAAAAGAAGTTGTACCTGCTTTGTGGGCTGAGATGGGGAACCGCTGAATTTTGGAGTCGGCTGGTGGCAAAATGTTCCAAACACACCCCATGCACAACTCCACCGGGGAAGGTGCCAGACAGGAGTTCTCCTGGTAGTTTTTACATTGCTCCGGTAGGCAGCTGAAAGGCACCACAAAAGTTTTTCTACCTGCTTTCTGGGCTGAGATGGGGAACCGCTGAATTTTGGACTCGGCCGGTGACAAAATGTTCCAAACACACCCCATGCACAACTCCACCGGGGAAGGTGCCAGACAGGAGTTCTCTTGGTAGTTTTTACACTACCTTGGTAGGCAGCTGAAAGGCACCACAAAAGTTGTTCTACCTGCTTTCTGGGCTGAGATGGGGAATCGCTGAATTTTGGACTCGGCCGGTGACAAAATGTTCCAAACACACCCCATGCACAACTCCACCGGGGAAGGTGCCAGACAGGAGTTCTCTTGGTAGTTTTTACACTACCTTGGTAGGCAGCTGAAAGGCACCACAAAAGTTGTTCTACCTGCTTTCTGGGCTGAGATGGGGAAACGCTGAATTTTGGACTCGGCTGGTGACAAAATGTTCCAAACACACCCCCTGCACAACTCCACCGGGGAAGGTGCCAGACAGGAGTTCTGGAAGTTTTTACACTACCTTGGTGGGCATTTGAAAGGCACCACAAAAGTTGTTCTACCTGCTTTGTGGGCTGAGATGGGGAATCGCTGAATTTTGGAGTCGGCCGGTGACAAAATGTTCCAAACACACCCCACGCACAACTCCACCGGGGAAGGTGCCAGGAACGAATTCTGTTGGTAGTTTTTACACTACCTTGGTAGGAAGCTGAAAGGCACAAGAAAAGAAGTTGTACCTGCTTTGTGGGCTGAGATGGGGAACCGCTGAATTTTGGAGTCGGCTGGTGGCAAAATGTTCCAAACACACCCCATGCACAACTCCACCGGGGAAGGTGCCAGACAGGAGTTCTCCTGGTAGTTTTTACATTGCTCCGGTAGGCAGCTGAAAGGCACCACAAAAGTTTTTCTACCTGCTTTCTGGGCTGAGATGGGGAACCGCTGAATTTTGGACTCGGCCGGTGACAAAATGTTCCAAACACACCCCATGCACAACTCCACCGGGGAAGGTGCCAGACAGGAGTTCTCTTGGTAGTTTTTACACTACCTTGGTAGGCAGCTGAAAGGCACCACAAAAGTTGTTCTACCTGCTTTCTGGGCTGAGATGGGGAATCGCTGAATTTTGGACTCGGCCGGTGACAAAATGTTCCAAACACACCCCATGCACAACTCCACCGGGGAAGGTGCCAGACAGGAGTTCTCTTGGTAGTTTTTACACTACCTTGGTAGGCAGCTGAAAGGCACCACAAAAGTTGTTCTACCTGCTTTCTGGGCTGAGATGGGGAAACGCTGAATTTTGGACTCGGCTGGTGACAAAATGTTCCAAACACACCCCATGCACAACTCCACCGGGGAAGGTGCCAGACAGGAGTTCTGGAAGTTTTTACACTACCTTGGTGGGCATTTGAAAGGCACCACAAAAGTTGTTCTACCTGCTTTGTGGGCTGAGATGGGGAATCGCTGAATTTTGGAGTCGGCCGGTGACAAAATGTTCCAAACACACCCCATGCACAACTCCACCACGGAAGGTGCCAGACAGGAGTTCTCCTGGTAGTTTTTAGACTACCTTGGTGGGCATTTGAAAGGCACCACAAAAGTTGTTCTACCTGCTTTCTGGGCTGAGATGGGGAACCGCTGAATTTTGGACTCGGCTGGTGACAAAATGTTCCAAACACACCCCATGCACAACTCCACCGGGGAAGGTGCCAGACAGGAGTTCTCCTGGTAGTTTTTACACTACCTTGGTAGGCAGCTGAAAGGCACCACAAAAGTTGTTCTACCTGCTTTCTGGGCTGAGATGGGGAACCGCTGAATTTTGGACTCGGCTGGTGACAAAATGTTCCAAACACACCCCATGCACAACTCCACCGGGGAAGGTGCCAGACAGGAGTTCTCCTGGTAGTTTTTACACTACCTTGGTAGGCATCTGAAAGACACCACAAAAGTTGTTCTACCTGCTTTCGGGGCTGAGATGGGGAATCGCTGAATTTTGGACTCGGCCGGTGACAAAATGTTCCAAACACACCCCATGCACAACTCCACCGGGGAAGGTGCCAGACAGGAGTCCTCCTGGTAGTTTTTACACTACCTTGGTAGGCAGCTGAAAGGCACCACAAAAGTTGTTCTACCTGCTTTCTGGGCTGAGATGGGGAACCGCTGAATTTTGGACTCGGCTGGTGACAAAATGTTCCAAACACACCCCATGCACAACTCCACCGGGGAAGGTGCCAGACAGGAGTTCTCCTGGTAGTTTTTACACTACCTTGGTAGGCATCTGAAAGACACCACAAAAGTTGTTCTACCTGCTTTCGGGGCTGAGATGGGGAATCGCTGAATTTTGGACTCGGCCGGTGACAAAATGTTCCAAACACACCCCATGCACAACTCCACCGGGGAAGGTGCCAGACAGGAGTTCTCCTGGTAGTTTTTACACTACCTTGGTAGGCATCTGAAAGACACCACAAAAGTTGTTCTACCTGCTTTCTGGGCTGAGATGGGGAAACGCTGAATTTTGGACTCGGCCGGTGACAAAATGTTCCAAACACACCCCATGCACAACTCCACCGGGGAAGGTGCCAGACAGGAGTTCTCTTGGTAGTTTTTACACTACCTTGGTAGGCATCTGAAAGGCACCACAAAAGTTGTTCTACCTGCTTTCTGGGCTGAGATGGGGAACCGCTGAATTTTGGACTCGGCCTGTGACAAAATGTTCCAAACACACCCCCTGCACAACTCCACCGGGGAAGGTGCCAGACAGGAGTTCTCCTGGTAGTTTTTACATTGCTCCGGTAGGCATCTGAAAGACACCACAAAAGTTGTTCTACCTGCTTTCTGGGCTGAGATGGGGAAACGCTGAATTTTGGACTCGGCTGGTGACAAAATGTTCCAAACACACCCCATGCACAACTCCACCGGGGAAGGTGCCAGACAGGAGTTCTCCTGGTAGTTTTTACACTACCTTGGTAGGCATCTGAAAGACACCACAAAAGTTGTTCTACCTGCTTTCTGGGCTGAGATGGGGAAACGCTGAATTTTGGAGTCGGCTGGTGACAAAATGTTCCAAACACACCCCATGCACAACTCCACCACGGAAGGTGCCAGACAGGAGTTCTCCTGGTAGTTTTTACACTACCTTGGTAGGCAGCTGAAAGGCACCACAAAAGTTGTTCTACCTGCTTTCTGGGCTGAGATGGGGAAACGCTGAATTTTGAACTCGGCCGGTGACAAAATGTTCCAAACACACCCCATGCACAACTCCACCGGGGAAGGTGCCAGACAGGAGTTCTCCTGGTAGTTTTTACACTAGCTTGGTAGGCATCTGAAAGACACCACAAAAGTTGTTTTACCTGCTTTCTGGGCTGAGATGGGGAACCGCTGAATTTTGGACTCGGCTGGTGACAAAATGTTCCAAACACACCCCCTGCACAACTCCACCGAGGAAGGTGCCAGACAGGAGTTCTCCTGGTAGTTTTTACATTGCTCCGGTAGGCATCTGAAAGACACCACAAAAGTTGTTCTACCTGCTTTCTGGGCTGAGATGGGGAATCGCTGAATTTTGGACTCGGCCGGTGACAAAATGTTCCAAACACACCCCATGCACAACTCCACCGGGGAACGTGCCAGACAGGAGTTCTCTTGGTAGTTTTTACACTACCTTGGTAGGCATTTGAAAGGCACCACAAAAGTTGTTCTACCTGCTTTCTGGGCTGAGATGGGGAACCGCTGAATTTTGGACTCGGCTGGTGACAAAATGTTCCAAACACACCCCATGCACAACTCCACCACGGAAGGTGCCAGACAGGAGTTCTCCTGGTAGTTTTTACACTAGCTTGGTAGGCATCTGAAAGACACCACAAAAGTTGTTTTACCTGCTTTCTGGGCTGAGATGGGGAACCGCTGAATTTTGGACTCGGCCGGTGACAAAATGTTCCAAACACACCCCATGCACAACTCCACCGGGGAAGGTGCCAGGCAGGAGTTCTCCTGGTAGTTTTTACATTGCTCCGGTAGGCATCTGAAAGACACCACAAAAGTTGTTCTACCTGCTTTCTGGGCTGAGATGGGGAATCGCTGAATTTTGGACTCGGCCGGTGACAAAATGTTCCAAACACACCCCATGCACAACTCCACCGGGGAAGGTGCCAGACAGGAGTTCTCTTGGTAGTTTTTACACTACCTTGGTAGGCAGCTGAAAGGCACCACAAAAGTTGTTCTACCTGCTTTCTGGGCTGAGATGGGGAAACGCTGAATTTTGGACTCGGCTGGTGACAAAATGTTCCAAACACACCCCCTGCACAACTCCACCACGGAAGGTGCCAGACAGGAGTTCTCCTGGTAGTTTTTACACTACCTTGGTGGGCATTTGAAAGGCACCACAAAAGTTGTTCTACCTGCTTTGTGGGCTGAGATGGGGAATCGCTGAATTTTGGAGTCGGCCGGTGACAAAATGTTCCAAACACACCCCATGCACAACTCCACCGGGGAAGGTGCCAGACAGGAGTTCTCCTGGTAGTTTTTACACTACCTTGGTAGGCATTTGAAAGGCACCACAAAAGTTGTTCTTCCTGCTTTCTGGGCTGAGATGGGGAACCGCTGAATTTTGGAGTCGGCCGGTGACAAAATGTTCCAAACACACCCCATGCACAACTCCACCGGGGAAGGTGCCAGACAGGAGTTCTCTTGGTAGTTTTTACACTACCTTGGTAGGCAGCTGAAAGGCACCACAAAAGTTGTTCTACCTGCTTTCTGGGCTGAGATGGGGAACCGCTGAATTTTGGACTCGGCTGGTGACAAAATGTTCCAAACACACCCCATGCACAACTCCACCGGGGAAGGTGCCAGACAGGAGTTCTCCTGGTAGTTTTTACACTACCTTGGTAGGCAGCTGAAAGGCACCACAAAAGTTGTTCTACCTGCTTTCTGGGCTGAGATGGGGAAACGCTGAATTTTGGACTCGGCTGGTGACAAAATGTTCCAAACACACCCCATGCACAACTCCACCGGGGAAGGTGCCAGACAGGAGTTCTCCTGGTAGTTTTTACACTACCTTGGTAGGCATCTGAAAGGCACCACAAAAGTTGTTCTACCTGCTTTCTGGGCTGAGATGGGGAATCGCTGAATTTTGGACTCGGCCGGTGACAAAATGTTCCAAACACACCCCATGCACAACTCCACCGGGGAAGGTGCCAGACAGGAGTTCTCTTAGTAGTTTTTACACTACCTTGGTAGGCAGCTGAAAGGCACCACAAAAGTTGTTCTACCTGCTTTCTGGGCTGAGATGGGGAACAGCTGAATTTTGGACTCGGCTGGTGACAAAATGTTCCAAACACACCCCATGCACAACTCCACCGGGGAAGGTGCCAGACAGGAGTTCTCCTGGTAGTTTTTACACTACCTTGGTAGGCATCTGAAAGGCACCACAAAAGTTGTTCTTCCTGCTTTCTGGGCTGAGATGGGGAACCGCTGAATTTTGGAGTCGGCTGGTGACAAAATGTTCCAAACACACCCCCTGCACAACTCCACCGGGGAAGGTGCCAGACAGGAGTTCTCCTGGTAGTTTTTACATTGCTCCGGTAGGCATCTGAAAGACACCACAAAAGTTGTTCTACCTGCTTTCTGGGCTGAGATGGGGAAACGCTGAATTTTGGAGTCGGCCGGTGACAAAATGTTCCAAACACACCCCACGCACAACTCCACCGGGGAAGGTGCCAGGAACGAAATCTGTTGATAGTTTTTACACTACCTTGGTAGGAAGCTGAAAGGCACAAGAAAAGAAGTTGTACCTGCTTTGTGGGCTGAGATGGGGAACCGCTGAATTTTGGAGTCGGCTGGTGGCAAAATGTTCCAAACACACCCCATGCACAACTCCACCGGGGAAGGTGCCAGACAGGAGTTCTCCTGGTAGTTTTTACATTGCTCCGGTAGGCAGCTGAAAGGCACCACAAAAGTTTTTCTACCTGCTTTCTGGGCTGAGATGGGGAACCGCTGAATTTTGGAGTCGGACGGTGACAAAATGTTCCAAACACACCCCATGCACAACTCCACCGGGGAAGGTGCCAGACAGGAGTTCTCTTGGTAGTTTTTACACTACCTTGGTAGGCAGCTGAAAGGCACCACAAAAGTTGTTCTACCTGCTTTCTGGGCTGAGATGGGGAAACGCTGAATTTTGGACTCGGCCGGTGACAAAATGTTCCAAACACACCCCATGCACAACTCCACCGGGGAAGGTGCCAGACAGGAGTTCTCCTGGTAGTTTTTACACTACCTTGGTAGGCAGCTGAAAGACACGACAAAAGTTGTTCTACCTGCTTTCTGGGCTGAGATGGGGAACCGCTGAATTTTGGACTCGGCCTGTGACAAAATGTTCCAAACACACCCCCTGCACAACTCCACCGGGGAAGGTGCCAGACAGGAGTTCTCCTGGTAGTTTTTACATTGCTCCGGTAGGCATCTGAAAGACACCACAAAAGTTGTTCTACCTGCTTTCTGGGCTGAGATGGGGAAACGCTGAATTTTGGAGTCGGCTGGTGACAAAATGTTCCAAACACACCCCATGCACAACTCCACCGGGGAAGGTGCCAGACAGGAGTTCTCCTGGTAGTTTTTACACTACCTTGGTAGGCATCTGAAAGACACCACAAAAGTTGTTCTACCTGCTTTCTGGGCTGAGATGGGGAAACGCTGAATTTTGGAGTCGGCTGGTGACAAAATGTTCCAAACACACCCCATGCACAACTCCACCGGGGAAGGTGCCAGACAGGAGTTCTCCTGGTAGTTTTTACACTACCTTGGTAGGCAGCTGAAAGGCACCACAAAAGTTGTTCTACCTGCTTTCTGGGCTGAGATGGGGAAACGCTGAATTTTGAACTCGGCCGGTGACAAAATGTTCCAAACACACCCCATGCACAACTCCACCGGGGAAGGTGCCAGACAGGAGTTCTCCTGGTAGTTTTTACACTAGCTTGGTAGGCATCTGAAAGACACCACAAAAGTTGTTTTACCTGCTTTCTGGGCTGAGATGGGGAACCGCTGAATTTTGGACTCGGCTGGTGACAAAATGTTCCAAACACACCCCCTGCACAACTCCACCGGGGAAGGTGCCAGACAGGAGTTCTCCTGGTAGTTTTTACATTGCTCCGGTAGGCATCTGAAAGACACCACAAAAGTTGTTCTACCTGCTTTCTGGGCTGAGATGGGGAATCGCTGAATTTTGGACTCGGCTGGTGACAAAATGTTCCAAACACACCCCCTGCACAACTCCACCGGGGAAGGTGCCAGACAGGAGTTCTCCTGGTAGTTTTTACATTGCTCCGGTAGGCATCTGAAAGACACCACAAAAGTTGTTCTACCTGCTTTGTGGGCTGAGATGGGGAATCGCTGAATTTTGGACTCGGCCGGTGACAAAATGTTCCAAACACACCCCATGCACAACTCCACCGGGGAACGTGCCAGACAGGAGTTCTCTTGGTAGTTTTTTACACTACCTTGGTAGGCATTTGAAAGGCACCACAAAAGTTGTTCTACCTGCTTTCTGGGCTGAGATGGGGAACCGCTGAATTTTGGACTCGGCTGGTGACAAAATGTTCCAAACACACCCCATGCACAACTCCACCACGGAAGGTGCCAGACAGGAGTTCTCCTGGTAGTTTTTACACTACCTTGGTAGGCATCTGAAAGACACCACAAAAGTTGTTCTACCTGCTTTCTGGGCTGAGATGGGGAACCGCTGAATTTTGGACTCGGCCGGTGACAAAATGTTCCAAACACACCCCATGCACAACTCCACCGGGGAAGGTGCCAGGCAGGAGATCTCCTGGTAGTTTTTACATTGCTCCGGTAGGCATCTGAAAGACACCACAAAAGTTGTTCTACCTGCTTTCTGGGCTGAGATGGGGAACCGCTGAATTTTGGACTCGGCTGGTGACAAAATGTTCCAAACACACCCCACGCACAACTCCACCGGGGAAGGTGCCAGGAACGAATTCTGTTGGTAGTTTTTACACTACCTTGGTAGGAAGCTGAAAGGCACAAGAAAAGAAGTTGTACCTGCTTTGTGGGCTGAGATGGGGAACCGCTGAATTTTGGAGTCGGCTGGTGGCAAAATGTTCCAAACACACCCCATGCACAACTCCACCGGGGAAGGTGCCAGACAGGAGTTCTCCTGGTAGTTTTTACATTGCTCCGGTAGGCAGCTGAAAGGCACCACAAAAGTTGTTCTACCTGCTTTCTGGGCTGAGATGGGGAAACGCTGAATTTTGGACTCGGCTGGTGACAAAATGTTCCAAACACACCCCCTGCACAACTCCACCGGGGAAGGTGCCAGACAGGAGTTCTGGAAGTTTTTACACTACCTTGGTGGGCATTTGAAAGGCACCACAAAAGTTGTTCTACCTGCTTTGTGGGCTGAGATGGGGAATCGCTGAATTTTGGAGTCGGCCGGTGACAAAATGTTCCAAACACACCCCATGCAAAACTCCACCGGGGAAGGTGCCAGACAGGAGTTCTCCTGGTAGTTTTTAGACTACCTTGGTGGGCATTTGAAAGGCACCACAAAAGTTGTTCTACCTGCTTTCTGGGCTGAGATGGGGAAACGCTGAATTTTGGAGTCGGCTGGTGACAAAATGTTCCAAACACACCCCCTGCACAACTCCACCGGGGAAGGTGCCAGACAGGAGTTCTCCTGGTAGTTTTTACACTACCTTGGTAGGCATTTGA
The DNA here is from genome assembly GCF_023638135.1 of Falco biarmicus. NCBI lineage: Eukaryota > Metazoa > Chordata > Aves > Falconiformes > Falconidae > Falco > Falco biarmicus. The sequence continues at coordinate 11,503 of NW_026612015.1, read as the reverse complement.
AAGGCACCACAAAAGTTGTTCTTCCTGCTTTCTGGTCTGAGATGGGGAACCGCTGAATTTTGGACTCGGCCGGTGACAAAATGTTCCAAACACACCCCATGCACAACTCCACCGGGGAAGGTGCCAGACAGGAGTTCTCTTGGTAGTTTTTACACTACCTTGGTAGGCAGCTGAAAGGCACCACAAAAGTTGTTCTACCTGCTTTCTGGGCTGAGATGGGGAACCGCTGAATTTTGGACTCGGCTGGTGACAAAATGTTCCAAACACACCCCATGCACAACTCCACCGGGGAAGGTGCCAGACAGGAGTTCTGGAAGTTTTTACACTACCTTGGTGGGGCATTTGAAAGGCACCACAAAAGTTGTTCTACCTGCTTTGTGGGCTGAGATGGGGAATCGCTGAATTTTGGAGTCGGCCGGTGACAAAATGTTCCAAACACACCCCATGCAAAACTCCACCGGGGAAGGTGCCAGACAGGAGTTCTCCCTGGTAGTTTTTAGACTACCTTGGTGGGCATTTGAAAGGCACCACAAAAGTTGTTCTACCTGCTTTCTGGGCTGAGATGGGGAAACGCTGAATTTTGGAGTCGGCTGGTGACAAAATGTTCCAAACACACCCCCTGCACAACTCCACCGGGGAAGGTGCCAGACAGGAGTTCTCCTGGTAGTTTTTACACTACCTTGGTAGGCATTTGAAAGGCACCACAAAAGTTGTTCTTCCTGCTTTCTGGTCTGAGATGGGGGAACCGGCTGAATTTTGGAGTCGGCCGGTGGACAAAATGTTCCAAACACACCCCATGCACAACTCCACCGGGGAAGGTGCCAGACAGGAGTTCTCTTGGTAGTTTTTACACTACCTTGGTAGGCAGCTGAAAGGCACCACAAAAGTTGTTCTACCTGCTTTCTGGGCTGAGATGGGGAACCGCTGAATTTTGGAGTCGGCCGGGTGACAAAATGTTCCAAACACACCCCATGCACAACTCCACCGGGGAAGGTGCCAGACAGGAGTTCTCCTGGTAGTTTTTTACACTACCTTGGTAGGCAGCTGAAAGGCACCACAAAAGTTGTTCTACCTGCTTTCTGGGCTGAGATGGGGAACCGCTGAATTTTGGACTCGGCTGGTGACAAAATGTTCCAAACACACCCCGATGCACAACTCCACCGGGGGAAGGTGCCAGACAGGAGTTCTCCTGGTAGTTTTTACACTACCTTGGTAGGCATCTGAAAGACACCACAAAAGTTGTTCTACCTGCTTTCGGGGCTGAGATGGGGAATCGCTGAATTTTGGAGTCGGCCGGTGACAAAATGTTCCAAACACACCCCATGCACAACTCCACCGGGGAAGGTGCCAGACAGGAGTTCTCCTGGTAGTTTTTACACTACCTTGGTAGGCAGCTGAAAGGCACCACAAAAGTTGTTCTACCTGCTTTCTGGGCTGAGATGGGGAACCGCTGAATTTTGGACTCGGCTGGTGACAAAATGTTCCAAACACACCCCATGCACAACTCCACCGGGGGAAGGTGCCAGACAGGAGTTCTCCTGGTAGTTTTTTACACTACCTTGGTAGGCATCTGAAAGACACCACAAAAGTTGTTCTACCTGCTTTCGGGGCTGAGATGGGGAATCGCTGAATTTTGGAGTCGGCCGGTGACAAAATGTTCCAAAACACACCCCATGCACAACTCCACCGGGGGAAGGTGCCAGACAGGAGTTCTCCTGGTAGTTTTTACACTACCTTGGTAGGCATCTGAAAGACACCACAAAAGTTGTTCTACCTGCTTTCTGGGCTGAGATGGGGGAAACGCTGAATTTTGGACTCGGCCCGGGTGACAAAATGTTCCAAACACACCCCATGCACAACTCCACCGGGGAAGGTGCCAGACAGGAGTTCTCTTGGTAGTTTTTACACTACCTTGGTAGGCATCTGAAAGGCACCACAAAAGTTGTTCTACCTGCTTTCTGGGCTGAGATGGGGGAACCGCTGAATTTTGGACTCGGCCTGTGACAAAATGTTCCAAACACACCCCCTGCACAACTCCACCGGGGAAGGTGCCAGACAGGAGTTCTCCTGGTAGTTTTTACATTGCTCCGGTAGGCATCTGAAAGACACCACAAAAGTTGTTCTACCTGCTTTCTGGGCTGAGATGGGGAAACGCTGAAATTTTGGAGTCGGCTGGTGACAAAATGTTCCAAACACACCCCATGCACAACTCCACCGGGGAAGGTGCCAGACAGGAGTTCTCCTGGTAGTTTTTACACTACCTTGGTAGGCATCTGAAAGACACCACAAAAGTTGTTCTACCTGCTTTCTGGGCTGAGATGGGGAAACGCTGAATTTTGGAGTCGGCTGGTGACAAAATGTTCCAAACACACCCCATGCACAACTCCACCGGGGAAGGTGCCAGACAGGAGTTCTCCTGGTAGTTTTTACACTACCTTGGTAGGCAGCTGAAAGGCACCACAAAAGTTGTTCTACCTGCTTTCTGGGCTGAGATGGGGAAACGCTGAATTTTGAACTCGGGCCGGGTGACAAAATGTTCCAAACACACCCCATGCACAACTCCACCGGGGGAAGGTGCCAGACAGGAGTTCTCCTGGTAGTTTTTACACTAGCTTGGTAGGCATCTGAAAGACACCACAAAAGTTGTTTTACCTGCTTTCTGGGCTGAGATGGGGGAACCGCTGAATTTTGGACTCGGCTGGTGACAAAATGTTCCAAACACACCCCCTGCACAACTCCACCGAGGAAGGTGCCAGACAGGAGTTCTCCTGGTAGTTTTTTACATTGCTCCGGTAGGCATCTGAAAGACACCACAAAAGTTGTTCTACCTGCTTTCTGGGCTGAGATGGGGAACCGCTGAATTTTGGAGTCGGGCCGTTGACAAAATGTTCCAAACACACCCCATGCACAACTCCACCGGGGAAGGTGCCAGACAGGAGTTCTCTTGGTAGTTTTTTACACTACCTTGGTAGGCAGCTGAAAGGCACCACAAAAGTTGTTCTACCTGCTTTCTGGGCTGAGATGGGGAAACGCTGAATTTTGGACTCGGGCTGGTGACAAAATGTTCCAAACACACCCCCTGCACAACTCCACCACGGGAAGGTGCCAGACAGGAGTTCTCCTGGTAGTTTTTACACTACCTTGGTGGGCATTTGAAAGGCACCACAAAAGTTGTTCTACCTGCTTTTGTGGGCCTGAGATGGGGAATCGCTGAATTTTGGAGTCGGCCGGTGACAAAATGTTCCAAACACACCCCCTGCACAACTCCACCGGGGAAGGTGCCAGACAGGAGTTCTCCTGGTAGTTTTTACACTACCTTGGTAGGAAGGCTGAAAGGCACAAGAAAAGAAGTTGTACCTGCTTTCTGGGCTGAGATGGGGAACCGCTGAATTTTGGAGTCGGCCGGTGACAAAATGTTCCAAACACACCCCATGCACAACTCCACCGGGGAAGGTGCCAGACAGGAGTTCTCTTGGTAGTTTTTACACTACCTTGGTAGGCAGCTGAAAGGCACCACAAAAGTTGTTCTACCTGCTTTCTGGGCTGAGATGGGGAACCGCTGAATTTTGGACTCGGCTGGTGACAAAATGTTCCAAACACACCCCATGCACAACTCCACCGGGGAAGGTGCCAGACAGGAGTTCTCCTGGTAGTTTTTTACACTACCTTGGTAGGCAGCTGAAAGGCACCACAAAAGTTGTTCTACCTGCTTTCTGGGCTGAGATGGGGAAACGCTGAATTTTGGACTCGGCTGGTGACAAAATGTTCCAAACACACCCCATGCACAACTCCACCGGGGAAGGTGCCAGACAGGAGTTTCTCCTGGTAGTTTTTACACTACCTTGGTAGGCATCTGAAAGGCACCACAAAAGTTGTTCTACCTGCTTTCTGGGCTGAGACTGGGGAATCGCTGAATTTTGGACTCGGCCGGTGACAAAATGTTCCAAACACACCCCCTGCACAACTCCACCCGGGGAAGGTGCCAGACAGGAGTTCTCCTGGTAGTTTTTACACTAGCTTGGTAGGCATCTGAAAGACACCACAAAAGTTGTTCTACCTGCTTTCTGGGCTGAGATGGGGAACCGCTGAATTTTGGACTCGGCTGGTGACAAAATGTTCCAAACACACCCCCTGCCACAACTCCACCGAGGAAGAGGTGCCAGACAGGAGTTCTCCTGGTAGTTTTTACATTGCTCCGGTAGGCATCTGAAAGACACCACAAAAGTTGTTCTACCTGCTTTCTGGGCTGAGATGGGGAACCGCTGAATTTTGGAGTCGGCCCGTTGACAAAATGTTCCAAACACACCCCATGCACAACTCCACCGGGGAAGGTGCCAGACAGGAGTTCTCTTGGTAGTTTTTACACTACCTTGGTAGGCAGCTGAAAGGCACCACAAAAGTTGTTCTACCTGCTTTCTGGGCTGAGATGGGGAAACGCTGAATTTTGGACTCGGCTGGTGACAAAATGTTCCAAACACACCCCCTGCACAACTCCACCACGGAAGGTGCCAGACAGGAGTTCTCCTGGTAGTTTTTACACTACCTTGGTGGGCATTTGAAAGGCACCACAAAAGTTGTTCTACCTGCTTTGTGGGCTGAGATGGGGAATCGCTGAATTTTGGAGTCGGCCGGTGACAAAATGTTCCAAACACACCCCCCTGCACAACTCCACCGGGGAAGGTGCCAGACAGGAGTTCTCCTGTAGTTTTTTACACTACCTTGGTAGGAAGCTGAAAGGCACAAGAAAAGAAGTTGTACCTGCTTTCTGGGCTGAGATGGGGAACCGCTGAATTTTGGAGTCGGCTGGTGACAAAATGTTCCAAACACACCCCATGCACAACTCCACCGGGGAAGGTGCCAGACAGGAGTTCTCTTGGTAGTTTTTACACTACCTTGGTAGGCAGCTGAAAGGCACCACAAAAGTTGTTCTACCCTGCTTTCTGGGCTGAGATGGGGAACCGCTGAATTTTGGACTCGGCTGGTGACAAAATGTTCCAAACACACCCCATGCACAACTCCACCGGGGAAGGTGCCAGACAGGAGTTCTCCTGGTAGTTTTTACACTACCTTGGTAGGCAGCTGAAAGGCACCACAAAAGTTGTTCTACCTGCTTTCTGGGCTGAGATGGGGGAAACGCTGAATTTTGGACTCGGCTGGTGACAAAATGTTCCAAACACACCCCATGCACAACTCCACCGGGGGAAGGTGCCAGACAGGAGTTCTCCTGGTAGTTTTTACACTACCTTGGTAGGCATCTGAAAGGCACCACAAAAGTTGTTCTACCTGCTTTCTGGGCTGAGATGGGGAATCGCTGAATTTTGGACTCGGCCGGTGACAAAATGTTCCAAACACACCCCATGCACAACTCCACCGGGGAAGGTGCCAGACAGGAGTTCTCTTAGTAGTTTTTTACACTACCTTGGTAGGCAGCTGAAAGGCACCACAAAAGTTGTTCTACCTGCTTTCTGGGCTGAGATGGGGGAACAGCTGAATTTTGGACTCGGCTGGTGACAAAATGTTTCCAAACACACCCCATGCACAACTCCACCGGGGAAGGTGCCAGACAGGAGTTCTCCTGGTAGTTTTTACACTACCTTGGTAGGCATCTGAAAGGCACCACAAAAGTTGTTCTTCCTGCTTTCTGGGCTGAGATGGGGAACCGCTGAATTTTGGAGTCGGCTGGTGACAAAATGTTCCAAACACACCCCCCTGCACAACTCCACCGGGGAAGGTGCCAGACAGGAGTTCTCCTGGTAGTTTTTACATTGCTCCGGTAGGCATCTGAAAGGACACCACAAAAGTTGTTCTACCTGCTTTCTGGGCTGAGATGGGGAACCGCTGAATTTTGGACTCGGCCGGTGACAAAATGTTCCAAACACACCCCATGCACAACTCCACCGGGGAAGGTGCCAGACAGGAGTTCTCCTGGTAGTTTTTACACTACCTTGGTAGGCAGCTGAAAGACACGACAAAAGTTGTTCTACCTGCTTTCTGGGCTGAGATGGGGAACCGCTGAATTTTGGACTCGGCCTGTGACAAAATGTTCCAAACACACCCCCTGCACAACTCCACCGGGGAAGGTGCCAGACAGGAGTTCTCCTGGTAGTTTTTACATTGCTCCGGTAGGCATCTGAAAGACACCCACAAAAGTTGTTCTACCTGCTTTCTGGGCTGAGATGGGGAAACGCTGAATTTTGGACTCGGCCGGTGACAAAATGTTCCAAACACACCCCATGCACAACTCCACCGGGGGAAGGTGCCAGACAGGAGTTCTCCTGGTAGTTTTTACACTACCTTGGTAGGCATCTGAAAGGACACCACAAAAGTTGTTCTAACCTGCTTTCTGGGCTGAGATGGGGGAAACGCTGAATTTTGGAGTCGGCTGGTGACAAAATGTTCCAAACACACCCCATGCACAACTCCACCGGGGAAGGTGCCAGACAGGAGTTCTCCTGGTAGTTTTTACACTACCTTGGTAGGCAGCTGAAAGGCACCACAAAAGTTGTTCTACCTGCTTTCTGGGCTGAGATGGGGAAACGCCTGAATTTTGAACTCGGCCCGGTGACAAAATGTTCCAAACACACCCCATGCACAACTCCACCGGGGAAGGTGCCAGACAGGAGTTCTCCTGGTAGTTTTTACACTAGCTTGGTAGGCATCTGAAAGACACCACAAAAGTTGTTTTACCTGCTTTCTGGGCTGAGATGGGGAACCGCTGAATTTTGGACTCGGCTGGTGACAAAATGTTCCAAACACACCCCCTGCACAACTCCACCGGGGAAGGTGCCAGACAGGAGTTCTCCTGGTAGTTTTTTACATTGCTCCGGTAGGCATCTGAAAGACACCACAAAAGTTGTTCTACCTGCTTTCTGGGCTGAGATGGGGAATCGCTGAATTTTGGACTCGGCCGGTGACAAAATGTTCCAAACACACCCCATGCACAACTCCACCGGGGAACGTGCCAGACAGGAGTTCTCTTGGTAGTTTTTACACTACCTTGGTAGGCATTTGAAAGGCACCACAAAAGTTGTTTCTACCTGCTTTCTGGGCTGAGATGGGGAACCGCTGAATTTTGGACTCGGCTGGTGACAAAATGTTCCAAACACACCCCCATGCACAACTCCACCACGGAAGGTGCCAGACAGGAGTTCTCCTGGTAGTTTTTACACTACCTTGGTAGGCATCTGAAAGACACCACAAAAGTTGTTCTACCTGCTTTCTGGGCTGAGATGGGGAACCGCTGAATTTTGGACTCGGCCGGTGACAAAATGTTCCAAACACACCCCATGCACAACTCCACCGGGGAAGGTGCCAGGCAGGAGTTTCTCCTGGTAGTTTTTACATTGCTCCGGGTAGGCATCTGAAAGACACCACAAAAGTTTGTTCTACCTGCTTTCTGGGCTGAGATGGGGAACCGCTGAATTTTTGGAGTCGGCCGGTGACAAAATGTTCCAAACACACCCCATGCACAACTCCACCGGGGAAGGTGCCAGACAGGAGTTCTCTTGGTAGTTTTTACACTACCTTGGTAGGCAGCTGAAAGGCACCACAAAAGTTGTTCTACCTGCTTTCTGGGCTGAGATGGGGAAACGCTGAATTTTGGACTCGGCTGGTGACAAAATGTTCCAAACACACCCCCTGCACAACTCCACCACGGAAGGTGCCAGACAGGAGTTCTCCTGGTAGTTTTTACACTACCTTGGTAGGCAGCTGAAAGGCACCACAAAAGTTGTTCTACCTGCTTTCTGGGCTGAGATGGGGAACCGCTGAATTTTGGACTCGGCTGGTGACAAAATGTTCCAAAGACACCCCATGCACAACTCCACCGGGGAAGGTGCCAGACAGGAGTTCTCCTGGTAGTTTTTACACTACCTTGGTAGGCAGCTGAAAGGCACCACAAAAGTTGTTCTACCTGCTTTCTGGGCTGAGATGGGGAAACGCTGAATTTTGGACTCGGCCGGTGACAAAATGTTCCAAACACACCCCATGCACAACTCCACCGGGGAAGGTGCCAGACAGGAGTTCTCCTGGTAGTTTTTACACTACCTTGGTAGGCATCTGAAGGCACCACAAAAGTTGTTCTTCCTGCTTTCTGGGCTGAGATGGGGAACCGCTGAATTTTGGAGTCGGCTGGTGACAAAATGTTCCAAACACACCCCCTGCACAACTCCACCGGGGAAGGTGCCAGACAGGAGTTCTCCTGGTAGTTTTTACATTGCTCCGGTAGGCATCTGAAAGACACCACAAAAGTTGTTCTACCTGCTTTCTGGGCTGAGATGGGGAACCGCTGAATTTTGGACTCGGCCGGTGACAAAATGTTCCAAACACACCCCATGCACAACTCCACCGGGGAAGGTGCCAGACAGGAGTTCTCCTGGTAGTTTTTACACTACCTTGGTAGGCAGCTGAAAGACACGACAAAAGTTGTTCTACCTGCTTTCTGGGCTGAGATGGGGAACCGCTGAATTTTGGACTCGGCTCTGTGACAAAATGTTCCAAAACACACCCCCTGCACAACTCCACCGGGGAAGGTGCCAGACAGGAGTTCTCCTGGTAGTTTTTACATTGCTCCGGTAGGCATCTGAAAGACACCACAAAAGTTGTTCTACCTGCTTTCTGGGCTGAGATGGGGAAACGCTGAATTTTGGACTCGGCCGGTGACAAAATGTTCCAAACACACCCCATGCACAACTCCACCGGGGAAGGTGCCAGACAGGAGTTCTCCTGGTAGTTTTTACACTACCTTGGTAGGCATCTGAAAGACACCACAAAAGTTGTTCTACCTGCTTTCTGGGCTGAGATGGGGAAACGCTGAATTTTGGAGTCGGCTGGTGACAAAATGTTCCAAACACACCCCATGCACAACTCCACCGGGGAAGGTGCCAGACAGGAGTTCTCCTGGTAGTTTTTTACACTACCTTGGTAGGCAGCTGAAAGGCACCACAAAAGTTGTTCTACCTGCTTTCTGGGCTGAGATGGGGAAACGCTGAATTTTGAACTCGGCCGGGTGACAAAATGTTCCAAACACACCCCATGCACAACTCCACCGGGGAAGGTGCCAGACAGGAGTTCTCCTGGTAGTTTTTACACTAGCTTGGTAGGCATCTGAAAGACACCACAAAAGTTGTTTTACCTGCTTTCTGGGCTGAGATGGGGGAACCGCTGAATTTTGGACTCGGCTGGTGACAAAATGTTCCAAACACACCCCCTGGGTAGGCATCTGAAAGACACCACAAAAGTTGTTCTACCTGCTTTCTGGGCTGAGATGGGGAATCGCTGAATTTTGGACTCGGCCGGTGACAAAATGTTCCAAACACACCCCATGCACAACTCCACCGGGGAACGTGCCAGACAGGAGTTCTCTTGGTAGTTTTTACACTACCTTGGTAGGCATTTGAAAGGCACCACAACACCACAAAAGTTGTTCTACCTGCTTTCTGGGCTGAGATGGGGAACCGCTGAATTTTGGACTCGGCTGGTGACAAAATGTTCCAAACACACCCCATGCACAACTCCACCACGGAAGGTGCCAGACAGGAGTTCTCCTGGTAGTTTTTACACTACCTTGGTAGGCATCTGAAAGACACCACAAAAGTTGTTCTACCTGCTTTCTGGGCTGAGATGGGGAACCGCTGAATTTTGGACTCGGCCGGTGACAAAATGTTCCAAACACACCCCATGCACAACTCCACCGGGGAAGGTGCCAGGCAGGAGTTCTCCTGGTAGTTTTTACATTGCTCCGGTAGGCATCTGAAAGACACCACAAAAGTTGTTCTACCTGCTTTCTGGGCTGAGATGGGGAACCGCTGAATTTTGGAGTCGGCCGGTGACAAAATGTTCCAAACACACCCCATGCACAACTCCACCGGGGAAGGTGCCAGACAGGAGTTCTCTTGGTAGTTTTTACACTACCTTGGTAGGCAGCTGAAAGGCACCACAAAAGTTGTTCTACCTGCTTTCTGGGCTGAGATGGGGAAACGCTGAATTTTGGACTCGGCTGGTGACAAAATGTTCCAAACACACCCCCTGCACAACTCCACCACGGAAGGTGCCAGACAGGAGTTCTCCTGGTAGTTTTTACACTACCTTGGTAGGCAGCTGAAAGGCACCACAAAAGTTGTTCTACCTGCTTTCTGGGCTGAGATGGGGAACCGCTGAATTTTGGACTCGGCTGGTGACAAAATGTTCCAAAGACACCCCATGCACAACTCCACCGGGGAAGGTGCCAGACAGGAGTTCTCCTGGTAGTTTTTACACTACCTTGGTAGGCAGCTGAAAGGCACCACAAAAGTTGTTCTACCTGCTTTCTGGGCTGAGATGGGGAAACGCTGAATTTTGGAGTCGGCCGTTGACAAAATGTTCCAAACACACCCCATGCACAACTCCACCGGGGAAGGTGCCAGACAGGAGTTCTCCTGGTAGTTTTTACACTACCTTGGTAGGCATCTGAAAGACACCACAAAAGTTGTTCTACCTGCTTTCGGGGCTGAGATGGGGAATCGCTGAATTTTGGACTCGGCCGGTGACAAAATGTTCCAAACACACCCCATGCACAACTCCACCGGGGAAGGTGCCAGACAGGAGTTCTCTTGGTAGTTTTTACACTACCTTGGTAGGCATTTGAAAGGCACCACAAAAGTTGTTCTACCTGCTTTCTGGGCTGAGATGGGGAACCGCTGAATTTTGGACTCGGCTGGTGACAAAATGTTCCAAACACACCCCATGCACAACTCCACCACGGAAGGTGCCAGACAGGAGTTCTCCTGGTAGTTTTTACATTGCTCCGGTAGGCATCTGAAAGACACCACAAAAGTTGTTCTACCTGCTTTCTGGGCTGAGATGGGGAACCGCTGAATTTTGGAGTCGGCCGGTGACAAAATGTTCCAAACACACCCCATGCACAACTCCACCGGGGAAGGTGCCAGACAGGAGTTCTCCTGGTAGTTTTTACATTGCTCCGGTAGGCAGCTGAAAGGCACAACAAAAGTTTTTCTACCTGCTTTCTGGGCTGAGATGGGGAACCGCTGAATTTTGGACTCGGCCGGTGACAAAATGTTCCAAACACACCCCATGCACAACTCCACCGGGGAAGGTGCCAGACAGGAGTTCTCCTGGTAGTTTTTACACTACCTTGGTAGGCAGCTGAAAGGCACCACAAAAGTTGTTCTACCTGCTTTCTGGGCTGAGATGGGGAAACGCTGAATTTTGGACTCGGCTGGTGACAAAATGTTCCAAACACACCCCATGCACAACTCCACCGGGGAAGGTGCCAGACAGGAGTTCTCCTGGTAGTTTTTACACTACCTTGGTAGGCATCTGAAAGACACGACAAAAGTTGTTCTACCTGCTTTCTGGGCTGAGATGGGGAAACGCTGAATTTTGGACTCGGCCGGTGACAAAATGTTCCAAACACACCCCACGCACAACTCCACCGGGGAAGGTGCCAGGAACGAATTCTGTTGGTAGTTTTTACACTACCTTGGTAGGAAGCTGAAAGGCACAA